>NC_090877.1:12274877-12299877 GCF_036669935.1 Montipora foliosa | reverse complement strand
TCATTGTAGTGCCATGATAGAAGTCTTGGGTAAATAGCCTGAGAAGACATGTGGTTACTAGCAAAGTACTGAACCCAGAAAGATTGAAGAAAATAAATGGGAAGTGAGAAACATTGGCTTCTGGGCTGACATGTTGATAATTTTCAAGCTCCCTCACATCTTCTTTCACCTCAAGTTTAAGCGTGCCCTCTGAGCATTTGACAGCTTTGTAATACTAAAGTTTACTAAAGTTTACTAAAGTTAAGCGCTGTCCGGCGGGGTTAGTATCTGGATGGGTGACCTCAAACATATACCCCTTCGTAAAACAGGAGCATTGGACTGAAAATACTATTAACGCTAACCAATGCGAACTCAGCAAGGTACAGATTTTGTTAGCTTGCTTTATGCAAAAACAAATATTGATGCAAAAGTAAATTGATACACAGTTTTTAGAAAGAGCAGAAAGAAGTTTCCTGGACGGTCGCTCGAGAATAACATATTTACGACATGAAAACAACATTAACTTTGAACCGTGAATATAGAATATAAAAAGTTACGATCAGCGACAAACATTTTGGGGAGATTTTTGCTACGTTCAATTTTGTTATTGTACTTTTGGTTGCACAAATTAATCGCAAAATCGAAAGTGACATCGCCAGAATTCAGCGGGCGCCGTGATTAATTTTGTGTCAAATGATGGCAAGGTACCGGGTTTTCGTAAGGTTTTTTTTCTGTCAAGTGTTATGGAGTTTGACAATAAATGAGCAAAGTCAAAAACAAAGATCACAATCGCCCAAACTCTTGAGGTTGACCCCGGGGTTGACCATTGTTTCTGCTGAGTCAAAAATTTACTCTCCAAGACAAGGTTATGTATCACCAGGTAATTCCATTATTTTGGAAATAGCAGCTACTTTATTGTTCATCGGCGGCACCATTTAGTTTTGTCCAATATATACAAACGGATACGATTCGTCAATTCCGATAGTCCATTGGTACCAATGGTAGGATTGGTACCAATAGAAAAGAATGTCATTCCAATGGTTCTGTTGGTGAATATGCATTTCATTAAGGGGACTTTCACTATTTTCCCAATTATGATGGTCTATTGGTACCAATCGTACCATTGGTACCGATAGAAAATGATGTCATTCCAATGGTTCTACTGGTGAAATTATTTTCTCATGTGATGTAGCTGGGTACAGGGCAATTCCGATGGTCCATTGGTACCAATGGTACAATTGGTACTAATAGAAAATGATGTCATTCCAATGGTTCTATTGGTGAAAAAAAAGTTCGCTTTCACACCAAGTAAAGACACGCAATAATTATAATGATTATTCCTCGTTCTACAAGCCAACCACAAAAAACAAGTTCGCTTTTACACCAAGTAAAAGCACGCAATAATTATTATAACGAGATGCTTCTGTGAAGCATACACTGGCTTGCCTGTGATACGTACTACAGAAAATCAGAAGGCACTGAATTGTGTGGTATTGAACTACAACATTCCGTCTCTGAAGAATAACAAATAAAAGAGAAGCGAGAAACATTGTCTTCTGGGCTGACATGTTGATAATTTTCAAGTTCCCTCACAACTTCTCTACACCACAAGTTTAAGCGTGCCCTCTGAACACCTGACAGCTTTGTAATACCAAAGTTCACTGAAGTTAATCCTTGTCCTGCAGGGTTAGTGTTTGGATGGGAGACCAAAACAATATTCCCCTCATCAAACAGAAGCATCGGACCGAAAATACTGTTAACGCTAACAAATGCGAACTCAGCAAGGTACAGATTTTGTTAGCTTGCTTTATGCAAAATAAGAACATCATTCTAAAAGCTTATTCTACGCAAAAAGTAGGTTCTGGAGGTAATTTTGAGAGTGGAAATCAAGGTTACGCGGCAGACGGCAAATACAAACTCACGATTTAATTAACTTAACACACCAGAAAGACGCTAACCTCATTTTGACAAGATAATGCTTTACTATTGCCATAAAAACTATCCAGTTACGCTCGCATATCATAAAACATGATGAATTCATAAAGGCCACCTTTTCCAGCGAACAATTTTTGAAACAAACAACATATTTGCTATTAGAGGCAAAAACCCCTTCCTATTTGATTACGTGCGTGAAGAGAAGAAACTCACTCGTTTCAAATATGCGCAATATTGCAACAAACTAAATTTCAGGATCAAACCGTTTCCATGAAGAACCTTTTCCTTGAATAATGAAGCACAAAATAGACGACAAGCTTTCTTTCAAATAATCCTTGGCTGTCACATTTCCAATTATTTTTTTTTAACCTGAAGATTGTGCAGAGTTGATCACAGATCCACGTAAGGTGTTCGATTCGTTCTCTGTCTTTGTTGAACCCATAAGTTACCAGAGAATTTTCCATTTGATTTCAGTGTTCTACATAACGGCACAGTTGGTAAATATTATTTTAAGAAATACAGCTCACTTTGATTTCGACTGGACGGGCGATAGATTGTTGTCGAGATCCATTACTCTTCCCTTTTGAGATTCCAGGTGTTGGTTTTTCACCGCCTGCCTAGTTTATCCAACTGACTTTCCATTATTGAGCTCCATAAGGGTATATTTTGTTTAAGGATCCACCAAAACGCCATTTGCGTTACATCACTTTTCACGCCATTGGACGCAGTAGAATCATTAACTTAGCCTGCCACCAGAGAAATCTACGCAGTTCCACTACCCTCTCGATCCTAAGAAAATACGCGCAGAAGGCTCTATGCACACCACCACTTACCAGGGGAGTGACAGGCAAGACTTTTACCGACACGGAAGAAAAAAAAAAGACCGAACAAATGCCAAACACTTTCCGACTGGGATTGCCATACGGCAACCCAGTAAATATTCCTCGTTCTATAAGCTTACCACGCAAAACAAGTTCGCTTTTACACCAAGTAAAAGCACGCAATAATTATTATAAATATTCCTCGTTTAATAAGCCAACCACACAAAACAAGTTCGCTGTTACACCAAGTAAAAGCACGCAGTAATTACGATGAATAGTCCTTGTTCTATTAGCCAAGCACGCAAAACAAGTTCGCTTTTACACCAAGTGATAGCACGCTATAATTATTATGAATATTATAAGCCAAGCACACAAAACAATTTACACCAAGTAAAAGCGCGCTATAATTATTATGAATATTCCTTGTTCTGTAAGCCAACCACGCAAAACAAGTTCGCTTTTACAACAAAGAAAAAGCATGTACGCAATAATTATTATGAATATTCCTCGTTCTAAAGCCAACCAGGCAAAACAAGTTCGCTGTTATACCAAGTAAAAGCGCGCTATAATTATTGTGAATGTACCTCGTCCTTAATAAGCCAACCACGCAAAACAAGTTGGCTTTTACACCAAGTAAATGCACGCAATAATTATTATAAATATTCCTCGTTTAATAAGCCAACCACACAAAACAAGTTCGCTGTTACACCAAGTAAAAGCACGCAGTAATTACGATGAATAGTCCTTGTTTTATTAGCCAAGCACGCAAAACAAGTTCGCTTTTACACCAAGTAATAGCGCGCTATAATTATTATGAATATTCCTCGTTCTAAAGCCAAGCACGCAAAACAAGTTGGCCTTTACACCAAGTAAAAGCACGCAATAATTATTATGAATATTCCTCGTTCTGTAAGCCAACCACGCAAAACAAGTTCGCTTTTACAACAAAGAAAAAGCATGTACGCAATAATTATTATGAATATTCCTCGTTCTAAAGCCAACCAGGCAAAACAAGTTCGCTGTTATACCAAGTAAAAGCGCGCTATAATTATTGTGAATGTACCTCGTCCTTAATAAGCCAACCACGCAAAACAAGTTGGCTTTTACACCAAGTAAATGCACGCAATAATTATTATAAATATTCCTCGTTTAATAAGCCAACCACACAAAACAAGTTGGCTTTTACAACAAAGAAAAAGCATGTACGCAATAATTATTATGAATATTCCTCGTTCGAAAGCCAACCACAAAAAACAAGTTCGCTTTTACACCAAGTAAAAGCACGCAATAATTATCATGAATATTCCTCAAGTTCGCTTTTACAACAGAGAAAAAGCATGTACGCAATAATTATTATGAATATTCCTCGTTCTAAAGCCAACCAGGCAAAACAAGTTCGCTGTTACACCAAGTAATAGCGCGCTATAATTATTATGAATTCATAAAGGCCACCTTTTCCAGCGAACAGTTTTTTGAAACAACATATTTGCTATTAGAGGCAAAAACCCCTTCCTATTTCATTACGTGCGTGAAGAGAAGAAACTCCGTCGTGTCAAATATGCGCAATATTACGACAAACTAAAATTTCAGGATCAAACCGTTTCCATGAAGAACCGTTTCCTTGAATAATGAAGCACAAAATAGACGACAAGCTTTCTTTCATATAAGCCTTGGCTGTCACATTTCCAATTATTTTTTCTTACCTGAAGACTGTGCAGAGTTGATCACAGATCCGCGTAAGGTGTTCGATTCGTTCTCTGTCTTTTCAAAACAAAATAGAAAATAGAGCTAAATATTGTTACCTCTTACCATTAATTATCTGAAAATAAGTCCTACAATCTTCTAATTTGCAAAATCAAAAAAAAAAAAAATGAAACTGGAAGTATGAGACAAGATATTACAAAGTCATAAATGCTAGCGCCCTCATTTTTTGAATGACCTTTACAAAAGAGTGATAAATGTATTTTTTTGGATTATAGTCTCTATAACTCAATCAATAATACTGGAATTTTGCAGAGTGGTTAAGCATTTGAATCAAAAACCCTCTGAGGGGAGTCGGAATGTATGGCAAAAACATCTACTACGTGTACGAAATACAGATGACATAAAATAATGGAAACAGGCGACAAGAAACAATATCACACCAAAACATAACGTCTTGCAAACAGTAGTTAAACAATAATTATGTTACCATGTGTGTCTGGTGCCCCACGAAGGAGCCATATTAAATTAAAGATGAACTGTCCAAGTGAAATTAAGATTGGTTATTTAATAGTAATACTTGAAGCAGCAGTTAACCTAGCAACCTTTGTAGCTTTCTTAATTGGTGTTGATAAAAGAATCCTCCTTACAAGAAGGGGTTTCTCTCCACTTACTAAAACATTCACTAATTAGCAGGTAGTTTGAGGGGAATATTGTGTGTGAATGGTGGCTGAGTTGAGGAAACATCATACACAAAGGTTAGGGTTAGTCTGTAGAATAAGGCTAACAAATGAAACAAATTCTGTGTGAAATTAAAAACTTCAATCACAGAAACAGCCAGATAGTACATGTATGAAAAACTGAATCACGTAGGAGGGATTAACAAATATTTGACCATAAAAATTATTCAGCAGACGAGGCCGGCTTGGCGGTGATATCTCCAAAAAGGCTCGTGGTGTATGAGGCCACCTAAGCAGAAACAGCCACAAGTCAAAAAGGGACCTTGCCGAGTTCTGGAATATGTACTCACTAGATGCAGATGTAGAAGTCCTTTAAGGCCTTTTACTGACACCTTGAAAACAATATGAAACAGAGAGTTACTGTATTGATATGTACTATTTGATTAAGTAAAAGGGCGAGATCGGACACATTTTTTTTCCCTTTCTTTAAATAAGCTCTCAGACCCCCGAAAATAGATGCCTGTGATCCTTGAGTGTGAAATAGTTATGCTATATTTTTTAAGTTTTCTGTGTGGTGTTGCTAGTCAAGCCTAACAATAAATACAGTCATTGTTATTTTTTAAGGTATGTTCCAGGGCTCATGCTCTTAATTATTTTATTTATGTTTCACACTGTGGAACAAAATGTGATCATATTGATCAGCCACAGGTTAGCTTATTTGTTGGGGCCAAACTGCACAAAGGCAAAGAAAACAAAATGGGGTTTGGGAGAGGATGGGGAGTCTTAAAACGTAGCAGTAGTGATAGGCTACAAATTGCTTTTCTTCAGGGGAGGATATTCTACAAGGAACTGGAATCATTGCTTTGTCCTCAGATGGTACAAAATATGAAGGAGTTGCCATGGAATAGTATGGCTTTTTTGCATAGTTATACTAAGGGGGCAAGGACATGGTATTTACAATAACTTATCAGTTTTGCATTGTTTTGCTGTGATCCATTTTAAGTTTAGTCTACATATTACCTCGAGATCAAACATTGTTTGCCATGTTATGAAGTGTTCTTACACATCTGTCCTTCTGTGGAATGTTTGTTTCCAGGCTTTAAAGTAATTAAGTAGTTGGTTTAAGTTGGTAACACGTTGATCTGGTATTGACTGCAGTGGACTGTTATCTTTGAAGACATTCCAAAGCATTTCACATTTTCATAAGTTCTTGTATCTTTTCTGTGGTGTTTTCATGCAAAGCCATGTCTGCAAACTTTTTCGGACAGAGTATTAACAGGAAGCTTTACTCGTATTTTATTTAAATTATCAAGATGGAATTACAAGCGCCCTGATTAAACCGTATTTGTTGTTTGTTGATTTTCCCAAGCGGGTGAAATCTTGCAAATAGTTTTAAAATATTGTTGGTAAAATTGACTGCGGTGGGGAACCCGATTCGTCGCGAGCGATTTTAAGTGAGCAAGTTTGAAGTTCTGAAATGCTGCTATATCCAAATATATCCACCTGGTTTTTTACTATGTTATGTAAAAGCTATCGATCTTAAACATATGTAAAATTTAGAGTGGAGTAATGTGGAGTACTCCTAAAAGAAGCAGCGGAACACGGCTTGGTCAGAATACCGGTCGTTTCACTACCGTATGAAGTCGGTTCGCCAACGTCCAAAAGCACCTTTTTCGTTGAGAATAATTGTCAATTAGATAACTTGCAATTCACTTCATGAGAGGGATTGTTGATGTGAACCGCCATATTTGTTATTGAACCTTTCAATGCGCCCCAATCCCCCCTCAAATTTTATTAGTTTTCTTTATTGATAGTTTATTGCTGGTCATATTCTCTTGCAAACTTGGTGGCTCCTAAAGGAGCCGTTTTTTGGTTGTGATTTTTACTGACTTCTTCAGTTTCCACGAGTGGGGCCGTTGAGATGTGAGCACGTTTTCAGCAACTGTGCGGCGGTCTTCTCTTTCCTTTCGTACTTCTCCCAGCTGTCGAATAGCCTCGCCTGTTTCGATACTGCTTCAGTTTTTCATCGGACACAAATGCTAGGATATTGATTAGTAGAAAGAGGTTTAGATAGTTTTACTAATACTTGGAAGCTGCATATGCATAACGTTTTCGAGTTCGATTCCTTACTATAATACTTGGAAACTGTTTTCCCAGTTCGATTCCGAATATTGCGTTGTCTTTATCTTTATTTTAATGCTCAATAGACTGCATAATGTTTTCTCAGTTTTATTAATTTATGACTAAACAGTGATTAAAACCTTCTTGTAGTCTTTTTCTTTCTTTTTGGCCATCAGGACAAACACAAGTGGGACTTGCTTTGCATATTCCCCGGATCGGACGAAAGCATTCACCGTCAGTAGCTGCTTGAATGGGTGTCGCACAAGCTTGAAGGTTCCGTCCATGTACCAGGATTTAGCCTTGGCCAGGGTATTTAGCTGCTCCTGTCTGGCGAAGATCAGATGCCTTTCTGCTTAACTGTCAGGTCGGCTTGGAAGAAACCGGAAGGGAGACATTCCTCGACCAGTTCGAAGTCCAGATCTTTCGGTTGCTCGGGTCTGAGTTTCTGCCGGAGTCGGTTGGCAGCTCTAGCCACATGCGCAGGCTTAGGGAGGGCTGGACAAGGTGCAGCAGTCAGTTCATCTAACATGACCTAAAAAAAAGGAAGGAAAATTTGACTGTCTCGTCTATGAGATGCTTTTCATCAAGCAGCAATTCTAGTCTCAACACACAGATTTCTCGCAGACTGATTCCATTCACGGAAAGCTCTTTGTTTAAGAACATTCCATCACCTATTGTCGTTTTAGTATTGTGAAAAAACAAGCAAACCAAAAGATGGCGGAATGTCAAAGGCATCCATCTCTTCCTCGATTCTGCTACTCTCCCCAATTGGATCAGTGATCTCACTGCAATATAGGCATCGCCAAACCACCTCTAATCCGGTCTTAACAGCATCTCTATACTGCTGTCTCGAAATTCCCGTGTTGCAACGTCGATGTTGTCATTTGTCGCAGCCATTGCAATAGATACAATAATAGCTTTCCATCTCGAGTGACTCTTGTAAACATATTTGATCAGCGAAAATACTTCGATAAGATGAGTGGGTTGAATTGAACAGAAAATCACAGCCCTTTTATACAGCAATGCCTGATTAAGCCGGATCAAAATCGCAGGAATTTGAGTGGCAGATATTGTTGGTGTTATCTGTTCTTTCTTGTAGTTACATATCATTAAACGTTTAAACAATATGCTATTTAAGTTGAAAAAGTTCTCACCTCCTTTGCAACATGCCGCACAAGTGAAGTTAATGAGCTCACATTGTTTTTATTGCGTTTCTAATTCTTCCCGTAAAAGAGAGAAAAGAGACCGGTAGAGAAGCAGGCTGTAGGGCGAACATTTAATAGTTGAGTGGGGGAAGGAAAAAGTTTTGCCGCAAATATTTAATCAGTGTTTCAAACAATGCAAAAACCCTCTGCGAGAGTAGAACAAACACGTAGGCGAAATTTGCAGGAAACAAGTGAACGTTTCTAAGCGCGTAATCAAACAAACATATTTCAACTCGATGGCTCTTTAACTACGCAAATGTTTAATAAAAGGGTTTTACAGCCGGTTTATGTTCACAAATAAAGCCGTGGATGGCGTGGGAGACAGAGAGGGAGAGAGAGAGATTGGGGAGAGTGAAAGGAACATTTTCAAGCCGAATCAAACAATTCATCTTTGATCAAAGGTCACATTATCTTCTTTTGGTAATTTGTAAATAAAATTCAGATCTATTTCACAAAGTATTTTGGACGTTGGCGAACTGACATTATTAGACGTTGGCAAATAGACTTCATACGTTGGCGAACAGGTCGTTGGCGAGCTGACACGTTGGCGAAACGACCGGTTACCGTTGGTCACGGTAAGCGGGACATACCTGCATGCGACACTGTCTTACTTCAGTCAAATTTAAGCAGCTTCCGACGAAAATACTTGACAGAAAAAATAGTATTGAGTTTTGGGTCAAAAATATCAAAAAGGCCTTTAAATATACACTAATGGTGGCCCAAAAATAAAGAAAGAAAACTTGATTTCTGGTTCGTCAAGAGGATGTTTTTGGCAGCCATTAATTGCACCGGAAACGCGGAAGGAGCGCTCGTGCCAGTCCTTCTCCGCATCGCACGTTGGACCAAGAGCGGAATGCCCGTTTCACCGCCCTATGGACGCCCTATGTATAAGCGCCATGCTGCTGACTGCTGACCAGAACGAAAAGGACGCACTAGTTCCCGATCCTGTCTCTCACGTGTTATCCAAGATGGCGGAGGATGACAATCTTTCTACGGAGCAAGATTCGAAAGATACTGGAGTTCATTGAAAGGATTAAGTGCTGACTTGGAGTGTGTAATTTTCGAGAGTAATGCATCATGTTCCTTTTGGAATAAGGCCGATTATGAGACTCAGAGAGCATCAAACAAGGTAATCCGTTGATTGGTTTTTCTCACAACCTATTGAATACATCGGAATAAAAGCTTTCTTTTTCATTTCTCCATGTACAGAGTGCTTTTATGTTCAAAGTTTGGAGCCTTTAAAGGACATTGCGTAAGCTAAGTAAATGTATTAACTCGAAAGATATCACATTCACATTTATAAGCTATTTCAGAGAGCTATGTGACCTTTAAATGGTATTGCAATAGTAATGGCATATGCTTTACACAGACTCAACTATGTAATGTAGCAAGTTACATAGTTATTACATAGCAAGTAAGGAGCAGTAAATAGCCTTTATATAGCTCAACATAGTTATATGATAAACTTTACATAGCGTTTACATATGTCTGGTTCTACAATGGAATTTTCTTACTTCTTAAATTTTATACATAATAAGAAACTGCATGCTAAACATTTCTTTAAGTTTTTATCTGAAAAGAGTTGAATTTATAGAATAGAAACTGTAATAAACTAAAAATTTGTTTCATTTGAGAAATGTTAAAATTGTTAACAAGCTGTAGACTATTGCTAGTTTATTTCCAGTTTCCTGCAAGAAATGAAGACTGGAAGAAACTGTCATTTTCTGGCAGCACCTGATAGATGTATCAAATTCAAGCTATTTCCAGCTTTTGAAAGAACCCAAAACTTGCAAAAACTGGAAAACAATTTCTGGAATAAAAGCTGGAATTTGACTCTGGAATAAAGCTGTCACATTTTAGAAATTTCCAGAAATTTCCAGAACTTAATAGAAAGCTTGAAATTCATTTTGCAAGGGGTCAGTGCGAAATTCGACCATCAAAAAGCATCTTGGTACATGGCTTTCTCAAACGAGACTATAATCACCGGAATAAGCAATGTTTCCGCTGCAATTAAATTCAATAAAATTTTTGGGTAAATGAAACGGAGGTTTTTTGAGGCCCAATTTCAACATGCTGTTTGTCAACAAAAGTCGACCTTTGACCACCAAAGCAGAGGCAAGGTATATTGAAACCACACACGCTAATCTCGATTTATTCACTAAACAATTCGAGACTCTAGGTTAACTGACACAATACAACGTGAATTGACTGGAACTACTGTAGGTCATGGGGAACGTGTCATTGAAATTTAACTGTCTTGGTTAAAAGAGTGACATATCCGGTAATTAAAATAACTGACCTATAAAATTTGCATACCAACAAGATTCATTCCATTCCATATTTTTGCGCAAACAAGTTTCCTTAATTCACTTTGTGAACATACCTGCAAAACAAACAAAGAAAGGTATCCCCCTTTATGTAAGCATACGCTTCTTGGATTTTCCTCGAAGCCCTCAAACAACCATTGAACCAGTCGAACGCTTCATGACTTTCGTGAGTTGTGCCGTGATTGTGTCGTCAGAGCTGTCACACAAGAGATAAGGACAAAGCACACAGACCATTATGACTGCATGCGGTTCTATTCTGAGTTTGTTGGGGGAATTTGTGGCCCAAGTTCTGACAATCCAGCAAACGTTCAATGCGTAATAATAGCAAAATGTGATAAGGTCATCAAGGCACACATGAGAAGTTATAAAGTGTTGGATTCTTCTCTGGATACAGAGGCTGGGCTTTTGCTCGCACGTGCGGGTGAGCTTTAAATTAAATCACTTAAATTAGATTGAGCAGAAAATCTCTTTGTGAAATCTACCTATTACAGACTTAATGTCAAAACCCGGCCACAAGAAATGGACCCTAAAAACACTGCTGCCACAGTGCCGCCGCAGTCGTGTTGTTGGATATACCTCGTTCGTTAATCCATGAGGTAAGCACCGCGACACTGCGGCACTAGCCACTCTACTCAGCTCAATTTAACCGTAAGTTGACTAAGGCACTGCAGCACCAGCCATTCTACTGAATTCACTCTATCTGACACAAACTGCGCAAAAACCACTTTCGTTCAGTTCGGTACTGCGGCTAGCGTCGCCAACGTAAATGCTCCTTTGTGGACGGGTATTGAGCAATCGCTCCAATTGCGAAAATCGAGTAAGCAAGATATGTAAGACCATGTAATCATGTATCGTTGTACAAGACTGCGAGCACTCACTTTTCCAGTTGTCCCTGAAGCGAGTACATTGATCAGTGCAGCCAGATTGTATCACTGCCCGTGAAACTAACGGTTATTATTTTCTTATTAATTGCTTTTAAAAGGTGTTTTTGAGATAGATGATATAATTTTTGGGTACGACGATATGCCCACGGCATTGTGATCGATTTGGAATCCGATTGAGATGTAATAAGAAATATTACGCCTGCCCACATGAATGGGCATCACACATGGCAGTGAAAGGGGAGCGCGAATTAACCTTTGCTCAGTTTTAAAAGCTTGACTTGGGCTTGACTTGCTGTTCTAGCGAAATTTCAACTATTTATAACCGAAGTTGTAGCACAGTGGCGAAGTTACCATGAAAACAAGATAGCCACTGAAAAACACGCTATATTTTATCTTTAAACGCGAATATCTCAAAAACGAACTTGGTGACTCCCATTTTTTATTGCTGGAGAGTAATTGGCACGCTAAGACAAAACTCATTACAAAGTTTAAAAAAATTCTTTGCAGCAGATTCATAGCCACCTTGACAATTGGAAAATTTTAATGTGGTTCTGAATCTGCTCCAGATTTTTTTAACTTTGCACAGAGTTTCATCTTAGCCTGCTAATCGCTTTTCAGCAATAAAAAATGGGGGACACTTTAGTTCGTTTTTGAGATACTAAGTGCTTTAACACAAAATATAGGGCGTTTTTAGATGGTTCTTCTGTTGCCATGGTAATTTATTACGTCACAGTAACATGTGCATCTTGTTTAACGATTATCGGCAGGGTTTCATGTGGTACCATAACATTGCCGTTAAGTGAAACAGCGTTATAGAGTTAGTCCGTCTAATGAGACATTCCCTCAAAAATGGTTGAAGCTGGTTTGAGCCACCTTGACACGCACACGCTAGTTTCTGGATAGTTTATACATCAGTGTTTTCGACACATACAATGGAATTAGCATGCTTGTGGTCAATATAATACTGTAAAACCTGCAGACCACCACACCGTGTATGTCTTGTAGGTTGGAAAGGATTTCTTGTTCGTTAAAGTTCAGAGAGAGAGAGCGAAATTTATTCTTAATCTAGGTGCAAGTTTCATTCAGAAAATGTGATTAAAATATTTTTTCAAGAAAAACAAAAAATTGCACAAGGTGGCTGTACGGCTGTGAGGGTGCATGTATTTCTTATTTTACTTATTATATTTATTACTATGATATTTATGTAATAATATTATATAAATTATACATAATACTAGTATAAAATTATATACTATAATAAAGTTTCTATATAACGCCTGCTCTCATTGGTTTAAACAGTGTGCTTTATGAGAGTACAAAGCACGGAACAAACGAAAGCTCACGCCATCATCCGCAGAAATGGCAGATAAATTTCCAAATTTTTCCTTGGGTATTATTAAACAGTTTGTTTTCCAATTGTCATATCGGAAACGTGCAGGTTTTCATGGGCAACAATTCGGCCGGTTTTCACTGAACATAATTATTTAGATCCTCTTTTTTGCTGTTTTTTACGGACTGAAACATAGAGGCACTTGTTTTTCCTGAATAAGTCCGGCCGGGTGAATGAATCAGTTGGAAGGCTCTCTGGGTATAAATCGGCGTCTCAGTTACCGTGACTAACTGTACGAAATCAGTCAACTGATTCACTTTAGTAGGGAACGAGAGCAACAAGGTGAAAAAGAAATTTCTGTTAATAAGGTTTATAGAACAATGCTCTCAGCAAATAGGACAAGCCGGCAATGGACAACTTTTCATTTCTCTGCCTTCGAGTTAGAAGATCCAACTGAATCAGCCGGTTACCATTAATTTACAACTGAATCAGTTATTGACATGAATAGCGCTGGATAATAGCGGAAGACCATCCCTACGAATTTCCTCGCACTCGCAGTAACTTTTGCTGTTCTCCGGGTCAACTCAATAAGTCGGGTTGTGTGACTGAATCAGTTGGAAGGCTCTCTGGGCAATCAAGCTTTTCGCATACGAAATCAGTCAACTAAACAAGTCCACGAGACTTGACGCAGTTATCAGTGAGACAACTTTATGGTATATGGACCTATATGCAAAGAGATATATATGCATCACTGTTCGTATGCTTCTGGAACTAAGGTGGAAAACATCAGTGAATAAGCAAAGGAAAACAATCCATCACGCCAATTTAAACGACACCAACACCAGCGCAAATGTCACAGGCACGTGTCTACAATGTAATTCAATTCACAATCGCAATAATTGAATTTACCAGAGAATTATTCAAAGCTTTTTTTCTCCTTGTTCTTTTATTTTTCCTTTCTAGTTCCCCGCTAAAGCAAGGCTTCCAAGGCAAATGATTATTTACAGAATGTAAAAAAAATTTGACTAAGACACGGCAAGAAAAGCAGTCGATGTTTCTTATTACAAAGGTTCTAAGGGGCGTGCAATTCATCGCAAGAGCTCGTACATTAAGGGCTTAATAAGTGTTTGTTTGATTGGGATCAAATCCAGATCTGCCTGCAAATGCCAAAATTCATCCACAACGGGCGAAGTAAGTACATGTAATTGCTGTTTTTTCTTTAATTATCCGTGCGCGTGTGTAAAAATTATAAGTAATGCGGCTTTCTCAAAAAATAGCATGCCTTGACTGCGTTTTGGCTGGTAAGGAACAAGTCCGTATTGCAAGTCATTTTTGCTCCCATAAATTAAACAGCGATTTAGCAGTCGGTATGAAAATTGTCTGCTTGAAGGTCACAAACAGTTTCAATATTGACGGTGAGTCAAAGATTGCTTTATGTTCATAAAGAAATTAAAGAATAAATAATGTGTAAAAAAATTGGCACGAACACAGGGCTCTCCCTAGTTTTCAGCACAACTGGTTGGGGCCTTTTCAAACCGGTAAAGCATTTAGTTAATGTTGGACGTTCTGCAACGGATAAGCGACTTCTGAGCGTTTGCAGGCGGTAATAAGTGCTTTACAAGTGGTAGATTTTACCGGTTACCGCCTAATAAGGAGAACCCTGGAACGTGGTTGCTTTTCATTGGCTCGGACAAAACTGCTTCAGTTGTGGTTTGATTTGAGCCAGACAACTTGTCATCACAAGAATTACGATTGGCGGAGAGGGTATGAAACAGTCAACTGATTCAGTACTGATAAGCCACCACTTGATATTTGATTCCTATTGGTTAAAACTGTACTGAATCAAACATTCCAGTTTGGATTTAGCTGGTGTTAAGGGTTAATCCGTGCTCCCCTTTCACTGCCATGTGTGATGCCCATTCATGTGGGCAGGCACAATTTTTGTTATTACCTCTCTAAATCGGATCGAGATGCCGTGGGCAAATCGCTGTACCCAAATCTTAAACCTGATCCGATAGGCAATGGGAAGCCAATAAAGTTCGTAGAGAGCTAGTATAGTAAATGGTTAGAACCCAAATGAAAACGAACAGCATACTTAACCCTTTCAGCCCCGTGGGGTTCCCCATTGACGAGTAAAATTGTCTGGCGTTAGACAGAGTAAAATCTGTAAGTGGCACTATTGGGAGTGAAAGGGTTATTAAGACTCCATTGGTAGTACGGTGTCTAAGTGGCTACCCACATGTACGCATTGCGTACCTACTTTTTTAAACAACGCCGAGAAATACGAAAACAATAGTTTCAATGTCCTGACTACAGGATGCTAAACTGGCACAGCAAGATTAATTGAGCAGTGAGAGGGAATAACTATCTTAAGCCAATTTTCGAAATGCCTTTCTTCATCAGGGTTTCCCAACGAATGATTTTGGCGTATGGAGAAAGAGAGGGAAAGGCATAATTTGAATAACCGGATTATGCATCTCTAGTATAAAAACGGCCAATTCTGTCCTGACGAACAGCCTTTCTCAATGGAAACGTGTGAGCAGTTCAATTAGCTCATTCAAAGTCCCTGGATCAAAATACATGGAGTAACCAGGTATCCAGACAAAAAAAATTGTGACGAAAAAACAAGCAATTCCGACATTGGATGAATTTAGACATGAAATAAAAAATTATGAGTTTGACGTCAATTTCAGAAAATTAAATATTACACTCTTAATGGCATCCCCTCCTGTTAGGAACTTTTAATTAGCTTTCGATAAGAAAGATGAAATGGGATGCCATCACTTTTCTATAGGCTGTTTTTCCCTCATTTACATAACAGAATTTCTATTTTTAATGTTCGGTGATTATTATTGTATAAAACGCTCTTAGGCTGTTAAATGCCCAAGTATTTATTCTGTAACAACTGTCTCCATTAGCCGAAATCATTCCTTGGGAAACCCTGATGAAAAAAGGCATATTTCTTTCAAAATACTAGCTTAAGATAGTTATTCCTTCACCGTTCAATTAACCTTGCTGTGCCGGTTTAGCATCCTGTACTCAGAGCATTGAACCTATTGTCTTTTCGTTCATTTATCTTCTAGGTACACCCCAGATTTCTAAGAAAAACTTCCTGGTTTTGATTATCAGCAATGGTGGATAAGAAGTTGGACCTTTTGGAGCGGCATGTGCAAGAGCTTAGCATTGCAAGAAAGGAAGGAGACAGACAAGGAAAGGGTTTGGCTTATTTCAATCTTGGTAGATACTATCAGGGCACAGCTGACTTTAATCAGGCCATAACAAATTACAGAGAAGCATTAGCTATTTTTAAGGAAGTGGGTTTCAGGGCCGGAGAAGGAGCGGCCTATGGAAATCTCGGCAACGCTTATCACAGTCTTGGTAATTTCAAGCAAGCCATAGAAAACCACCATCAACGTCTTAGTATTGCAAAAGAGGTAGGGGACAGGGCTGGAGAAGGAAGAGCTTATTGCAACCTCGGCAACGCTTATCAAAGTCTTGGTAATTTCAAGCAAGCCATAGAGTATCACCATCAAGATCTTAGTATTGCAAAAGAGGTAGGGGACAGGGCCGGAGAAGGAGCAGCCTATGGAAATCTCGGCAACGCTTATGACAGTCTTGGTAATTTCAAGCAAGCCATAGAGTATCACCATCAAGATCTTAGTATTGCAAAAGAGGTAGGGGACAGGGCCGGAGAAGGAAAAGCTTATTGCAACCTTGGCAACGCTTATCAAAGTCTTGGTAATTTCAAGCAAGCCATAGAGTATCACCATCAAGATCTTAGTATTGCAAAAGAGGTAGGGGACAGGGCCGGAGAAGGAAGAGCTTATTGCAACCTCGGCAACGCTTATCAAAGTCTTGGTAAATTCAAGCAAGCCATAGAGTATCACCATCAAGATCTTAGTATTGCAAAAGAGGTAGGGGACAGGGCCGGAGAAGGAGCAGCCTATTGCAACCTCGGCAACGCTTATCAAAGTCTTGGTAATTTCAAGCAAGCCATAGAGTATCACCATCAACATCTTAGTATTGCAAAAGAGGTAGGGGACAGGGCCGGAGAAGGAAGAGCCTATGGAAATCTGGGCAACGCTTATGACAGTCTTGGTAATTTCAAGCAAGCCATAGAGTATCACCATCAACATCTTAGTATTGCAAAAGAGGTAGGGGACAGGGCCGGAGAAGGAAAAGCTTATTGCAACCTTGGCAACGCTTATCAAAGTCTTGGTAATTTCAAGCAAGCCATAGAGTATCACCATCAAGATCTTAGTATTGCAAAAGAGGTAGGGGACAGGGCCGGAGAAGGAAAAGCTTATTGCAACCTCGGCAACGCTTATCAAAGTCTTGGTAATTTCAAGCAAGCCATAGAGTATCACCATCAAGATCTTAGTATTGCAAAAGAGGTAGGGGACAGGGCCGGAGAAGGAGCAGCCTATGGAAATCTCGGCAACGCTTATGACAGTCTTGGTAATTTCAAGCAAGCCATAGAGTATCACCATCAACATCTTAGTATTGCAAAAGAGGTAGGGGACAGGGCCGGAGAAGGAGGAGCCTATGGAAATCTCGGCAACGCTTATGACAGTCTTGGTAATTTCAAGCAAGCCATAGAGTATCACCATCAACATCTTAGTATTGCAAAAGAGGTAGGGGACAGGGCCGGAGAAGGAAGAGCCTATGGAAATCTCGGCAACGCTTATGACAGTCTTGGTAATTTCAAGCAAGCCATAGAGTATCACCATCAACATCTTAGTATTGCAAAAGAGGTAGGGGACAGGGCCGGAGAAGGAGCAGCCTATGGAAATCTCGGCAACGCTTATCAAAGTCTTGGTAATTTCAAGCAAGCCATAGAGTATCACCATCAAGATCTTAGTATTGCAAAAGAGGTAGGGGACAGGGCCGGAGAAGGAGCAGCCTATGGAAATCTCGGCAACGCTTATGACAGTCTTGGTAATTTCAAGCAAGCCATAGAGTATCACCATCAACATCTTAGTATTGCAAAAGAGGTAGGGGACAGGGCCGGAGAAGGAGGAGCCTATGGAAATCTCGGCAACGCTTATGACAGTCTTGGTAATTTCAAGCAAGCCATAGAGTATCACCATCAAGATCTTAGTATTGCAAAAGAGGTAGGGGACAGGGCCGGAGAAGGAAGAGCCTATGGAAATCTCGGCAACGCTTATGACAGTCTTGGTAATTTCAAGCAAGCCATAGAGTATCACCATCAACATCTTAGTATTGCAAAAGAGGTAGGGGACAGGGCCGGAGAAGGAGCAGCCTATGGAAATCTCGGCAACGCTTATCAAAGTCTTGGTAATTTCAAGCAAGCCATAGAGTATCACCATCAAGATCTTAGTATTGCAAAAGAGGTAGGGGACAGGGCCGGAGAAGGAGCAGCCTATGGAAATCTCGGCAACGCTTATGACAGTCTTGGTAATTTCAAGCAAGCCATAGAGTATCACCATCAACATCTTAGTATTGCAAAAGAGGTAGGGGACAGGGCCGGAGAAGGAAGAGCTTATTGCAGCCTCGGCAACGCTTATCAAAGTCTTGGTAATTTCAAGCAAGCCATAGAGTATCACCATCAAGATCTTAGTATTGCAAAAGAGGTAGGGGACAGGGCCGGAGAAGGAAGAGCCTATGGAAATCTCGGCAACGCTTATCAAAGTCTTGGTAATTTCAAGCAAGCCATAGAGTATCACCATCAACATCTTAGTATTGCAAAAGAGGTAGGGGACAGGACCGGAGAAGGAAAAGCTTATTGCAACCTTGGCAACGCTTATAAAAGTCTTGGTAATTTCAAGCAAGCCATAGAGTATCACCATCAAGATCTTAGTATTGCAAAAGAGGTAGGGGACAGGGCCGGAGAAGGAGCAGCCTATGGAAATCTCGGCAACGCTTATGACAGTCTTGGTAATTTCAAGCAAGCCATAGAGTATCACCATCAACATCTTAGTATTGCAAAAGAGGTAGGGGACAGGGCCGGAGAAGGAGCAGCCTATGGAAATCTCGGCAACGCTTATGACAGTCTTGGTAATTTCAAGCAAGCCATAGAGTTTCACCATCAACATCTTAGTATTGCAAAAGAGGTAGGGGACAGGGCCGGAGAAGGAGCAGCCTATGGAAATCTCGGCAACGCTTATCAAAGTCTTGGTAATTTCAAGCAAGCCATAGAGTATCACCATCAACATCTTAGTATTGCAAAAGAGGTAGGGGACAGGGCCGGAGAAGGAAGAGCTTATTGCAACCTCGGCAACGCTTATCAAAGTCTTGGTAATTTCAAGCAAGCCATAGAGTATCACCATCAACATCTTAGTATTGCAAAAGAGGTAGGGGACAGGGCCGGAGAAGGAAGAGCTTATTGCAACCTCGGCAACGCTTATCAAAGTCTTGGTAATTTCAAGCAAGCCATAGAGTATCACCATCAACATCTTAGTATTGCAAAAGAGGTAGGGGACAGGGCCGGAGAAGGAAGAGCCTATGGAAATCTCGGCAACGCTTATGACAGTCTTGGTAATTTCAAGCAAGCCATAGAGTACCACTATCAACATCTTAGTATTGCAAAAGAGGTAGGGGACAGGGCCGGAGAAGGAGCAGCCTATGGAAATCTCGGCAACGCTTATCAAAGTCTTGGTAATTTCAAGCAAGCCATAGAGTATCACCATCAACATCTTAGTATTGCAAAAGAGGTAGGGGACAGGGCCGGAGAAGGAAGAGCCTATGGAAATCTCGGCAACGCTTATCAAAGTCTTGGTAATTTCAAGCAAGCCATAGAGTACCACTATCAAGATCTTAGTATTTGCCAGGAAACAGAGAACCCAATAGGGCTGGCAATCGCATGTTATCATATTGGTCATGTTCATGAATTTTTTGGCTCCTTGAGCAAAGCTCTTAATTACTGTCGTCTAAGCGTTTATTATTTTGATGGAGTTAGGCGTCTTCTTCAGTCAGAGGATGCATGGAAAATAAGCTTTCGTGACACAAAGGGGTTTGCGTACACCGCTCTGTGGACAGCACTCTTGAAGAATGGAGAGGTTGATGAAGCTTTGTATGCTGCTGAGCAAGGACGAGCACAGGCTTTGGCAGACATTTTAAAGATGCAATACAGCGTTGATGAGAAACCTATGGTGAGGGTAACTATCTCTTTGGTTATGAAAGATCTACCTTCACAAACTGTTTTCATAGCACTTGAAGGGAACACGATCAGCTTCTGGTTGCTAAGAGATGATATCAGGATAAATTTTAGACAAAAGAAAATCGAAAATGGAACTGCCAAGTCTCTGATGAAAAGTACGTTAGAACAGATCAATGCAGGGGTTGTTTTGCGATGCGAGAATCGTTCACTTGAAAGACAAGGCAGCGACTCCTTGAGCAGTAGGGAAAGTGTTGAAGAAACTTTTCAGTCTTTGAGCTTCTCTGTGCACTCTTTGCAGCCCTTGTATGATGTCTTAATCAGTCCTATAGCAGACTTGATCCAGGGCGATGACTTAGTGTTTGTTCCTGATGGACACTTTTGCCTGGCTCCTTTTTCTGCAATGAGTGACTCTGTCAGGATCCGTGTAATTCCCTCGCTGACTGCTTTAAAATTGATCACTATGGCACCTGATAACTTCCAAAGTAAGAATGAAGCGCTGCTTGTAGGCGATCCGTGCTTGAGCGAAGTCACTTACGGCACTGGTGAACCCATGTATGGACAGCTGCCCTGTGCGAAAAAAGAGGTGGATATAATTGGAGAACTTCTGCAGACCGTGCCTCTTACAGGAAAAAATGCAACCAAAGCTGAGGTGCTGAGGAGAATGAAGTCAGTTACCTTAATCCACATTGCTGCACATGGGGATGACGGATCTGGAGAAATTGCTTTGGCCCCAAATCCCGAACGCACATCCAAGATCCCCGAAGAGGAAGATTACATGTTATCATTGAGCGATGTTCAAGCAGTTCACCTTCAGGCAAGACTGGTTGTGCTTAGTTGCTGTCATAGTGGCCATGGAGAGGTAAAATCTGAGGGTCTTGTGGGAATAGCCAGGGCTTTCCTGTGTGCTGGTGCCCGGTCTGTACTGGTGTCACTCTGGGCAATCGATGACGAGGCGACCTTCTTGTTCATGAAGAGTTTTTACCAACACTTGGCAGATAGAAAAAGTGCAAGTACAGCTCTTCACTATGCTATGAAATCTCTTCAGGAGACAAAGAACTATTCGGCCATAAAATACTGGGCGCCATTTGTGTTAATTGGCGATGATGTCACCTTTGAATTTGGGGAGCTGGAACACGAAAAGAATGGTAAGTGCTATTTAAATATAACTTTAATGACTGAATCGCTGTACTTTGTACATGTTTTTAATCAGGAAGTTGTCGAAAGGAGCAGGTACGTTCTTCACAGAGAAATGGCTTTAAAAACGGTTGCCAGAGTGGTTATTTTTACTCGAACTGCTTTGGCTAATACCTGAATTAAATAATGTCTGCATTCACCGAGTCAGCTACTTCAGCTTCCTGCAGATAGCTAGCTGTTTGAGCCTGTGTTATGATGGAGTGACTGTAAAACTGATCGGTGATTGTCGATTTCTTATGTCAAGTGAAGTGAATAGGAATTGTTGCTATTAACTCTAGCACAAACAGTTAAATGAATGAATTAAGATAATTGTTGTATTATTTACTTGTCAATCAGAACGAAATTCGTTATTTGCATTTAATCCACTACTTGTTTCTTTCTTCCTTGTTTTTCTTTTTCAGAAACGATGTCCAAAACGTGAAAAACGTACTTGGACTGCGATACGTCGATATGTTATTTTCCTTTCTTCGATTATATGAGTTATTGAAAACAATTCAATCATTGATACCTCAGTAGCTGTCAGACACAAGATATCATGCCAATTATAGTTAAAGTACCATGATATTTCAGTAGTATTAAGATACTGTTCAAGTCCTTACATTTGTGCCTTGTTTTGTAAGCATCTGTTCCAGGATTAGTTAATCACTTGATAGAAATCAGGGGTTTGTTTCCATAACTGAGGATCTAGCCGTCTTGTTATTTTGGCCCTTGAAAATAACTCCAAGCTTTTGCGGTTTGTTCCTCAGGTGACATGTATACTCTTAAGCTTGCTATACCAACTTTCCATTTACAATATCATTAAGTGACAGTCTCGGGGAATGTGTATTTTCTGTGTTTCTGTAAGGTTGGCCAAAGCTAAATAAGCAAATTAACTGTTTCGGGAGGTAAATGTCTATAAGCTAAAAAACAACCTACGGAAGGATAAATGTTTGGAAATTACAAAAATTTTAATGTAGCGTTCACATTTAAATGAGACGGAAATTCCTGGAACAAAACGCTTTATTCCTAAAGGGTTTGAATCGGGCACAACATTGAGTTAGCCAATTTGTTTATTGTTTATTTTCCCACAAAACGTGGTTCAAAAACAGACACTTTTCTGACGTTGATGAGGACTAGGACAATATGGGTAAATCTAACTCTTAGGTGATGGACTCTTGCTAGGGCCTGGAACCAAAAAAATGGAAAGTTCTTTCCTTTAAAGTTGTACATGTTGATTTTGTGATATTTTGTCACAGAGGGACTGGACCGATGCAAAATAATTCAACGAAATGGGCGATTTCTTAAAACTTCTAGAAGGTAAAAGGGTGTGTGGTAAAAGTTGCCTGATCTCTTAATTAATTGTGTGCATTTTAAACTCCTGGGGAGGTGGGACTTTGCCCATGCATATGCTTGTGGAAATTTTTGGAATTTTAAAAATGGTATGACTACCCGAGTCACGTCATTTCATACCACTTCGCACCATTGCAAACGTTGGTCAGTAACTCTTGAGTTGACAAAGGTATTAAAAGGGAAGCATTCCATCCTTTCTCCATGTTAAGGCCCGTGCAAACGCTCACAACATTGTTGCCCAACAAGGCGCAACATTGTTGGGCCCAACATGTTGCGAGCGTTTGCACACATGTTGTGTGTTGTTGCGTGTTGTTGCGACTTGTTGGATGAAGTTTGACCAGTTTCAAACTTCATCCAACAACTCGCAACAACACGCAACAACACACAACATGTGTGCAAACGCTCGCAACATGTTGGGCCCAACAATGTTGCGTCTTGTTGGCCAACAATGTTGCGAGCGTTTGCAGGGGCCTTTAAAACTGAGGGCAGGATGGGCACCCACCTCCTAAACTGTGCACCCCAAATCGAGAGTAAGGTCTAAGGTCTACTTCTCCACTACCATAGTCACGTCGACCACGGCTGAACGTGCAAACAGATTTAATCCGAGCTAAAGTCTTTGTCTAGCTCTCCTCCACTTATGCAAATTTGGAGTATTTTGTACCTGCTATGAACGGTCATCACTTCTTTCCGTCCCTCAAACTGACATTTCCCTTTTTATTCAACTTATACGATGTACAGTGTACTTTAGACTTCAAATTTACTTCAACGAAACAAAGATTTTAAACAAGCTGAGAAGATTCAAAATAGGCGAGGCAAAGAGTTGAACCCGGTTCGATGGCTTCACCTTGCAGTTTCCGATATCCTCTAGACCAACGAGACAAGCTCCCGGAAAGTCGAAATTTTTAGAGTATTGACATAATAGTACCTAGCAAAACAATTGAAAGTTAACCTTCTTCAACGGGGTTTTTAGACCTAAATACTGTAGATCAGTGCGGCATAGCGTAGAAACGCTATTTCTTGTTGAACTAAAGCTGTCATTCTGCTTGTTTTCATTGTTTTTAGAGCGGTAAGCTTGTCAATATTAACATAGCATAATGTGTCGTGTAATTGTTACGAAATGTCCAATGTCAGTTTTAGGGATGGAAAGTAGTGTTGGCCGTTATGAACTCGCATGTTCATTTCCAACTCCTTGATAATGGCGTCATGAGGTCGCCGAAACATCGGAAGTTTAGCTTTTTATCGCTAGTTTTTACATGTCCGTATTTCACTGTTTTCATCTTTATTTGGTAATTTAACATTTATGTTTCCTGATTTCTTTTTAGGGGATTTAACAATCATGTTCATTAAAAATTAGGCTATAAGGTGACTTGTGTTTCCTAGTTTTTTGGCCTTGTGAAGTTTGCCCAAAAATGATTTGACGATATGTCTATCCCGATTGGGCTGGCAAACTGGAAAATGGTGCTTGAAAAATGGCAAAGAAGTGCTTAAATAATGCTCGACCTTTGAAAAAGGTGCTCGAAAGTTACTGATTTTCATCGGTATGCCTATTTTTAAAAAAAAAAAAGAATTGCCCTTTCGTTAAGTTGTTTATAAATGTTCAGAGAACTAAAACATTACTGTCTTTTGAGCAAAAAAAAATTCCTCAGTGAAATATACTTTAAAGCCTGCGATGATTTCAAATTGCTTCACTTCAAAAGCAACATTTCAACCATGTAACTTTTCGGGTGTTTAATTTAAATTAGAGGGTGTTCAAGGTTTCGTACGCGCCTTTGTACATGTGCTTAATACAGATTGGAACTGTTCGATAGTGACTTAAGTTTCTTTTGCGATACATCTTAAACACGGCTGAGTCTTTGCCATGAGTCTTAAACGCCCATTGTCTCCTGTAGACCAACGCCTTCATTCTGCTCGACACCCAGGGCTTATCTAAGGAGCAAACTTTGACCTTCTGAGTGGGCATAGGGGTATCGATCGCTTTGATCAGAGTGTTGTAGAATGCCTCAGTTTTATCCTTCGCAGTTGGCAGGCTCCCAGCTAAAGTTTGTTAACCATCGCCCAAGTGCACATAGGCTACTCTGACAAAACAATAACAAAACAATAGAGTCGCAAGTTTATACGTACAAGGAAGGGTTACGTTTTTGCAAAAGTTGGCCGTCAAGCACTTATATTTCAACAGACTTAACTTTTAGAGGGTAGTGTGAAGTGCTAGTTTTCTACTCATATAAACCATGTGAGCGTTAGCCCTACTAATGGAATTGGGCCTGTTACATATAAGGTAAAGGTAAAGTCACTTTATTTAACAGTCAGTAGTTCCTTCAGTTACGAATTCAAACTGGTATCAATGGAAGCCAACGGTGCGCCTTTTACCCCCTCC
>NC_090877.1:12264877-12267377 GCF_036669935.1 Montipora foliosa | reverse complement strand
TAATAATCCTGTCACACTCAAGGCGTCCTCCCTCAGCCGGTCGCGGCAGCTGAACGACAGTTCCTTCTCCCATGCTGTTGCCATTATCAGATCCTCTGCTACTGTTACTACCTTTTGCTGATAGTTTCTGATGAGGTTTCGTATCATCTGTATGCACTGGGCGATCTCTAGAACCCACAGGAACCAGTGCTGTGACAAAATTTAATGCAATGTAATACAATCTTAGCATTAAAATCTCTGCACTGCTACAGTAAAACCACCTAAAAGTATTAAAGAGTGATTTTAAAAAGTTTTTAAAAGTGCAAAGTAAGCAGTGGCAAAATGAGAGCTACCTACCATTTTGTACAAAACTCGTTGGGAAAATGTGGCATTCTGATTTGCCAGTGATTAAGATTAAATTCTTCCTGCTTCCCCAGCTCCCCCCACATTCCAATGTTTGTTAAAAAAACGGCCAAAGGCTTGCACAGTATTTTGCCTCATTATTACAACATTGGTAATAAGGGGGAAGAGGGGTAAGGACGGATATACTTTGTGAGTGCATGTCAAATGATGCCAAAGCTAGAATTTTTCCCAAGAGTTTTGTCTAAGATTGAAGGTGTAGGGGGGGAAGGCCACCATGGAAACTACTGTACTCTGAGCCTCGCTGTGCCAATGCCTTGCCAATGTCTTGCCAATGTCTTGCCCCTACCGCAGAGACCCTCTCCTGTATCCCAGTTCGAATTTACAGTACAGAACCATGCAAAAGTAAGTTGACAGTCTCGACTCGATCATCACGAGAATTGAGGATCAAAAATCAATTCGAGAATCGAGACTTGATTCACTCGAAATCAAACTAGATCCTCGACACTTGATTCTCACAAAATCACGGACGGGAAACCTTGTCAGTTATTCATAATCAATTCAGCTTTCGCGAAAGCATTACTCCTCGATCAATCTCGTACCCAGAGTCCTCGGGCTTTTTGGCCAGCGGGTGAGCGCCCGGAGAGACTCTGGGATAATCGATTTGAACTATATTTTTGATTGGCCGCTTGCGAAACAATGGCAGTCCGACAGGAAGTCGGTAAGTAATTCGGAAGCCCCAGAATTTGGAGGGAGATTCAAAATCTAAAACAAGTTTCAGTGCTGATTGATTTTTTCTACCTCAGAAATATATAAATCACAAAAATAATAAAACGACGAGCTTTGAATTATGTCATATACCGCACGGGAATTTTCCCACGCTGCTAAAACTGCTAAAAAGTGATTACTGTTGCTGTTGCAAAAGTACCGTAGGAAAACATTACATCAGTCTCTTTGAGGAGAAATCCGTGGAATAAGGTCTTGTCGAAGCCATTCAGAATTACGGAAACATCAAATTGTAAAAGAAGAGGACATTTGTGTCGTTTCCACAAAAAAAAATTGTCGATCGTTTTGCTTGCACGATGGCATTCTCATTGCATTCTGTCAGGGGCACCCAACGTCAATTGTCGGAAAATATCTGTTCGGAAGACGATTTGAGATCTAGACTTTTCGGAACATTTGTTGTAAAATTCCTTGCTTGCCTGCCTGTCCTAGGATTTTCGAACATCTAAAACATGGCATAATTGCCCATTTCTAACGGATTTTTACCCTAAAAAGGTCACCTAGAATTTTCGGGAGCCTTTTCCCTGGCTGAAATTTTCGAAAAGGTAAGTTTTGATCCCTATAATTTTCGCATCACTAGACTTTCAGCTAGGGAATCCGAACAGATGAAAAACTTTTAGGGGATAAAAATATGCCTATATCTGTCGTTTAAATACTAAAATACGTTTAACAATGCTATGTTTAAGTGGTTTTGAACTATATTCTCGTTGGGTGCCCCTGTTCTGTACGGTGGAATGTACGCTGAAACACCAAAAATACACTCACCGAAAGCGTCAGAGGTTTCATCTTCACTTGCTCTTACAGCAAGCCAATGATCATTTCTCCAGTTTTTTTGTGTGCAAGGCTAAAATTCTTGTTTCTCAAACACTTTCATCCCGCCATTTCTACCGTTAACGGTTTTCTCTTTTCTGCTTCCGTTTAAACTCAACCATACGTCATAAGACCGGAACCCACGTTTTCTGGGAAAATGGAGTCGATTATCCCAGAGTCTCTCCGGGCGCTCACCCGCTGGCCAAAAAGCCCGAGGACTCTGGGTACGAGATTGCTCCTCGATGAAATCACAACAGGAACTGCTTGATTCTCGACTGCCGTTCCTCGATCCTCGCGGGACTCGGGACTCGAAAGAGGTTGCACAGTACTGTAATTTCACGGTAGACACTGATCGGGAATTATTTTGTTCCTGGTCAGAATGACATCATTTCATAAACTAGACAGGGTAACAATGACACCAGCAAACACCTATAACTAAGTACTATTATTTATTACCCAGATAACAACATTTGGAAGTATTATTAGAAGGTTGTTTGGGTTGATTCTTGATTAGAAGAGTTTGACTAACCTGTCTGAATTTCAGCCACTTCAAAATGATTCACACGAT
>NC_090877.1:12254877-12257377 GCF_036669935.1 Montipora foliosa | reverse complement strand
GCATACACATAAAATTAATAAATTACTATTGGAGTATTTTACTGACTGAATACCAAAATGGCCACCAACAAACTATAATTCTTTCGTCTTTGTGTTAATTAGGCTAACTTTATGTACATGTAGCCTCATTGACACATGTAAAAGTGAAAGAATTTGGGCTGTAAAACGAGGCTACTTAAGCTAATTAACACAAAGCCAAAATAATAATTTGTTGGCAGCCATTTTTGCATTTGGTCAATTGGCATCAAATGAGGAAGAGGAACTGCTGGTCTGTGAGCCTTGCAAGTTTAATACAGCTGATTGCAAGTGAAGTATTTATATTATTGCAGACAGCAAGAGATAAATTATTGAGATCTGCAAAGCCAAAAAGATAAAGCTGACAACAGGTATTTCTCTGACTCCCAGCTATTATCTATATACTGGTATATGTACATATCCTACTAGTAAAAAATGTACATCAAAGAAAGCATACATGTATTAACTTACATGTTGTGCACTTCAGCGACAGGCAAGATTTGAAGACAGCTCCATTGTTCTTTTGGAAGCTAATGTCCAGATCCTTGCCATGGAAGAAGAAATGAATGCTCTGTCAGAGTCTGCAGGAATCTTTGAAGTCAACTTCCCTGATTACTAACAATTGCGAGGTTGTCGCCGAGAGGTGTTTTTGCTTAAACACCTGTGGGACATGATCGAAGTTGTACTAAGCAGTATTGAGGAATGGAAGGACACTCTTTGGACGGACATCAATGTCGAGAACATGGAAATGGAGTGCAAGCGGTTTGTGAAGGAGATTCCAGGGTTCGACAAGGAGATCCAAGGAGATGCGAGCCTGGGACGCGTTCACCGGACTGGACTCTACTGTCAAGAACATGGTGACGTCATTGAGGGCCGTGGGCGAGTTGCAGAATCCCGCCATTCGGGATCGTCATTGGCAACAGCTTATGCAGGCCACCAAGGTAAGTTCGTCACATTTTCTTCGTAATATCAATTCAAAAGCGATTAACACTAATCCTGGATTAAATACCGACCGATGTTTGATTTAAGACTTTCAAAAAGGCGTTAACAGTATAATTTTATAGTGAAGGAAAACATAGTATTATTCATTGAAGACTATGATCTTGTGGATACTTTTTGATCGGTAAATCAACTGAAAGAAAGTTTCCAGTAATCCAGGAATAGTTTAATCGGACTTTGAACAACTAGACCCTGGAGCATTGTTTCTGACCTTTCTCTCCTCTGTGAGTAGCGAACTTCAGATTGGAGTACGAGGACGACTAGGAGTACGATTTCTCAGTTCTGAGCTCGCGCATTTCGAAAAATTTCGTTATGTAAACGTAATGTGCGTGCTCGATATGGGAAACTCTTACTCGTAGTCCAATCTTGACCCCAGACCTCTTCTCTTGACTGAGGGAGAGAAGAGCTCTGGAGAACCCTGAAACAAATTGTCTTCTCATTGGTTATCGTGAAAACCAATCAAAAAGTGTTTCATTGATGCGGCATTCATGTTAGCACGAGGAGTGAGCAGGCGCCGTAAGGTTCAAAAAGCTACTTTTTGGCTATAAGAATTCTACGGGGTATGTTCTCCAACATAGAGTTTCCCAGAGCCTTGGGCCGATCCGAAGCGAGAATGACGAGAATGACTCGTAGTCGTTCTCGTACTCCAATCTGAAGGTCGCTATTAATGTCAGCTCGCATGAACCCGGTTACCATTGAGTTTACTGCAGAGGGTTGTTATTATGACAGTGAGAAGGTTTAATCAATGCTAGGTCCTGTTTTTGTTTAGACACAAGCCAACAAACAAATAAACAGAGCACCGGTCGGGTCATTGCTAAATAACACAGGCCCACGTTCATGTTCAATGCGTTCTGCCCTTTCATGACACAGGATGCCAGTGAAAATAGAATTGAACATCACAAGAACCACTTAACGAAACTTTTCACCTTGAGGGAAATTATTTGTCTTTACAGGTGAAGTTCATCATGAATGAAGACACAAACTTGGCCGATCTGCTGGCCCTCAACTTGCACAACTTTGAAGACGAAGTTCGTGGAATCGTTGACAAAGCCACTAAGGAACTGGGAATGGAAAAGGTTTTGAAGGAATTGGATGTCACGTGGTCTCAGATGGAGTTTGAGTATGAAAGTCATCTCAGAACAGGTATACCATTGCTGAAATCAAGCGAGGAATTGATTGAAACTCTGGAAGATAATCAGGTATGAAAAGACAAGACTTTGTCAACTTAAAGGGGCGATCATTTTAAACAGCGTACAACAGGTGATATACGAAAACGCATTCCAAGTCGTTATCAGTTTGGTCAATATTTGAACATGCCGTGAAGGCTGTGCGCTGTCAAAGACAGTGTCACAAAGGCAAAAAAAAAAGAGGAGAAAAGTAAATGTTTACTTGATCCAAATCCGTCAGAGATATTCTGGCTTGGAGCTAAAATGCTTGTAGTAAACCGCTGTCTACACTAATTTATTTGTGAAATAACCTGCCCAAA
>NC_090877.1:12242377-12249877 GCF_036669935.1 Montipora foliosa | reverse complement strand
AACACTCTATTGTTTAAATAGTCAGAGTTTTTTAGCCAATCAAAAAGCTAGAAATGCAATAGTCGGAGCTGAAAATTTACTAATACCAAATATTAGCCTAAGTGTAGCCCGTACCCTCCCCCGAAAGAAAAACCCTCTCGTTTTTCTTTGGGGGGGGGGGGGGGGTGGGAGTGTGCGCCTACACGTAGGCTACCCAGTCTTGGCAGTCCTCTTCGTCATGGTAGCAAAGCAGCAAGAGTATTGTGCATGTGCTTTAACTTTAAACCGCCGTAATGGCCTGGCATCCTATCACAGCAGGCGGGGCGTCGTGGATTCGATTCCCAGGCTAAACTAACACTTACGGTAGGCCTAAATTGTGGCAAGTTAAAGAACCCACTGACGTGTTTGCAAAGATCAGGGAACAAAGTTGTGTTTATGACGGTGGTATTATTTCTACATGTGATAACTGAAACTAGTGTTTATAAACAAGACTTGGCCACTCACTTTGAATTACAGGCTTCAGTTAACATCGATAAGATCATCTAAGAATGTATTCGCTTTAAATTTCAAAAGTCGCTTAAGAGCCCCGTGACTCTATTGAAACCGTTTGTTGCAGATTGTCACTGTGCGAGAAAGCCTTGGCCGAGTATCTGGAGACCAAGCGTCTAACTTTCCCGCGCTTTTACTTCGTATCATCAGCAGATTTACTGGATATTCTTTCAAAAGGCAATCAGCCAGTGGAGGTAAGAAATAACAAAAGATTAATTGCATGGAAGTCACATTGAGGACGCAAGAAACTTACCGGGAAGGGGAAATGGGGAGGGTGGGGGGTGGGGGGGTGTAGTTATACTTGTGCCATTTGTTTTCTGATAAGGGTTTCAGGCGATTAGAGGATCCCAACCCGGGGCCGAAAAAATAATGGGACTGTTGTTGAACTATATTTTGCTAATTACTTTCAAATACAATTTAAAGCCTTAATAAGAGAGTTCCAACTTCATCCAAAATTTCTGCTTGTGAACTAAACGAAAAATTGCATCTTCGCCTTTGAAGGTCTTATCAGTCTTCTCTCTTGTTTTTCCCTGACAAAAGAGACAATAAACAACTCTTTGCGTAACGGGTCCGTTTTCTTCTGTTTGATAGGTCTGCCGCCATTTGTCCAAGTTGTTCGACAACATGGCGAAACTCAAGTTCAAAGATGATGATGATGGTAATCCGACAAAAGAAGCCCTCGGCATGTACAGCAAGGAAGGAGAGTATGTTGACTTCGACAAGACCTGTGATTGCTCTGGACAGGTAAATTGCGTGCATCGCTTTCCTAACGAAACACTCGTAATTTTTTTTTACCGAGCAGCTTAGGTAACAACGCCGGGAGTTCATGAGAACGGAAATGCATCAAAAGAATAGGGCCGCTTTCTTTTCAACAAAAATTACCGGTTTAAATTTTTAGAATTCTTTTGTCAAGTGGAACTAGTTGCTTTCTTGGTTTTTGCGTGGAGTAAGCACAGTAGGACTCTTAACTGTCGGGTTCACCACAGTTACGGCTTTGTGGTCTTAGTCGCCATAATCTTCTTCGCAAAAATGTAGAGGTATTGGAGGCTTCATAAATTTTATAGCCCCGGGCAAACAGCGACATTTTTTGAGTCACACGAACGCAGTTCGCCGTCGCCCCCGTTGAGAAGAGATCTTACTTGCCGCGTTCTCTGATCTCTGTAAAACCTAACGTTGTGATTTTTGTAGGTCGAGGTTTGGCTAAACCGAGTGATGGACGCCATGCGATTCACAGTGCGCCATGAGCTGTCGGAGGCTGTGGTATCGTATGAAGAAAAACCACGTGACCAGTGGCTCTTTGACTACCCGGCCCAGGTTGCTCTCTGTGGAACTCAGATCTGGTGGACAACAGAAGTTGTGTTGGCGTTTGGGAGACTGGAGGAGGGATATGAAAACGCTCTAAAGGATTATTACAAGAAGCAGGTACGATTCAGTTGTCCTTTCTAAGTATACAGACTACAGCATGAGCGTAAGATTTATTTGGCTATTCATATAAATTCTCACTTGCGTACATAGCAAAGTTAATTGGAAATCCTTGGGTTACTCAGTGATGCAGTCAGTGACAAAGGCGGTCCCAAAAGAGAATTTTCTAAACTAAGGCTTAGCTTGGAGAACCGGAGAGTCAGTCTTCGTGTTGATCGTAAGTGTGGCATTTTGGTTTTAATTTTTTGTGTTTCCGAGTTTTACTGCTGAATAAGATCGATTTTTCCCAGGCGGTCCGCCAAAAACTTTGTTAGAGTAACTTTTGGAAGCGTTCAAACGTCAAGACGTTTTTATACAGTGTTCAGTTTACGGCCACTCAAAGGATGTAATTGTAACTTGGGAGTTTTTCGTTGGCCATCAGGTTTCCCAGTTAACAACGCTTATCAACATGTTGATTGGTGAGCTGACCAAAGGTGACAGACAGAAGATCATGACCATCTGTACAATTTGACGTGCACGCTCGTGACGTTGTTGCTAAGCTTATCCAGCAGAAAGTTGAAAATGCTCAAGCTTTTCTGTGGCTTAGCCAGCTCAGACATCGCTGGGACGATCAGGGTGGCCACTGCTTTGCTAACATCTGTGACGCACAGTTCAAATATTCGTACGAATATCTCGGCAACACGCCTCGTCTGGTGATCACCCCGCTGACCGATAGGTGTTACATCACTTTGACCCAGTCTCTTCATCTGACCATGAGCGGTGCACCGGCAGGTCCTGCAGGGACTGGAAAAACTGAGACAACTAAGGATCTGGGACGAGCACTTGGGATTATGGTATACGTGTTTAACTGCTCTGAACAGATGGACTACAAGGTATGATATTGCTTTCTTAGTGGTCTGTGGTTTCAGTGATACGTAAAGGGATATTGATGAATAGTGACATTAGCGCATCGTCTATGAACTCCATTCTATACTTTCTCAAATCCCATAATATACCTTGTTTAGCCCCCAACAATCTGCCTAGGCATTGTTTTCGATTTCTCTTGGGACATCTTCTTGTCCCAAGAGAAATCGAAAACAATGATTATGCAAAATTTTGAGGGGGTAAACAAGATGCATTGTGGGATTTGAGAAAATAGAGAATTGCGATTTTCAACACTTTTGTCGCGTCCAACCTTGTTTCTCAGAGGGATCCTGACTGTGGAAAACTTTACAGTTAAGATGAATTTAATTGTCTTGAGAGTGAGCTTAGATGAAAAGGAAACATTTCATTGAAGTCTTCATCTCGTGCTTTTTATTAATATGAACATTACGTATACTTCAAAATAAATGACTAAATGAATAAATAAACAAAATGAATGAAGGGGTAGTTTCTAAAGAAACTGTGGTGCTGCGTCGGTAGGGAAGTAGTATACAAAAATTTGGTTTTATCAACGGAGTTGATAATGTAAATTGGTCACCCTACAGAGATTCTAAAAGCTAAATCTCTGTACGGTGGCCAATTTACATTATCAACTCCGTTGATAAAACCAAATTTTTGAATAAATAAACACCTGCGTTACTAAGGTGAAGTTGGATGACTGATACATTTTGGACCTTCCATTGCTTGCCAGAGCCAAGAGAGAGACTGTTCTCGTGGCTGGAAATTCCTAGCGACCCAGCCATGGCCTTCCGCTTACCGTGGAATACGGGGGGAAGAAAGGAGTGAGGAGAAACACTGAATATGCGCGCAACTCCCTAATGCGACAAATACCTGCCTCAACTCTTGAATACTAGGAGTCACGATGTGCAGCATAACAAAACCCCTGGGTATATTGGCGTAGATTCTCTTTCTTTACCACTCTAAATTTCATTTAGGCGCATCATAGTTGTACTCACGTAAATTTGGTTACCCCCTCTTTTCAGTCCATTGGTAACATCTACAAAGGACTGGCACAGACGGGGGCCTGGGGCTGTTTTGATGAGTTTAACCGCATCTCAGTTGAGGTGTTGTCCGTGGTCGCAGTGCAGGTCAAGTCAATTCAAGACGCAATCAAAGACAAGAAAAAGCGCTTCATTTTCCAAGGAGAGGAAATTTCCCTTGTGCCTACTGTTGGACTTTTCATCACCATGAACCCTGGATATGCCGGCAGGACAGAGCTGCCGGAAAATCTCAAAGCCTTATTCCGGTAATGTAATCTTCTTGTACTTTTGCATTTAGAATATGCTTGTTAGCCAGGAGCTTATGAAGGGCCTCATATCTCCCATACTTGGCTTGGGAGTCAACCGTTATGCACTGCTGTAAACGCCAATCAAAACAGAGCTATCTCAGCGTCAAGGGAAAAACCTGTTCCTAAAAACAAATTTATTCGGGAAAAAGGGTTGTCTATATCATGTATTTGACTTGCGGAGTGGAGATTATCGATGTTTTTTAGATAATTATAGTGAACGTAGCGACTTGATTACATACATACAGACATACATACATTGACTTCGTACGGGACAGAAAATCAACTTGTACAGTGTATGTGGCCAACTCCCAGGTCAGTGGCTTCATGGCTTATATTGGAGAGCACTGTGCGCTACTATTCACTGTTAATCTCGGTCAACACTAATTTCCATCCCTCAAACTGACATTGGACATTTCGTAACAATTACGCGACCCAATATCCCATGTTAATATTGACAAGCTTAACGCTTTAAAAAGAATGAAAACAGGCAGAATTACAGCTTTAGTTCAACAAGAAATAGCGTTTCTAAGCTATACCGCGCTGATCTACAGTATTTAGGTCTAAAAACCCCGTTGAAGACGGTTAACTTTCAACTGTTTTGCTGGGTACTACTATTTCAATAGTCTAAAAAAATCGATTTTCCGGGAGGTTGTCTCGTTAGTCTAGTGGATATCGGAAACTTCAAGGTGAAGCCATCGATCCGGGTTCAACTCTTTGCCTCGCGCGCCTATCGTGAATCTTCTCAGCTTGTTTAAAATCTTTGTTTCGTTGAAGTAGATTTGAAGTCTAAAGTAGACTGTACGTCGTATAAGTTGAATAAAAAGGGAAATGTCAGTTTGAGGGATGGAAAGAAGTGATGACCGTTAATCCCATGGTCAAAGGTTTAGATCCCACTCATGCCTGAATTTTTATTAGACTTCTTTCGCAACTGCACAGAGTGCTTTTTTCACTGCGATGATTTCTTAAACTTCAATCTTTAGAATGCGCTGTTACCTTTTTTATCTCGTCTTCATGTCCTTGATTTCATATTTCAAAAACAGGAAATCAGAATATGAGAACTAGACTCAACTTCCGGTTTGGGACTTAAAATCAGCTCCATTCTGAATTGGAGGATTTGAGATGCCATCTCAGACTTATCAAGTGGAGTTCGCAGTTTACCGGGCATTACTGATGATGAAATACGTCTGATGCGAAATTCCTATCAGTGCAAATTTTTGTGAAAGGAGGGATAACACAAATCGTGTCAGAGTAGTTTGTTTCTGCTGACCGTTGTTAATGCGGATCGATTCAAACGTCATAGATGAGATAAGTGTCAGGCTTGAAATGCCCCGACAGAGGAAAGTAGAATGTTGACAGGTTCTTTTTGTTTTGTGTTTTAGGCCTTGTGCTATGGTGGTGCCTGACTTCGAGCTGATTTGTGAAATCATGTTGGTGGCTGAAGGTTTTGTGGATGCCCGAGCGCTTGCCAGGAAGTTTATCACTTTGTACTCACTATGTAAAGAGCTTCTTTCCAAACAGGTAATTGCGTAGCATTGCCTAAACAACGACCAGCCGTTGGTTACCAAAATCTACCTTCCTTCCTCTTCCCCTCTCCCCACTCTGAAAGTTTTGTTCTCGGCCCATTTTTTGCTCTGCCAAAACAGCGAAAATCTCGTCCCTAGGTCTTGCCATGAAACCCGTTGCTATGAAACACTTGCAACGTAGGCTACATTTGCACAAGCTACTGTTTTAGCCTAAACTTGATGAAGTATCCGTTCCTTCAGTCACTTCACTTCACCTCATTCTGTCATTATTCTACCCTTTAATAGGCACACGAGTCTCAATCGACCTCTCTTGGGGCCCGTTTCTCGAAAGTCCCGAACACTTTTCGGGCCAAAAAAGCCATTTTTGATAGGCTTTCTCTTTCGGCAGGATTTCAAGATAACAAAGTGATTTTGGAGTTTAATGACTAATAGACTATAGAAAACCTCTCCGGTCTTAAGATACAGAGGGAATTATGACACCCGAAAAAGGCCTCCCAAGTTTCGGAACTTTCAAGAATCGGGCACCAGGGCACGTTGAGTAAATTTTTATGATATGGATCTGATTATAGCCCTGGGATCTTAGTTATCAAATTACGGAACTGAATATTGCAAGTAATTTGCTGAAACTGAGACATTTCAGTGGCTTTGCATGGTGGGCTTGGCATACAGAGAGATTTTCAATTGAGTTATGAAGTAATTCGAAGACTGCCTTAGTTTTGTATTTGTAACATTTTTTTCCAATACTGTAGTAACAAATGTAAATTAGTGCAAACCAACTGCGATTTTCTCCTACCATTATCTCCTCTGTCCGTCTTCAAGTATGGTAAACGCAATCGATTGTCTGTGTCTGCTGTGATTGGCCAAACGAATTTTGCTTCGGGTTTTAAAGCCGCTCACTGTGTGGAATTCATTCTTACACGTTAAAAGATCTGTGAAAAATAATGTCGGCAAAACTCCATTTCAGGACCATTATGACTGGGGTCTCCGTGCGATCAAGTCCGTATTGGTCGTTGCTGGCTCGCTGAAGCGAAGCGATCGGGAGCGTCCTGAAGACCAAGTACTGATGCGCGCATTGCGTGACTTTAACATCCCCAAGATTGTCACGGATGATGTTTCTGTTTTTATGGGTCTGATTGGTGATTTATTTCCTGCTCTTGATGTACCAAGAAAACGTGACATGGACTTTGAAGCATTGGTGAAAAAGTCTGCCCTGGTGAGAATAACTTTTTGTTGATCAAGTCCCGACGAAACTCTTCTAGTTAATGTACTTATAACTAAATATATTCCAATTGTGTGGAGCAAGTGAGCCATTGTTAATCTCCAGATCTGATACAAGTATCAATGAGTGATATTGTAATTACTTTGCATCCAAATTACAGAGCAATGATTAGAGTGAAACAAGAGACTTGAGTATTGCCTTTCTCTTTGGTGTGGCACTTTCAACTTCTTTTTTTGAACGTTTCAGTTATTTCATTATGGAAATGTCAAAAGCCCAAATCATAAGAGGGAAGACTTTATATGCCGTTTTTACCGCTTCTTTTAAGACTTATTGAACACCTAGGTTTTGACTGTGCCTCTCCGGTTGTCCACATTTCAGTTTGAATTAAACAAGTAAAAGTTCATACTTTCTGGTGACCTAGAAAAACTCTCTTAACGGTAGCAGTCCACCCACACAACCCTGGCCTACTCAGATAATCAGTCTCACTCACTCCCCCCTCCCCTCAAAGAAAACGTTTCCCTCGGGCAGGGAATAGGTGTGTGCGAATATTGGTCGCCACATTATGTTTACGTAACACTTTTTACTTGGAATAAGAAACT
>NC_090877.1:12232377-12237377 GCF_036669935.1 Montipora foliosa | reverse complement strand
AATGGCATGAGGGGTGAAACTGAACTAGCCTATTTGAGTGCCAGAGTAATAGGCTTTTGGCCGAACTTCTAGCCTTTGTATTAAATAGCTTAAGGCCCGTTTCAGACGTCGAACTTTACATGTGCCGAATCTAATGCAAATGAGAAAAATCTATTGTTTTCGCTCGTTTGCATTAGATTCGGCACATGTCAAGTTCAACGTTTGAAACGGGCTCCAGTCCTCGCTTAGTTACAAGTTTAGTTTTCAATCATTTCTCTCTCCTTGATTCTAGGCCGTTCTCGTGCACACTCAAGAAACCATTCGTGTGCGCTACTTCATGGACCTTTTAATGGAGAAACGCAGGCCAATCATGCTTGTCGGGAGCGCGGGCACGGATAAAACCGTGTTGGTGGGAGACAAATTCGCAGCAATGGACCCTGATAATGTCATGGTGACTAATGTGCCTTTCAACTACTACACTACATCCGCTATGCTGCAGGCTGTATTGGAAAAGCCCTTGGAAAAGAAAGCTGGTCGCAACTTTGGGCCTCCCGGCACCAAAAAGCTAATTTATTTTATCGACGACATGAACATGCCTATGGTAGGTTCATTGTTACTAATTAACAATTTGCGAGTCATTCCAATCGCATTTTATTTCTGCGATCTATGCCTTGGATGATGTAAAGATTCAGTATTGATATACGAAGCAAGCGAGTTTGGGAAAAGTTAATGTTGATGTTGTGTTGTTTTAGGTTGACACATACGGCACAGTGCAGCCTCACACTCTAATCAGACAACACTTGGACTACAATCACTGGTACGATCGAGCCAAGCTCAGTTTAAAGGAAGTACATAACTGCCAGTATGTTGCTTGCATGAACCCAACAGCCGGAAGCTTCACCATCAATCCACGTCTACAGGTTTGTAGTAAGATGCCCAGGAGCTAGTGTTTTTTGAATGCCGATTAATGATAACCCGGGTTTAAATAACAACCGAGGTTAAAATGTTTGCCATTTTTCCACCTGCGCGCGCGCTCGCATTGTACGACATGATGTGGGATTGCGACGCTAAATGCGCGCGCATGGTAAATGAGCGTCAACAATGGGCTTTGAAATTGCCAAAAGACACAATCAATCTTACGGACCGTTAACTTCCCGTGTCCAACGATTTATAGGGACCTCAAGCAGCAACAGCAACGGCAACGGCAACGGCAATAAAAATGTCAATTCAAAATGTAATCGTTGTCAATACGAAAATCCACCGAAGCTTTTCTGAAGAGCCTGAACTGGAAAAACAACATTGACTTGCACTTAAACGGCTTTCACTCTTTCACGTTTGGAGTGGAGGTTTTAGAAATTGATTCAAAACACAGCTTTTGAAACTGATTACTTTGTTTAACTTTATCTTTCCTTAGCGCCATTTTGCGGTATTTGCCATCAGTTTTCCCGGGATGGATGCCCTTAAGACTATTTACTTGAGCATCTTGAGCGGACACATCAGTGCTATTGGTATGCCACAATCTGTACAGAAAAGCGCGGAAAAACTTGTTGAAGCAGCCCTTTCCATGAATCAGAAGGTAAACATTGTCGTTTCAAAGCTTCCCGGTTTCATGAGCCCTTTTCCTTGTTGTTTTTTTCTTTTGCCGCCAAAGTACTCAAATTGCTTTTAAAAAGTCTTGTTTTTATTTTCTATCGATATTAGGTCACTTCAACGTTCTTGCCCACGGCGGTCAAATTTCACTATGTTTTCAACCTTCGAGACTTGTCCAACATCTTCCAGGTTTGTTTTCTTTTTTTGTAATTTTTGCAATTTTGGTATTAGTTTTGTGTTTCATTCAACCTCCTCTGACACAGTGACTCAATCAGTCAAATCATTAATCACAAGATTTTAAAAATTATCTTATCATAATTTTGTTTATCAATTTCCAGTGTTTTTGCGTCTAATAAACGCTTCCCCGCCTTGGTTCCACTTAGTGCTTTCGTTTTCCACCGGATATACTTTTTTGCGCCTTTTACACCAATTGCTTATTTTCCCGCCCTTTGCGTCGGTTGCCAACTGATTTTCTTTAATAGGCTTTCTTGTTTTTTCTGCCCTCTGCACCTATCGCATTTTTCCCGCTGTTTTTCTCACTAATCTTATCTCTTCCCGCGCTTGGCATGAACCGTTCTTTGGCTGTGCTGCGATCTTTCATTGGTCACTTTGTCGTTCTTTTTGCTCCAATGACACTGTGCGATATATTCTGCAGGGAATCCTGTTTTCAACGGCAGAGTGTATTAAGAGTCCGATGGACTTGGTGAGGTTGTGGATGCACGAGTGTGATCGCGTTTACAGAGACAAACTTGTGGACGAAAAAGACATGGAGAACTACGATAGAATTCAGGCAGATATTACCAAGAAAGTTTTCGAGGTTTGTTTAACAGGATATTAGCGTTTTTAATATCATGGGTGGCAAATTACTCCTTAATTTAGGCGCGAAATTTTAGCGTTAATTTATAATTTCACATGTGAAATTACAAAATTGCTATGGTAACATCTCTTGTATCTCGATCAGAGCCAAGGTGCCGTCTAGATTTAAGACAGTGACCATTGAAGAAGTTACGAAATTAAAAGAAGCGGCAGAAAATTTAAATACGTGAAAGAGCACAATTAACTGGGTGAGAGTTTTTGAGAAGTGGTGTGACGAAAATAGCCTTGAGAAAAACCTGGAGATGATTCTTCCCGAGCAGTTGGATAAAGTACTCGAGCGATTTTACAATTACGGTTGTGAGCGTAATTTATCACCCACGACATTAAAAGGTAATCAAATGGTTTTCTCTTGAAATTAGGAAGTAATTTCACTTGCGTTTTGTCAAAATTCTGGTAATTTCCCTCGCCTTAAATTATCAGAATTTTGACAAAACGCGCGTGAAATAATTTCCTAATTTCACTTGTCGCCATTTGATTACACATACGAATTTTCCGTGACATTGTGCAACAATTACTCATAAAGTTTGGGAAAATTTGCGATTTTCATACTTTTGTGCCGCAATAAACAACATCAAAAATTCTTAAAGGGGCCATGTCACGCAAAATGATGTAATAACATGACACCCAAGATGCCCCAAAAACCACTTAAAACTGTTGAACAACCAAAGAAATACAGCAAAAGGAAAGAAAAGTATGGATGGACACGAATGGACAAGATTGAAACAGATTGTATTTGGGCAATCTTGAAAAAAAGTAGGGCTGACGTTTTTCACTTGTATGGCAAATCGCCTGGATAAGAGTCGTTTTTGCTCGAAATCATCTTGTTTGTAATGTAACGATAATTTTATCAGTAAAGGAATTCAACATTACCATTTTAGAGTATTAAATCCCGATTAACGAAAAATTTCCCCCTAAACACCATAAATTAACGTGACAAAGCCTCTTCAAGATTGGAACACCTCTGATGAAGACACTAGACAGGAGTGTCGAAACGTTGGGTCTTTGAGTAGTGACTTTCGAAGCTACATTGAAATTTATTCAAACCGGAGTAGCATCAAACTATGTCTAAACGTTAAAAAATTATTTTAAGAAGGCTCGAAATAGTTTCTCCTTTTTTCAAACAAACAATCATACTCTGTCCTTAGATACAGTTAGGGCAATCATATCAAGACGAAATTTGGCGAGGGTATTAAGTACCCATCATAGATACAGAATTTTTTTAAATGTGAAAGACAAACGTTTTAAATTAATCTAAGCTAACATGCAAAAAATGAAAAAAATTCACCGTCCGGAAGCAGAGATATAAACGAGTAAAGTTGCAAAATCAGGAAAAATTAGGGGGTTACAAGATCAGCATTTACGCATGTGTCACCCGCTCATTCGAGTGCGCGCGTGTATGGAGCTACAGGCCAACATGAACGGATTTAAGTGACCATTAAACCGTTTGTGTACAACCCTGCGATGGACTAGCATCCCATTCTACAGTACGACCCACGAAATTAAAAGTTCGAGTTGTTTCTTGTTTCTTGATGTAAAGATCAAGATACTTCATAGATAAATTACTTATCTCGGTTTCTCGCGGTCTTATGGGACGTTACGGTGACATGTTGTTTTTAGTTCATTTTATGGCCCTTTTTCATAAATTGAACTGGAAGAGTGCTTACATTACACCCCTCAAAGTAAATGTTATGTAATGGGAAGATGATAAGTTTCACCCCATGCGTTACATTGTTACTCACTGATAGATTCATCCTGTTTTTCATAACAGGACTTTGAAGAAGAGACTCTGTATGCCAAGCCAAACATGTACTGTCACTTTGCAACCGGAATTGGAGAGCCGAAATACTTAGCTGTACAGGGCTGGGAATCATTAAACAAACTTCTCACCGAAGCACTAGAGAACTACAATGAAGTGAATGCGGTCATGAATCTTGTGCTTTTTGACGACGCTATGCAGCACGTGTAAGTGACCAAGTATCGTCTGAATGTTTGCTAATTTTCATGACAGCGACTTCCGATTTGGACGCCTTCGATGGTTTTAAACTTATCCATCGGTCCGGTGGTTTCGTACCTGAGAGCTGAGCTCTATTCTGCGGCACTTTTAACGTCCCCCTATCCTCCCAAAAAATTCAACGTTCGATCCGCTTTTATTTGAAATACGGTCTTAGCTAAAAACCTTTGAGCAAAATGTTACATTTTACGTAATATGTGGGTGTCCTAACCAGGTTATTGTTTTCTGATTTATATGGTTTCTTGCTTTTTGTATTTTGTAGTTGCCGTATTAACCGTATCTTGGAGTCCCCACGTGGTAACGCTTTGTTAGTTGGTGTTGGTGGCAGCGGTAAACAGAGTTTAGCTCGTCTGGCCGCTTTTATCAGTGCACTGGAAGTTTTCCAAATCACACTCAGGAAGGGATATGGCATTCCAGACTTGAAGGTGTGTGGTGAAAGTTCCTTCTCGCTAGAGACGACCTTGGCTAAATCATTACAAGTAACGAATATCAAAAATCGACTGAATAAAAAAAATAAGCCTGACTATAAAAAGAGCATCCAAGC
>NC_090877.1:12222377-12224877 GCF_036669935.1 Montipora foliosa | reverse complement strand
CTTGATCACGGATCAAGGTTGAGATAGGAAAGTCTCGAGTGAAATGTAATAATTGACTATATTTTTCGGTGAAATCCACGAGCAAAGAAGCATCTTTCTTTAACTGAAACCAAGAGTTTTGGCCCTAACTTTACGTTTCCCTTGATATGTGCTTGAAAACACAAGAAACGTGTTCGAGCAGTTAAGGGTTCTTGTTATTTTCGCAACTCATGTCAAACCAGATATCGTGTTAATCTTCTAGGTTTTTTTAATGGAGAGCAATATGAGAACCAAGTTTCCATGCCCCCCTCTGCTATTTACATTACCGTCAACATCGGCCAACAGCAAATGGTCTTACGCATGTAATAATCTAATTATCATATTAAAGCCGTTGGCAATTAATTTATCCCTCAGTATCCCATCACCACAAATCTTTTCCATGTAAACGCAATGGAACTTACCACCTGAATCTTATAACAATTGCTTTTATTCCGGATTCTAGGCTACAGCAGAAAAACTGAAATGCCAGAAGGAAGCCGAACAGACGGCCATGACTATCGAGCTGGCTAATCGATTGGTCGGGGGATTGGCTTCGGAAAATGTTCGTTGGGCCGAATCTGTGGCGGACTTCAAGGAGCAGGAGAAGACCTTGCCTGGCGATGTCCTTCTTACGACAGCTTTTGTTTCGTACATGGGCTGTTTTACAAGAAAATACCGCGACAATCTCATGAACGAAAAATGGCTGCCATTCTTAAAAGGGCAATCGGTAAGCCACAGGAAAAAATGTTTGTGAGCTAGAGGGAACTTTCGTGAGACTTCATATTTTTCTTGCAATCGTGGGAAAAACAATGGCGTGAAAATTGAAGTTAGTGGATAGATAGATAGATAGATAGATAGATAGATAGATAGATAGATAGATCAAAACTTTTAAAAACCAAAGCCTTTGGTTTTAAAAGTTTGTGTTATAATTTGATTTTTCTTTTTGAGACATTTACTGTAGGATTTAGCCTGTGGCTCTTATTAATAATTTTTGATTCATGTTGTCACCATCAATTATCATTCATCAGTTTTATGTACTTATTGACTGAGTGGAAGAGCCGGGCGGGTAATTATTTGGCCCGAGTGCCATGAACGAGGGCCAAATATTTTCCTGTCCGGCGCGACCTAAACTCAGTCAATAAGTGTTTTATCGTATGGGCTCTTCATAATATTCATGAGCACTCAGAATATGAAGTTTTGACAAAATAAGTAACAAACGTTTGCACAGTATTAATCTAATATGTTGTTTGCATTTGCTTTTCTGGCTGTAAATAACTTGGATGTTTCAAAGCGACGAAATCCTCTAAAATTGAATTGCACAGAGCAGTACGTGTTCCTAGCACGGCCGTACAGCTTATAGGGAGCTTAACCACGCGCGTTTTTGAGGCGCGGAAGGCAACTGGAAGAGAAATTTCGCGTGCCAGGACAGTGTTGTCTCCCAGATTTCTATACTAACCATCTCTAATGGAGTAAAGGTACTTGATAATGTAAATGTGGTTGTGTGAAGAGAAGTTAAAAGGGAAAACAGGTCACTTCCGGTTGCCGTCCGCGTCTAAAAAACGCGCGTGCTTAAGCTCCCTATTTCCGGCCCTGCTCGCGCTAATGCATGCGGCCCTCATTCGGGGATTTTCCCAATAAAAGAGCGCGCGGGGCCGAACGGGCCATATGATAATTAGCCTTTATTTAAGATTATTTATTCATTGACAATTTTGTTGGTAACGAACGTTTTAAGGTTTCCGTTTCTGTAGAGTGCGGTGATTCGGCCAGTGCATTATATCTAAGATAACTTCGAAGCTCTTTGTTCCTTTCCGTTTCGTTGCTCTCTCGCATAAGTCTCAATAACTCAAACAATTGTTTTTTTAGGTTCCTATCAAAATCACAGAGAACCTCGACCCGCTGACTTTGTTAACTGACAATGCAACCGTTGCCCAGTGGAACAACGAGAACCTACCAAGCGACAGAATGAGTACAGAGAACGCTACTATTCTCACTAACTGCGAACGATGGCCGCTAATGATCGATCCACAGCTGCAAGGAGTAAAGTGGATAAAAACTCGAGAAGGAGAAGAACTGAGAGTGGTCCGACTTGGACAAAAAGGGTAGGCATTCTTTGTTTCTTGGAATCTCGTTGGTACGTTTGTCTCAAACATTTCTTATGTAAAGTGCCATTTTCCACGAGTTTCTTTCCCAAAACAAAGGAGAATGGCTTTGGAAGCGAGCGGGTCTTTGAAAGAGACGAATTTTGAAGACAAACGAGTGCTTCCTTAACGCGCACGAAAAGCCTTTTTCCTTAAGAGTATTCTGTTGAGCGGTTTAGTGTTTGAACCAGGCTATGTTTATATTTATGTATTTTATTTCTATCATTGTTAACTAATTAATTACAAATTACAATAACGACAAAAATTAATATAATAATACAAAGCACTGTCCGCCCGCAAATAGCCAACGGTTACAGCAATCAATTAAGCATTAACTAAATTAC
>NC_090877.1:12169877-12217377 GCF_036669935.1 Montipora foliosa | reverse complement strand
AAGTGGAGTTTGCAAAGTCGTATGAGGAGAGCGGGCCTGGAACGCCAATCTTCTTCATCCTTTCCCCAGGTGTGGACCCTTTGAAGGACGTGGAGGCCTTGGGGAAAAAAATCGGTTTCACCATTGATAACAAAAACTTCCACAATGTTTCTCTAGGACAGGTGAGTAACGGACGCATTGCGTTTATGTTGTTTTGTTCTATGTACCCGCATTTTGAGACGCGATATTTTTAAAAGTGTTCAACAGATGAAAAAGGCGTTCAAGTTTGGTGCGAGTGTTTCCTCGCTCGTTCGCGTAAGGAGTTCAGTCTTTTTCCCGGGCGCTTGGTATACCGGCTGTTTTCTCTCGTCTATTTTATTTTATTTTATTTTATGTAGTAAGACGACTGACATTTAACGTGTTTCTTTGTTAGGGTCAAGAAATCGTTGCAGAGCAGAGTCTTGACTTGGCGGGAAAGGAAGGACATTGGGTTATTTTGCAGGTAAATAAAATCCTTATGACATAATTGCCAAAGTCACTCGCTTTTTATGAAATTTACGCAACATTGTATTTGTAGGTTCTATAGTTTGTGTTATTTCGATCTTTTGATATTTACATTCAGTCATTTATTTTCCCCTTTCTCAATCTATTCTGTTTTTACGCGGGTCGATAATGTTTCGAATGCTCTTGCAGTGAGAGAAGCACTAATTACGGGACAAAAATTGACCAGTTTGACGGACGTAAAATGTAACCAATCTCGGGCTTAATACTTGACAGCTAAGCAGCTTTTTCTTGCCGTTTTCCTAGAATATCCATCTTGTAAAGAAGTGGCTTCCAACACTGGAGAAAAAACTAGAGGCTTACAGCGAAGGAAGCCATGAGAACTATCGAGTATACATCTCGGCTGAACCCGCAGGCACGCCCGAGTCTCATATCATCCCTCAAGGAATTTTAGAGTCCTCGATCAAGATTACAAATGAGCCACCCACAGGAATGCAGGCCAACTTACATCAGGCGCTCGACAACTTTAACCAGGTCAGTACAACAATTTGGTAGATTTGTGTTGTACATGCGGTTCTTATTATACCGGAGTACATTCGAGTTAGGGTCTTGGATGAAGTTCACTCAAGTAACTTAGCTCGCTGTCACCCATTTTATGCTCTTTCGGTGGGGTTCCGCCTTGAATTGGCTGACATGTAATACTCGAAAGAAATACTCGAAACGAAGAATTTAATTTTCTACATTCCAGAAACTAGGGATTAATGAACGTAGAGACGAACATTTAAAATACATCGTAAAGGTATCCTAGATACAGTACTTTCATTCTGAGTATATGATAATTTCCTCATAAAAATCTGCAGCAGGACTGACCAAATGGTATGAGCACTGCCTTTCACCATTATGTCGTGGGTTGATTCCCGGAGTTGGCGGCTCAAGTTTGGCTTGAGTCAAGTTTGTTGGTTCTCTACTCTGCTTGGAGTGGTTTCCTCCGTATTTTTCTGCTTTTCTCTCTCGTTGAAAAGAAAAACACCAACTTTTGATTTGTAATGAAGGAGGTGGTAAAAGCATGAAGAGGTGTGTGTCCTACATCAATGATGACTCAGGGATCACTCGCAAAAATTTCGAGTTCTCCTTTGTGGGAATCCAACCAACGACCTTCCGATTACTAGTTCGCATGCTCTACCGCTGAGCTATAGGAGTCTCTTTGAAGCGAGGCCATTAAACTTGGTTAAGGTCACAATTATTGTCCCGCTGTACTAACAGGACTGAATGTGTCGAAATGACGCATTTTTTTCTTTCTGGACTCCTACAAAAAAGCAAGCAATTTTTTTCCCGAGTATCCGTAAACACGAAGACGCTCTATAAAAGGGATGGCTTTAAGCTCTGATTTTGTTGGAATCCATTCAAGCACGACAGATTATCCAAGATGGCAATCAACTGACAGCAACACCAAGAAGGAATGATTTCAGGACGAAAAAAAGTGACTGGGAGTTTTAAGCAAGAACGATAAATAACATCTTTCAACATGTTACAGACACTTTCCCGTTAGGGGCCTTATTATTGCACAAATTATTACAGAGCTTTGTATGCGTCCACGGTTGAGTGCTATATCATCTGCATGTGTCTAAGGTACCACGCCTTTTCTAAAAAAGTACATCGCTCCATCTAATTTGATTTCCTTTCACTTACAGTCTTTCGGATTTGTAGAGCACTTCTGCTGGGGTATATATATGAGCTTTAAACTTCGATAAAATGATTGTTATTCTTTTTCTTCTTGTGATATTTTCGTTCCTTTTTAATAGGCAACAACCATTTGTTCTTTGGAAACCTACATAGCGCAATTTATCGACTTAACTAATATGATTTTTTTTCGGAATGGCCTATTTAACATGACGTTGTTTTTGTTTTGTTTTTAGGACACACTTGAAATGTGCGCCCGAGAGAATGAATTCAAGAGCATACTGTTCGCTTTGTGCTATTTCCACGCATGCGTAGCTGAGCGCCGTAAGTTTGGACCTCAGGGATGGAACAGATCTTACCCATTCAACACTGGTGACCTGACCATCAGTGTAAATGTACTTTATAACTACCTTGAGGCCAATGCCAAGGTGAGCGAAACTGATAGGCCGATCTTTGTTTACTTCGGCACTTTTTGGCTTAACAAAGAACGCCGTTTTGTCACTACGAGAGAATTAAAATGGCACTAAGGTAAAATTCTGTAGTTTTATTCCCAAAACCCGAAAATGTCCCTTTTGACTGAAGGCTAGTTTTGCCTGCATGGCCTCATACACCGTAAGACTTTTTGAGCCGGCCACATTTGCTGGAGAGAATAGGCACTCAGACCACAAAGCCGGGAACTCAGTGTCGTGCTCTTTGTTGTTATGTAAGTGAATACTTTAAAATTTCAAAGAATTTTACAAGCAAGAGTTTTGTGACGGGGACTAATTGTCCGAGAAAACTTGAAAGTCCAGTCATTTGCGTACGAGATAAGAAAGGCAGCACCTTTTGCTTGAGACCGTGCGGGTCGCAAACCCGCGACCTCATGGGACGAATATTCAATGGGCTCGCGTTTGAGCCATATTTACTACATGGTGGAAATATGGCGACACAAGATTGAGAATCGCGAGCTACGCTTGCTCCGTAGAAGTCAGCTCAGACATAGTTGTGAGTGCAGTGTGAAAGGAAAAAGGAAACTGAGGAAAGGAAAGGAACTTTATTTAAGTGTCTAATCTTTTAGCGCTGTAGCACTAATTTGGGACACTGTAAATTGAAATTAAGGGAAATCGATTCAAAATTTGGTTTTTTTGGAGAGGGGAAAACCGGAGTACCCGGAGAAAAACTTCTCGGAGCAGATTAAAGAACCGACAAACTGGATTAAGAAGTGGATTGTGTTTTTTGTCTCCTCGTTCAGGTTCCATGGACTGATCTGCGTTACTTATTCGGTGAGATCATGTACGGAGGACACATTACAGATGACTGGGACAGAAGGCTGTGTAAAACCTACTTAGAGGAGTACATGAAACCCGACATGGTAAGAGTGTTGCAAACGTCACCATAGTTTCTCGGAATTTCCAATGTCCAACCATTTGCACATGAATCTCTTGGCAAACTCAAAGCTTTATGGAGAAATTAAGCGTCGCATTTGTGTCATCGCGTTTACATGAAATTGCAAAATTGCGAAGAGTAGGCTACTGTTTGTCCTAAAAACACAGATATGTCCAGAAATGCAGGTAATTAGATGCACGGCTCGGATTTCAATAAGCGTAACCCCTTTCTCCTCTCTCAGAATGTCTCGTCATACAGACTTTCCCCAAGGGCTTCTCCTCGAGTAAGGACTGATAAACAGCTGCATTTACCCTAAGCTAAAAATGACGCTAACCCTAACCTTATTGTTGGAAATAGGTAGCAAATGCTTAGACTTAAAGGGACACATCGTCTTATATGTACAACTTGAGCGCGAAGTGAAGTTTTCGTAATAGCCATAGGCTAATGAACTTGTGGTCCTCAATAAGACCAAATCACAACACCGGGATCAGTGTGGGGGATCTTTAACGTCCCACAGGGTCGGGTTGTGAGACGGGGCCTGTGGTTTATAGTCCTTATGCGAGAAGACTAGAGAGTTCAACCATTTTGAGATGACATTACAAAGACAGCACTTTCTCCTCAGTTATTTCAAGATCCTGAGTGTTGGTCCGTCCTTCGCCGAACTCACGACCTCCCGCATGGCAGCCCGGTGCTCACTGAACCAACGTAACTGAGCCACTGTTGCATCTAATTACTCGCGTTTATGAAAATTCCCTCTTTCTTACTCAGTTGTCTTTCTCCTTTGAGAAGTTGCTCGTTGCTCAGGCAAGAAATGAATACACATTTCGGCCGGGCGTTTGCCGTTTGCTACAAACGTGATGGTAAATCCCGCTAATCTCTCAATTGTGTTTATGTTTGCAGCTTGAAGGAGAGATGAACCTTGCACCGGGATTTCCTATCCCTCCAAATTCGGACTACAAAACCTATCACAACTACATCGACGAAGTGTTACCAGCCGAGAGCCCTTACCTATACGGTCTGCACCCTAATGCTGAGATCGGCTTCTTGACGGCTACTTCGGACAATCTCTTCCGTACCGTTTTGGAAATGCAACCCAGGGATGCAGGGGCCGGGGGCGGTGGGGGTCAGACCAGAGAGGAAAAGGTGGGTAATCCTTCTATTTTCACATTTTTATTCATTCATCCTGTAATTCCGTAGTAAATGTTTAGCCCGCAACGAGACCATTTGATAATTTATCATAAGAAGTGATTTTCGCCCCTTCTCTTCAGGCAGTCCGCCATCTTGGATGAGTCGTGGAAGAGGGGATTACGTTACAGGAAGGGGAAGAGCTATCCATTTTAATAGGCAGGGTCCTTGTTTAATAGTGTGACCATTTATCGTGGGTGGTGACACAGGCATCTCGCTACTTGCACAATCCCATAGTGCAATCCGTTTTGGGGGGTTCTTTACATAAAAATCGAAGTCATAGAAGAATACTAACTGTGGGTCGACCTCAAATACGACCCATGAATCGCAGTGTGGAATTGTTTATTATAATCCTCTGTTGAGTGAAGTGAGAGAGTGCTTTGTCAATTCCCTTGAAGGGCTCGATAACCCAATCCTCAGGGATCATTTTACCAATTCGAAGGTAAATAACGAACAAAAATGGAATTCGCTTGAAAGATTTTTCAAACTGTCTTTTTACATGTTTTCCAAACAGGTCAAGCAGGTTTTGGATGAAATCCTTGAAAAGCTGCCTGACGAGTTCAACGTGCAAGAGATGATGGCTCGTGTCGAAGATCGCACACCGTACACTGTGGTCGCATTCCAGGAGTGTGAGCGGATGAACATCCTCACCAGTGAGATCAAACGATCCCTGAAAGAGTTGGACTTGGGTTTGAAAGTAAGACCGGCTTCGTTAAAAATTTAGACTCCCCTTTACCCTCGAGTTTCATTTGATTTCGTTAACGGTTAATCCCTCTTCTAAACTTCTTCTAGATGTGTCGCTGCCTTGCTCGTTGACTTTTCAGACCTTAAAGAAAAGACATACTTCTCGTTTTTTTGCTCTTGGTTTGTTTCTCAGCAGACATCTTTATGTTTTGCTCTGGGGAAACTCTGAAATTGAGGCTGCTCTCTTTTCAAAACAATCACCCAACTGCGATGAAAACACGAGATCAGGAATATTTTTGAAACGTCTTATCTATACAATTCATGCGATGGTCATCAGAACTGAGCTCATGTCGGTTATTTGATGACAAGACGTGTATCCGAATTTTTTCTTTGTAGGGTGAACTGACCATCACCGCTGACATGGAGGAATTGGGCAATGCACTCTTCCTGGATGATGTTCCCGAATCCTGGACGCGCCGTGCTTACCCGTCCATGTCAGGGCTGGCCGCATGGTTTGTGGACTTGTTGCTGCGAATCAAAGAGTTAGAGAGTTGGACTTCGGATTTCTGTTTGCCCAATGTCGTTTGGCTCTCAGGTTTCTTCAATCCTCAATCTTTCCTTACTGCCATTGAGCAGTCCATGGCGAGAAAGAATGAATGGCCATTGGACAAGATGGCTTTGCAAGTAAGTGCTGTCGCTCGTGTGCTTTATCCATTTCCTTCTGGCCCCAGTTGCTCCAAGGGCGGATAACTTTAACCATTGGATACGTCATTATCCACAGTGTCCAGAGTGAAAAATATACTTAACGTTAAATGTTGGCCAAGAGTTTTCTTACACTCCTTTTAAGTAGATGTGCTTAGAGTGTGCATGTTCACAGCTAGGAGGGTAAAATACTGAAATCTTTGCAGAGATTGAAACTGAAGGATATTGACTTATCCACTGGATAAAGTTGAACAACTGGTGCCTATTATACAGAAAGTCGTCTTAACAAGGGCGTTTCCACACCTTGCTGTAAGGGGGAGGTTAGGTTAGAATTGTCACGGGCCTAACGCCTTGACCTGGCCAAGGGCCTGCAATTTGTCCAAACGAAATTAGGGTAAGCTTCCCTTGATGCTTTCAACTGTATACCGTGAAGAGCTCTAGATATATTACCTGTGTGTTTTATTAGGTGGATGTAACAAAGAAGAACAAGGAAGATTTTAACAGTCCACCCAGGGAAGGCGCTTATGTACACGGGCTGTTTATGGAAGGCGCACGTTGGGACACACAGACAGGCATGATTGCTGAATCAAGGCTGAAAGAGCTTACTCCTGGTATGCCTGTGATGTTTATTCGGGCCATACCAGTGGACAAACAGGAAACCAAGAACGTGTACGAGTGTCCTGTTTACAAGACAAGACAGCGAGGCCCTACATATGTGTGGAACTTCTTCCTTAAGACCAAGGAGTCGCCTGCCAAGTGGACTCTGGCAGGAGTAGCTCTGCTGCTGAGCTGTTGAAACGCGTACATTGGGTGTTTATATATGTACCGTTCACAAGGGTCTTTTTTTGTCTGGTTCTTTGATGATTTTTTAGCATATCTTAGCGTTTAGAACTGATTTCGAAATTCGCAAGAAATGTGTGTAAAATTTCGGTGTTAATCTTCAATGTCACTTATTTTGGTCGTTAGCTTGCTAATTGTATTATCTGAAGATTCTGTGATATCGCTCCAAACGAATCTTGATTTCCACAAACTTAAATCACTTTCTGCTTGGTTCGTGATATCTTTGAAAAACATTAGGATTATGTTCTCCTTTTTTCTCTCATACTTGCAAACATGCGTGTCATCTTTGAGAATTATTCAGATTTGTACTCACTCTCAACTCGCTCACCAAGTGGCATTGGAAACTGATTTCGTTTCGTAGCACTTTCGAAGTGTGAAAATATTTATGTGTATATATTGCTTGTGAAATAAAAACGAGTCCGATTTTATTTTGTGTTAGTTTGCGTGGCTAGAATAGCTTCCAGTGGAGTCAGCGTGCTCGGCGATGTTGGAAAACTTTTCTCAATAAAAGAATCGAAATCAATTTTCAGGTGCAAATTTAGGCACTGTTGAACACAGTTGCCATCATTGCCAAAGAAAGCTGTCGAGACCATTTTGCTTAGTTGGTTGAGCATCGGAGCGCGGTGCGGAAGTCGTGGGTTCAACGACAGCCGGACCAAGATTCGGCGCCTTTTAAAGGGGGTCCTTGGGGCCGGGTTGCTATGTAAATTCCCATCGGCCATTTCTCAGGTCGAAGAGCGGCAGGCAATAGACACCCCGCTTGGCCATATGTGGTTTATTGTTGAAAACTCCCATGGTCTGAAAATAATAGCGTTGCGAACACTCTTTTTTCGCTCCAAACCTGCGCTTTTACTCGGATGAGGATTGGCACTAGTTAGGCATGCGCATTCTTTGCATGTCAGTTCAAATTAAACGATTCCACCATTGAGATTTCGTTTCTTCTGTTTTACGAGTTTCTTGAACAGTCATTGTTCTAACCTGAGTTTCAGCCCTTCGTGAGGGGTAGGGGGTCCCCTTCTAAGAAAAGTCTGATACTCGTGCTATCATGATTTACCCACCGACTGACAGTTTGCATTGTCGTCCAGCCATCACTTCGACAACGCAAACGAATCGTGACAAGAAAATTAAGCGCATTTACCTCTTCGTCGAATTCTCGTTAACATTTTACTAATGTGGTGTTATGTACAACACTGAAACCAAACGGCAAATTCTCTGGTAACTTTTTTGGGTTGGATATGGTCCACACCCCACACCGCTCTCCCAAGACTCCCATGGTACGACATGGCTCCTTTTACCCTCTGAGGTAACTGGAAAGGCCTCGAGCACTCCTTTATTTTTCGGGGTCCTCGAGAACCAAAGCTTTCTTTAGCTTATCCTCGGGTTGTTTTGGTTTCTTGTTCAAATGTTACAACCTCATTCCCAGGGCATTTCTCTTCACTAGTTTCATGCCCGAGGGAACCCCCATTATAAAATCGTTTGGCGTTAGACAGGTGTCATTCTTGAACGGGAAAGGGACCAATTATTTCTGGGCTTTACGGCTGGGAGAATAATCCTTTTTATTAAAAACTAGATCATTGGATAATGCAATTCGAGAGTTTTGATTGGCTAAGCCATTATACCATGATCTACAAACACGGCAAGCATATGCGTGATTTTTTTGGCCTTTTTATTTTTATTGTAGTCTAGTTTTCTATATTTTGGGGGCGTTTTTAATAAAACAATTATTCCACTCGCGCTTGTTGGATATGAGATGATTATAGCCTCCTCGGCGTTACGCGCCTCGTTGGCTATCTATCATCTCATATCCAACGCGCGCTCATGGAATAATTCTTAATTATTAAATTTTTAACCTCTGTTAATGCATTTCTCGTACTCCGATTGGTTCACTCAATCTCGGTTATCAGCTCATATACCTTCCTTTGACCTTATATGGCAATTGATTGCGCTAAGTGTTTGCTAAGCTAAAACTTTTTCACCGGAAAGCGAAAAAAGCAACAAAAAAAACCTTTTTGTGGAAAGTTTGGATCAATTCCGACGATTAGAAGTACGCGAAAAGGCAAGGAGTGTTTTTGTGATGGTAGCGTTTTTGACTACGGTAGCGCCTCTGTTAGTGCAATGAAAACTAGGGATAGTCTATAGTTCTGAAATTTTTTCCTTGCTCTTGTTCATGTGGTAAGCACACTAGTACAGAACGCATACGCATTCGTAAAATACGTATTAAGAAAAAAAAATTGCAAAAACTCGGTTTGGGGTCCCCCGTGCTACTTTCGATCCAAAGAGGGAGAGATTAATCGGTCCCTGATGAGCCATACGTGATTAACCCCTTGACTACGGTAGCGCCTCTATTAGTGTAATGAAAACTAGGGATAGTCTATAGTTCTGAATTTTTTTCCTTGCTCTTGATCATGTGGTAAGCACACTAGTACAGAACGCATGCGCATTCGTAAAATACGTATTAAGAAAAAAAAAATTGCAAAAACTCGGTTTGGGGTCCCCCGTGCTACTTTCGATCCAAATAGGGAGAGATTAATCGGTCCCTGAGCCATACGTGATTAACCCCTTTTTTTTTGTCTCTAAATAGGCTTTTTTTATTTACACATAAAAAATAAATATATTAACCGAGTTAAATTGAGAATTCACAGCAACTGTAACTTTTTTTCGTCAGTAGAATGTAAATACTAAACGATTTACGTCCACTCTGGCAAAAGCTTCGCCCAGACACCATGTGGTTTTAAAACTTTCATGATTCTGCCTAATACAAGATAATTTAAACTTAAACCGTAAGTGGGCTTTGATTGCAGATTTGAAAAGTGCTTCCGGTGTTACAGTTGTTTGGTGAGCTCTATGTTGCACAATCGACGTATGTATAGAATATCTAGCCACTGATAAAGTCCAGTTCAATAAATCAACTTGTTGTTTGCTTAAAGGCCCGCCACGTCTGCCTACCTTACCTAGTAGTTTAGTATGCCTCGAAAGGGATTGATTAGTTCCTAAGATCCTGTTAATAAAGGTTTGGACAAAGGCCCAAAAGTTCATAATAGGTAAACAATCAATAAATGCGTGTTCTATGGTGTCTGTTAAAGGATTCCCATCCTTCGCAGCGAAAGAGCGGTTGGGATCACTCGGTGTACGATCTTCCAATGAAGGTCGCCGTGTCGATTGGTTATCAGTGGAGAAAAACCTGCGTCTGTCTAGTGTCTGGCCACAAGGTATTACTGAACATCGCATCTTCATCAAGTTTTTCCGATTTCGCTCGGATTTTCTCGCTTTTTTCGGTCACCTCGCAGCTCTTACAAGGTCTCACCTGATTGGAGACCACCCTTGAGGTTTAACAAAAGAACAAATAACAGAAACAATGGACCCTAGGCCTAAAACAAAACGGTAGCCTCGCAGCTCCTACAAGGTCTCTCCTGATTGGAGACCACCCTTGTCTATTGTTTCTGTTATTTGTTCTTTTGTTAAACCTCAAGGGTGGTCTCCAATCAGGTGAGACCTTGTAGGAGCTGCGAGGCTACCGACCTCGCTCTCTTATCAGGAGGTGTTTGTTCCACTTGAGCTTCGCTTTCATTTAGCGAACTGTTTGCTCCTCTCAAACTTAATCGAGATCGCTTTCTCTTTTTTATTTTCTTTTCCTTTGCTACTTGGTTGTTATTCTCGTAACTTGCATTAATGTTTTGCTCACTTGCGACAATTTTGACGGCCTGTAACCTGTCTTCCATGTAATTATTCTTCATGAGCATCGTAATGTTACTACATCCTTCACCAAATGACTGACTATTTAGGGACTCGACGGCATTGTTAGTATTGGGTGCCGCGTCCCACTCTTCGTTATCTCGTAAAGTGTAGGCCTTACAAAACATTTTCAGAATTCTCTCTCTTATCCACCACCTCACCCAAAGCGCTGACTGAGACCAATGGGCATTGGTTTGTTGATTACAAGTAGCAGCTAGATCAGGTGGAAAGAGATGTTTCGCCTTGGTTATATTCTTTACACCACAAAGGACGTCGAAAGCCAACTTGACGTCTGTTTGATTCGTTAGATCTTGTATGGCATGTCCAATGTAGCGAAAGGTTTTATATTCCTCTTTGCGTTTTGTAACAATATCACTTACTCGATTAGCAGACGTTTTCCAGTGCACAGTACACCCGCACAAACTTTTCTCGCAGAGTTCCGCTCCGATACTTCTTTCAAAGCCGTTATATTCTGCTTGATCAAAATCTACCATGATCTGCCGAAGAGTCTGCCCATTTTTAAACGACGGGTGTATTTTAGTAATGTGGGTAAATATTTCACGAATAGCTATTGCGTAGGCATTGCTGTCTTGTTCATTCAAAAGAACTCTCGCAACCGCGTTAAACTCGGCTCCGTGGTAATTTCGTTAAAAGCAACCATGTTCAGTAATAAAGGTCTGGAAATCCATTGTTATTTGTGTATGTGATATCCACGTACAAATCTTTGGTGTTTCTCTGTAGGTGTGCTTGATAGGGAGCGAGAAAGGTACTCTCGTCCTTCCATCTGGTATTTCCCCATTTTTCGTTCACTTTCGCTAAGATTCCTGATCGACCGTCTCTTGCATCTCTTCATATTCTTTCCTGGACTTGTCAAATTCAAGAACTTGAAGGAGTGGGACAATTCCTGGATGTTAGTTTAGTTATTTTATTGCCAGTCAATCAATCATAGCTCCGCAAGAGCGTATGAAAACGCCAGTTTTGGTAGTTTAAGTCCGCGAGAGAGAGTTAGCTCCCGGAAACGGCAGAGTGCTGAAGTTCCATGCCAGCATAAAAAAGTTAAAACGCTGCAGCTGTGTCTACAAAATCTGTCCTGTAATAATATAGAGAACTGCGAATTTTGTGGTTCCAATACATCTTTAGAGGGAAACTTTCGCCGTTAGTGACATTTCATTTACTACGAAATCTGTGGTTCTAATATATATTTAGGGGGAAATGTTTCGCCGCTACTGACATTTCAATAACTGCAAAATTTGTGATTCCAACATACATTCAGTGGGAAATCTTTCGCCGTTAATGACATTTTGATGACTGCGAAATTTGTAGCTCCAATATTTGTGGGGGAAAATCTTTCGCAGTTAATGAGATTCAAATTACTGCGAAATCTTCGGTATATAATAAAAGTATATTGATAAACTTTTTGGCGAACTTTTATTAACTATCTGTAGATAAATAAAACTGCAAAATTTTCATTTACATATATGTACCCAGTCACTGGTAGTCATTAGTTAAATTATCCTTAAACAATTTTATAAGAAATTGAGAACGTCACCATGCACAAATCGGTAAAAAGCCAATTGAAAACAGGTCGCACTAAGGCAGGTAAAGCGTAAAACTTATATAACTCTGGTTTATTACGGTCACGCCAAAACGCAGACTGCAGACTGTGCAGACCGTGCAGACCAGGGGTAAAATATGGCGTTACCCTCACTATTATTTAGAGCTAACCGTAAACAGGCTAACCTGAATGTTATTAAGGCCCAATTCAGGCTAACAGAATTTTCATTTTACAGACGGTCTGCACAGTCTGCAGTCTGCGTTTTTTCAGTGTCCCGGTTTATTAGCTCACCATTTACACCGCTGCATTTTTAGTACGAATTACGGTTTTATCATTTTAGACCCATTCAATTTTGGTGACTCGTTGTGGTGAAGGGATACTGCTCTTATAATTACGGACACTTCCTTTGTGAGATTCCTGCCTCTTCCATAAGCCGCTTACAAGTGAAGTAATATCCCTTCTCTTTCCCATAGACAGACTACCGTTCTCAGAAGCAGTCTTGTCTGCCGGCTTCTCAATTTGGGGCTTGGGCCACTCTGAACACTTTCCTTACAATTTTTTGAGAAAACAAACGGTTCTTTTGCTATTCTATATACACTTCCTTGATCAATATGACAAATTTCGGCTACTCTACGTACAGGCAAGTCTTTAACAGAACATTAATATATAATGCAGGTTCCTGTGTCACACAATCTATAACACACTAAAAAACGATCTTGTTAAATAAATTTTCTGCTCGCAAAACAAAGACAGTTGTTCAAAAGTCTCCAGCTAGGACACCGTTCTATATGTACATTTATTTCACGTAAAATAATTAATTTCGATTTCGTTGCATCAAATCTCCCAAAATACACATGGTAGACCATCACACTCGTCGGGGAAATGCGTCGTATATGACCAGCTAGTTTGTGAGGTCCTTGATATCTCAAAGAATGCTTCCGTAGTTAATAGTGTTAAAAATATGGATATTGAAGTCACTGTTTCTTAGTGAATATCTGATCCCTTTTCGACTTCTGGGAAACTGGAGAAGAACGCTACCATAGAAGGAACAATTGAGGACATGGTTGCAAAAAGAGATTTTCCACCCTTAACAACAATTTGATGAAGATAAAGGTGTTATGTTTTATTGCAGTTCAGGAATGTAACTTCCATTTTGTAATACTGATGTATGTACTGCTTTGAGTCCACGAAATAAATGGGCCTAATCGGCTAAATCAATGTTGTACCCAATTCAAACCTTGGGAATATAGAAGATATTACATAGCCGCTTGGAGATACAAAATTTCTTGTCTCGTGTTGAAAAATATTTCATGAGCGAGCGCAGCGAATAAGTTAGAAATTTTTCAACACGAGAAGAGAAATTTCGTATCTACAAGCGGTCATGTAATATTCTATTTATTATATAAACACCAATGAAATAAGAGATCATTTCACGACAGGCATCACAAGGCCCGATTTTTATATGTGACCATAGCAACAGCGATATTTTCACTTGTGAAGATTATCATGTTTGCGCGCGAAAGCTCACTTGGTTTTTCATTGATGTTTATATATTTAAAAATTTTTTTCCAGGTATTTCCATATTATTTAAATGTGAATGCTACATCAAAATTCCAGTACAATACACAAATAATCTTAATCAAGACATTGAGTTAGTTAATTTAATCATATTGTTTACTTTCCCGCAAAACCTGGTTTGAAAATAAACATTTTTCTGACGCTGATGGGCACAAACCTGATACATTAAACATTTAACTCAGTCCTTGCATCTTATTAATAAATAGATAATTATATATATCAATAAAAAAAAGGCCTTCGTATACCTACATGTCTTGTACCTCATTAAAACCTCCTTCCAGTTGCTTACGCGCCGTTGGACTAAGTGCATTAGCGAGCTTAAGGACGCGCGTTTTTGAGACGCGGACGGCAACCGGAAGTGAGCTGTTTTCGCTTTTAACTTGTCTTCACCCAACCACATTAGCATTGTTAAGTATCTTTTCTCAATTAGAGATGATTAGTATAAAAATCTGGGTGATACCACTGCTCTGGCATGTTAAATTTTCTCTTCCGGTTGCCGTTCGCATCTCAAAAACGTGCGTGCTTAAAGGGGCTAGGTCACGCTATTTTAGGTAATTTTGTTTAATTTTGTTAATTATGAGCTCTAAACGTCATATTGGAAGAGCAAGAGTCTTTCATTTGCAAAATCACGGCCACATAACAACTGAGAATGATTTTCAAGCTTTGTAAATGACATTTTGATATAGACTGATATAAATTTAAAAAAAGGTGGGCCGACGTTTTTCAAATTTACCCAAACTCAATCCATTTCAATCCTCTCCAGTTTTGTCCATCCATGCCCCTTCTTGGCTTCCCTGTGTTTTGTTAGAGTTCTTCTATAGTTTTGAACAGTTATTTTGATATTTTAGTTAATTCCATGACCATTCGATCAGTGCTGAAAATGCCTAAAATAGCGTGACTTAGCCCCTTTAAGCTCCCTATTAACTTGTGTGATTACAATTCGTTATATACCATAAAATTAACAATGACGTGTAGTGTGTCGGCGTCTCGTCAATTAATCATTTTCGATCACCGCAAAGTTTTTTTATTTTCGAGCACAATCGTTTGGTATTTCTTTTCAGTTTCTTAATGTCTCTATTCTGTTGATACCGATGTTCTTTTAGCCCCACAGTTTGAGACTTCGTTATGTTGTTGTTGATTGAATGTGAGCCAGCGAGCCATGCGAGTCAACATGCAATGCAAGTCACACAGTTATTGAAAGCTAACCATTTTAAAGTGGGTGCTTAGAGTTAAAAGCTGTTTATCAGCGCTATTTGAAATGGGTGCTTAGACTTAATGCTTGCAGATTGTCCAGCCTCGTTGAATATCCACCAAGCCGCTAGCCACTTAAGAGTTCTGTAGCTAAAACTGTTTGTCTCTGATGTTATTGGCGTTGGTCGCTCGAATCTTGCGTGTGCAGCGATTTTCCCTTTGTTTGTGTTGACACCTATTGGATTTTGACTTTGTTTAGAAACCATTTGTAAACCCTAGGATTCACTAAAAAAACCACAAATTGTAAAACCTCTCAGAAAAATAAATAAGTGGTCGATAGACCAAGTACAAAAGACAGATTGTTTATTTTCTCTACCCATCTGCTTTGCCTCCAAAGCGATTACCGAGCGCACTTTAAAGATCTGAGATTACAAATTTACTAGATTTCAGGTGCACTATGCAGTGCGCAACATGAATAGAAAGCCATTGGGTTTGTTTGGGCAGTCTCGGCTGAGACCAGTACAGTCGTGATCACACTTGATTACACTACGATAACTTCGATAACTAACCCTATCCCTACCTAAGAATTACAGAGCTAGGCGGCAGTTTACAGAAACAGCTACTGCCCCGACGGAGACCAGGAGAAACCTGCCGGAAAAAATCCCCGTTGGGGGGAAAATAAGGCAGGAAACCTGGGTAGGATCCATGACTTAATAAGTAAGCTCTGAATGCCAATCCTACGAAGGCCACGCTGCTAAGACAGAATTGAAATGAGTGTGAACTACTATTTAAACTGTGGTAGAGAAATAAAAAATAAAATAAGAAATAAAAAAACGTTCATAGTACTGGCGTTGGCCAAGAATGATCTTCCATGTGACAAAACTCTCTTGTATGACTGTCATCGTGTCCCATGATGCACTGAACAGGCCCAGTCCCCACTGCTCTCATGCCGCAGAAATATTTCATTACCAGTTAATTCATATTCATTCAAAGGCCGCATTTTACATATTTCAGCTCTACTACACTATATACGTCGTGTACGAAATTGGTTTATCATTTTGGAATTAGCTCAAGAAACGATTTAGGGCGCGTTCGATTGACCCTATTCCGGAATAAGAATACGTGGAGAGATGATTAAAACGGTATGTTTGGCGCGTTTCGAAGCCACAAGGATAATAAAAATATGTTTAAAATAGCATTTTAGCAGATGTTTGACAATTTTAATGTGAATCTCCCTAAAAACGAATGATTTATAACTTATATTCCATGTATTCCTATTCCGGAATACGGTCAATCAAACGCACCCTTAGTTTGGACTAGACTTCTAAAGATAAATTCGTTAGAGTGGGGTTAATATCTAACATGCTTAAGTAATCTTTTGAGTATCGAAACTGGACAGACACCACTGCTTGACTGGGCAATCACAACCTCATCTCCCTGGTCTGTCTTGCTTTTCTCCACTCTGATTGTCAGGTACCTGTCATCAATAGAGATGTGACTCATTCTGATGTTACGAACCTCATCGGATCTGAAAAAACCCGCAGCTTCCCGTATAGTATCAGGGGCACCCAACGAGAATGTAGTTCAAAACCACTTAAACATAGCCTTGTTTAACGTATTTTAGTATTTAAACGGCAGATATAGGCATATTTTTATCCCCTAAAAATTTTTCATCTGTTCGGATTTCCTAGCTGAAAGTCTAGTGATCCGAAAATTATAGGGATAAAAACTTACCTTTCGTAAATTTCAGCCAGGAAAAAGGTCTCGAAAATTCTAGGTGACCTTTTTAGGGCAAAAATCCGTCTTGGGCAATTCTTCGATGACAAGGACGGGTTGGACTGGAGCTTGACACTTAAGTCTTTCAACTGAGTCTTAACAAAGTTAGCAGAATCCCGGTCCTTTTAAGGACTAAAAACTCCTTAAAGGGACCAATCTGGGCGTGGCCTAGGCTCTTTTTGACCCCTTAATGACACCATATTTAAAACATTTTGCTTAGGCAAACGTCCAGATTTCTTCTCGATAAGAAGTTAATGACAGGCCTGCATGCACGGATTCCTTCAGTGTGGTTTTTGCGGTTGCCTCGTGTTTGAGCCTAAAAAAAAATTAAATTTTTCCTCTGACCAGCATGTCGTTCCATCATAAAATGAATGTGACCAGAAAATTAAGGCAAAAGGACTTTTTTTTGCATTTTTTACTTATTCCATTAAGTATTTTATTTTGTATGCAAAATGTTTGTTTATAGTGTATATAATTTTTTAGTTAGTCTTGCACAAGGCTCATGACAAGACAGTTATAAATAAATGCGGTATCATAAAGGACCAAACCTATTTTTTCTGCTTGTACAGGAATGGTTTCTACTGAAAACTTAGGAACCTAATCAAGAACCTACTTTAGCCTAAATTGCCAATCACTACCCCCAAATATAAGAACTTGTTTTGCCAAACTTGGAAAAATGTAGGTTCTTACACGCGGGTTTTTACTGTATCTGGATGTATATATACTTTCCAGTCACAAACTTAAGTAACTTACATATAACTTAAGCTTACCGATTGTTGCTGTTGCAGTTGTAAAAGTTCTAACTGCATTTGAAGAGCTTTCATTTCCTGCCGAACATAAACAAATGACAACATTTCTGTCATACTTGTAAACTTACTCTCAAAATATTTATGAAACTGACAACAGGAAAATTAATGGCTCAGACCAACTTGACCCGCTGTCTTGATTCGCTTCGTCGACTGCGCGTTTTCTAAGTTTTTTCAGCACAATAGAAGCCTCTACACAGAAGATTTTTGTTTGTTTGTACGAAAGGCAAAACAACGTGTTTTTTGCCGCAAACACGACAGCCAATTTTATAGTGGTAATCACTTGCACGCTTTCAACTTATTCGCCAACAGGCGAAGGGAGCCACGCAAGCTTCTAAGACTCTTCTAACACTAAAAAGTCCTTCGCATGGTGGAGGAAAGTTTTGCAACCCCTCAAACGCGGCTACCAGCTAAAAGTTAGAATCTTCCAGAAAAAAAGAACAAGCGATCGATTCTTTTCCTTTGCCGAGAAAGCTCGATGACCTGTTGTCTTCTTTTCTGGCAACCATCTTGCTTGCAACGAGATTATGCGCATGCATCAAATGGATTCCTAACGCACCAATCAGGCAAAAGTCTCCATTGCTTTTCGCAATATGATGAGCAATGGAGACTTTGCCTGATTGGTCCGTTAGGAATCCCATTTGATGCATGCGCAAGGCATGCGCATAACCTCGTTGCAAATAGACTATTTATATCGTATGTGACGACGCGTGTGATCTGAAGAGGAAATCAAAGCGTCCCAAAAAACCATCAAATCCTCCAGGACAACGTAGAAAATAGTAGCTGAGTGAACTTTATTTATCTAGCTGTCCATAAAGTTTTAATGGAACATTTTCCTCGATTAGTTGACTGTCTCAAAATAGCGTGACGTCACGTGCTCTCGCATCCTTAGCGTTGTCTGCTTTGATTCCTGCCCAGGACTCTGATTTTAATGTTGTCCTACCCCCGTTGCCCGTTGTCAACGCAACTTGTGTTGTATCAACTCCTTCCCTCGGGCCATGACACATTTCCATCATGCGTGTATGTCGGTATTGTTTTTACATTTATTACTGGGTTGCCGCAAACCCAGTCGGAATCTGTCTTTAATTTCGTCGTTTTTTTACTGGGTTGCCAAACCCAGTCGGAATCCCGGTTTCATTTCGTGGGTTTTTTACTGGGTTGCCTATGGCAAACCAGTCGAGGTCTGCGTTTAGTTTGTTTGTTTTCTTTTTTTTCTTTTTTTTATTTTTTTTCTTTTTTTTTTTTTTTTTTTCCGTGTCGGTAAAAGTCTTGCCTGTCACTCCCCTGGTAAGTGGTGTCTTTGTGGATAGAGCCTTCTGCGCGTATTTTCGTAGGATCGAGAGGGTAGTGGAACTGCGTAGATTTCTCTGGTGGACACAGTAGAATCATTAACTTAGCCTGCAATGGCGTCGAAAGTCATGCAACGCGAATGGCGTTTTAGTGGATCCTTAAACAAAATATACCCTTATGGAGCTCAATAATGGAAAGTCAGTTGGATAAACTAGGCATGAATCTCAAAAGCGACGAGTACTGGACTTCGACAACAATCTATCGCCCGTCGAGACGAAATCAAAGTGAGCAGTATTTACCTGAAGTACAAGGTAATTTGACACAATTGAGTTTGTTGTCTTCACGCACGCAATGAAATAGGAAGAGGTTTTCGCCTCTAAGAGCAAATATGTTGTTTGTTTCAATAAAACTTTCGCTGGAAAAGGATTCTGTGGTATTTTCTGCCTTTGTGAATTATAATATCATGTTGTGTATTGAATTTTCGAGCTTAAGGTTGAAATGTGATATGCGAGAAGTTTTTTAGTTTTGCTCTGTAAGCGGGAAGGGTTCACAGGCCTGTTGAAAGCGTGCTCGAGTTTCAACAAAATGAGCCCCAAAATCAGTGAAAACTTGTGACGCAGATGAATAATAAAGTAGCTGCTATTTCCAAAATGATGGAATTACCTGGTGATAATAACGTCGTACGCGTCTTGGAGAGTAAATTTTGACTTTGCATAAACAAGAGTTGGGCGATTGTGATCTTTGTTTTGACTTCGCTCATTTCATTGTCAAACTTTATAACACTTGACAGAAAAAGAAACTTTTTAAAAACCCGGTATCTTGCCATCATTTGACACAGATGCTTCACTGTTTGACGAGTAAACATGCCGCGGTAACGTAATCACGGCGCCCGCTGAATTCCGGCCATGTCACTTTTCGATTTTGCAATTTACTTGAACATAGCAAAAATCTCCCAAAATGTTTGTCGCTGATCGTAACTTTTATATTCTATATTCACGGTTCAAAATTAATGTTGTTTTGATGTCGTAAATATTTTATTCTCGATCGACCGTTCGGGAAACTTCCTTCTGCTCTTTCTGAAAACTGTGTATCAATAGTTATTTGCTTTTTCATCACTATTTGTTTTGCATAAAGCAAGCTAACAAGATCGGTACCTTGCTGAGTTCGCATTTGTTAGAGTTAATAGTATTTTCGGTCCGATGCTTCTGTTTTATGAGGGGAATGTTGTCTTGGTCTCCCATCCAAACACTAACCCCGCCCGGCAGGGCTTAACTTCAGTGAACTTTAGTATTAGAAAGCTGTCAGATGCTCAGAGGGCACACTTGTGGTAAACAGAAGTTGTGGGGGAACTTGAAAATTATCAACATGTCAGCCCAGAAGCCAATGTTTCTCGCTTCTCCTTTATTTGTTGTTCTTCAGAGACTGGAATGCTGTATTTCAATACCACACAATTCAGTGCCTTCTGATTTTCTGTAGCACGTACCACAGGCAACCCAGTGTATGCTTCACAGAAGCATCTCGTTTGTTATTTTTTTCCGTGTCGGGAAAAGTCTTGCCTGTCACTCCCCTGCTAAGTGGTGTCTTTGTGCATAGAGTCTTCTGTGCGTATTTTGTTAGGTTTGAGGGGGCTGGGGTAATGCGTAGTTTGCTCTGCACAATTAACCTGTAATGGCGTCGAAAGTCATTGTAACGCGAATGGCTTTTTAGTACATCTTTAAAGAAAATATACCCACATGGAGCTCAGGAATGGAACGTCAAGACAGGCGGTGAAACATAAAGATCTGGAATCTTAAAAAAGCGACGAGCAATGGACTTCGACAGCGTGAATCTTTCGCCCGTCGAGCCGAAATCAAAATATGCTGTACTTCTAATATTTCGCCAAGGTGGTGTTACGTACAACACTGAAACCAAATGGAAATTTCTCTGGTAACTTTCGGGTTCAACAAAGACAGAGAAGGAATCGAACACCACAAGTAGATCTATGATCTCTGTTGTGTCTCACAGTGTTTACTGAAGTCGCATCTATTTAAAGTTAGCCTGTTTGTCTGGCAAATAACATTCATTTTGTACTCAACTCTGCAAAGGTTAAAAAAAAAATGGAAATGTGGCAGTGAAAAATTACTTGAATGAAAGCTTGTTGTCTCTTTTGTGCTTTATTATTTACGGTCAAGGTTCTTTCGAAAAGGGTTGAATGTGAACTGTCAGAAATTTATTTAATTGCGTATGCTTTGTGATTGTGTGTTTCGCTTGCACGCACGCAACTGAAATAGGAAGGGTTTCTTGCCTCTTATAGCAAATATGTTGCTTGTTTCAAGAAATGTTTCGGTGGAAAATATTTCAGTGAAATTTCCAGCTTTTGTAAATTTATCATGTTGTGTAATTTTCGAGCTTAGCAAATTTGCATACATGTGCTGAAATGTGATACGGGGAGAATTTTTGTGGTAACGCATAAGTCACGAAAATAAACAGGTCTGTTGGAAGCGTGCTTGAGTTTCAACAAAATGACCCCCAAAATCGGCAAAAGATTGTGACGCTGATGAATAATAAAGTAGCTGCTATTACCAAAACGATGGAATTACCTGGTGATAAATAACCTTGTCTTGGAGAGTAAATTTTTGATTTTCCAGAAACAATGGTCAACCTCTGAGAGTTGGGCGATTGTGATCTTTCTGTTGAATTTGCACATTTCTTGTCAAAATTTATAACAATCGAAAGAAAAAGAAAACTAACAAAAACAAAAACCCGGTAGCTTGGCATCATTTGATACAAATGCGTCACTGTTTCGCGAGTAAACATGCCGCGGTAAAATAACGCGGTAACTTGATCACTGCGCCCGCTGAATTCGATGTGCGATTTACTCGGTGCAGCCAAACTTGTACAATTACAACAAAACAACTAAAATCTCCCAAACTGTTTTTCGCCGATGGTAACTTTTTATATTCGTGGTTCAAATTTAATGTTGTTTTCATGTCGTAGATTTTGTTACCGATGGCAAAATATTTTATGCTCGATCGACCGTCCTGAAACTTCCTTCTGCTCTTCTTAAAAATTGTGTATCCATATTTATTTACTTTTACATCAATATTTGTTTTGCATAAAGCAAGCTAACAAAATCTGTATCTTGCTTGGTTCGCATTTGATAGCATTAAAATAGAATTTTCGGTCCTATGCTTCTGTTATTGAGTGGTATATTTCTTAGGTCGCTCAGCTTTCAACTTTTGTTTACAAAGCTGTCAGATGCTGACAGTGCACGCTTACACTTGTGGTGGAAAGAAGTTGCATGATCAACATGTCAGCCCAGAAACCAATGTTTCTCGATTCCCTTTTATTTTCTTCAGTCTCTCTGGGTTCAGTACGTTGCTAGTAACCACATGTCTTCTCAAGGGGCTATTTATCTAAGACTTCTACCATGGCGCTACAATGATAGACAATACCAAAACAATATCGTGTAATGTTAGACCTACATATTACGCAAAGACAACTGTCAACATGTCATCCCAGAAGACAATGTTTTTCACTTCCCATTTATTTTCTTCAATCGTTCTGGGCTCAGTACTTTGCTAGTAACCACATGTCTTCTCAGGCTATTTAACGAAGACTCCTACCATGGCACTACAATGATAGACAATACCAAAACAATATCGTGCACTGTTAGAGCTACAGATTACGCAAGGACAACTTGAATCTCCTGGAAGACAACACACAGCTCAGTTGACATTATGGAATAAATCGCTGTGTTACTTCACTACCACACGTAAGCAATGCGTGTCAATTTTTTTTAAAGAGGACAGGAATTTCTTCTTTCTGACAAATGATTAATTAATAGGCCGGTAGCCAGGTTTTTAACCTCAGAAAAGGATCTGTTTCGTCGTACGAACGTGTGAGGACCTGTGAGCCAAAGGGCCTCTGCTGGTATGACTTCTGGTATGATCAAAAATAAGACACAAACAGCAGTGATAAACATATTGAACTTGTTCAGTTTAACTATGACTTGACGTTTCGTATGTGCTCTACATACATTTTCAAAAGTAACCGTTGAAATTTAAAACAGCTATTTATATATAACAAAGCGGATGAGGGGACTGGAACCTAGATTAAGCAAATACTTGTACAGTAAAATATATAATAATAATAATTATAATATTAATAAAAACAGAAAAGATTAATAAAGCATCAGCATTTCACTTCCGACGTTGACGTTGAAAGCTGGCTCAAGTTCTTGAATAAAGAAGGTCTCTTTTATTTTACAATGATAGTCAGTTTTGCCCATCGCTAAAATATCAAAATGATCCCACTTGATGTTATGTCCAGTGGCCTTGACGTGGTCAGCAATGGCTGAAGTATTGTCATTTTTAGCTAGGGCCTTAAAATGTTCGGTTTTTCTATCGTGAAGCCGCCGTTTAGTTTTACCGATGTAAAAACCATTACAATCCCAACAATTTGCTCTGTAAATAACTCTGGATTGTCGTGAACGATTAATACGGTCCTTGTAAGGAAAGAAAGATTTTATACATCGAGTGGTATGACTTCTGGTATGTCTTCTGAGTGACCCCCCCCCCCCCCCCCCCCAACTTGAAAAAAATTGCGTGGAACGCTGCACGTACCACAGGCAACCCAGTGTACCCTCACGGAGGGTCTAGTTATTTTTCGTTTTCTCTTTTTTTTTATTTTTTTCCGTGTGGGTAAAAGTCTTGCCTGTCACTCCCCTGCTAAGTGGTGTCTTTGTGCATAGAGCCTTTTACGCGTATTTTCTTAGGATCGAGAGGGTAGTGGGAAATGCGTAGATTTCTCTGGTGGACACAGTAGAACGATTAACTTAACCGGCAATGGCGTCGAAAGTCATGTAACGCGAATGGCGTTTTAGTGGATCTTTGAACAAAATGTACCCTTATGAAGCTCAGTAATAGCAAGCGAATTGGATACTGAACAAGACGGGGGGTTGAATGTTAGAAGCGACGAGTAATGGACTTCGACAACAATCTGTCGCCCGTCGAGCTGTAATCAAAGTGAGTTGTCTTCCTAAAAATTTGCCAAGTGTGGTGTTTTGTACAACACTCGAACCAAATGAACAGTTCTCTGGTAACTCAGTATGGGTTCAACAAAGACAGAGAAGGAATCCATATAGTGGATCTGTTATCTCAGTTGTCTCGCTATTTGTCAAATTTGTATTTACCTGTTCTCAACTCTGCACAGTCTTCCAGTATCACAATTGGAAATTTCACTAATAAGTCATTGACGTGAATGGCGTTTTAGTGGATCTTTAAACAAAATATACCCTCATGGAGCTCAAGAATGGATCGTCAATTGGATGAGCAAGACAGCGCTGAAAAATAAATATCTGGATTTGAAGAGACGAGTAATGGTCTTCGACAACAATTTCATTTTTCGCCTTTGGATATCAAGTGAGCTTTGTTTCTAATATTTTACTAACTTAGTATTATACAAAACACGGAAATCAAATAGCAATTTTTTTATGGATTTAACCATAGTTACTAACTATGATTTGAAGGAATCGAACGCCTTCAAGAATGCATCACAGTGTTTACTCAAGTCGCATCTTAGTTGTCTGACAATTTACATTTACCGGTATTTTGTACTCAACTCTGCAAAGGTGTAAAATATTTGGAAATGTGACAGTGAAGAATTATTTGAATGAAAGTTGTTGTGGCTTTTGTGCTTCATTTATTTACGGTCAGCGTTCCGTGTGGAAAAGGGCTTTTTTGAACTGTCAAAAATTTATTTAATTGCATCTCTTGTTTGCACGCACGCAATTGAAATAGGAAGGTATTTTTGCCTCTAATAGTAAATATGTTGTTTGTTTCGATTAATTTTTCGCTGGAAAAGGATTTTGCCGAGATATTTCCAACCTTTGTGAACTTTAATATCATGTTGTGTAATTTTCGAGCTTAACAAATTTGCATACGTGTGTTGAAATGTGATACGGGAGCATTTTTGTGGTATAGATTGTTTTCACGTGACGTCATCATTTTCTAAAATCCAAAACTAAAGAGCCACGAAAGTTCTTATCCTCATCAGGCATAAGAGGCGGTAAATTTGTATCCATTTGCAATTTTAAAGCTCAATAGCATGCTTCGTTTGGAAACCAGAGCATTTTGAATTTCTGAGTTATAGCGGTGCGTGACACGAGGCGACAATCAAGTTTATTGAGAAATGTATATTTTTACTGGGTTGCCTTATAAGGCAAACCCAGTCGAGGTCTTCGTTTAGTTTGTTTGTTTTCTTTTTTTTCTTTTTTTTAGTTTTTTTTTTTTCCGTGTCGGTAAAAGTCTTGCCTGTCACTCCCCTGGTAAGTGGTGTCTTTGTGTATAGAGCCTTCTGGGCGTATTTTCTTAGGATCGAGACGGTAGTGGAACTGCGTAGATTTCTCTGGTGGGCACAGTAGAATCATTAACTTAGCCTGCAATGGCGTCGAAAGTCATGCAACGCGAATGGCGTTTTAGTGGATCCTTAAACAAAATATACCCTTATGGAGCTCAGTAATGGAAAGTCAGTTGGATAAACTAGGCATGAATCTCAAAAGCGACGAGTACTGGACCTCGACAACAATCTATCGCCCGTCGAGACGAAATCAAAGTGAGCAGTATTTACCTGAAGTACATGGTAATTTGACACAGTTGAGTTTCTTGTCTTCACGCACGCAATGAAATAGGAAGAGGTTTTCGCCTCTAAGAGCAAATATGTTGTTTGTTTCAATAAAATTTTCGCTGGAAAAGGATTCTGTGGTATTTTCTGCCTTTGTGAATTATAATATCATGTTGTGTATTGAATTTTCGAGCTTAAGGTTGAAATGTGATATGGGAGACGTTTTTTAGTATTGCTCTGTAAGCAGGAAGGGTTCACAGGCCTGTTGGAAGCGTGCTTGAGTTTCAACAAAATGAGCCCCAAAATCAGTGAAAACTTGTGACACAGATGAATAATAAAGTAGCTGCTATTTCCAAAATGATGGAATTACCTGGTGATAAATAACGTCGTACGTGTCTTGGAGAGTAAATTTTGACTTTGCATAAATAAGAGTTGGGCGATTGTGATCTTTGTTTTGACTTCGCTCATTTCATTGTCAAACTTTATAACACTTGACAGAAAAAGAAACTTACAAAAACCCGGTATCTTGCCATCATTTGACACAGATGCTTCACTGTTTGGCGAGTAAACATACAGCGGTAACTTAATCACGGCGCCCGCTGAATTCCGGCCATGTCACTTTCGATTTTGCAATTTACTTGAACGTAGCAAAAATCTCCCAAAATGTTTGTCGCTGATCGTAACTTTTTATATTCTATATTCACGGTTCAAAATTAATGTTGTTTTGATGTCGTAAATATTTTATTCTCGATCGACCGTCCGGGAAACTTCCTTCTGCTCTTTCTGAAAACTGTGAATCAATAGTTATTTGCTTTTTCATCAATATTTGTTTTGCATAAAGCAAGCTAACAAGATCTGTACCTTGCTGAGTTTGCATTTGTTAGAGTTAATAGTATTTTCGGTCCGATGCTTCTGTTTTAAGAGGGGTACATTATTTTGGTCTCCCATCCAAACACTAACCCCGCCCGGCAGGGCTTAACTTCAGTGAACTTTAGTATTAGAAAGCCTTCAGATGCTCAGAGGGCACACTTGTGGTAAACAGAAGTTGTGAGGGAACTTGAAAATTATCAACATGTCAGCCCAGAAGCCAATGTTTCTCGCTTCTCTTTTATTTGTTATTCTTCAGAGACTGGAATGCTGTATTTCAATACCACACAATTCAGTGCCTTCTGATTTTCTGTAGCACGTACCACAGGCAACCCAGTTTATGCTTCACAGAAGCATCTAGTTATCTCATGGTTTTGAGCCTTTTTAGAATTTAAAGCATTAGGAAAAGTGCTTAGGTAAATAGCAGCCTGTTCAGTAGAGATGATCACTCGCCTAGATAGCCAAAGTAAGTAACAGGTGTTGACACTATTTTCCGGCCGCCATATTGGTGCACAAAAGATGTGCACCAACATGGCGTTTTCATACTGGGCTCTGTAAATTTCTGCGAAACATTTCGACGAATATCTGAAGTTTAGGGAAACGCACAGGCCTAAAACTTGGAGAAGTGTCGTCTTCATTTATCTTCTACAACATCACGAATTCTTGACTTTTTCCACTGGATGGTTTTCGATTTATTTTTTATTGCGTGACAGTGAAAACGATCTATAGTGTAACGAAAATAAACAGGTCTGTTGGAAGCTTGCTTGAGTTTCAACAAAATGACCCCCAAAATCGGCAAAAAAAATCTGTTACTGATGAATATTAAAGTAGCTGCTATCCCCAAAACGATGGAATTACCTGGCGATAAATAACCTCGTCTTGGAGAGTAAAGTTTTGACTGTCAACCTGAAGAATTGGGCGATTGTGATCTTTGTGTTGAATTCGCACATTTCTTGTCAAACTTTATAACACTTGAAAGAAAAAAAAAACTTACAAAAACAAAAACCCGGTATCTGTGTCAAATGATGATTTGACACTGTTTCGCGAGTAAACACACCGCGGTAACTTCATCACGGCGCCCTCTGAATCCGATGTAACTTTCGATTTTGCGCTTTTACTTGTGCAGTCAAAAGTACAATAGCAAAAATCTGCCAGAATGTTTGTCGGTGATCGTAACGTTTTATATTCGGGGTTAAAAATTAATGTTGTTTTCGTGTCATAAATGTTGTTGCTGATGGCAAAATATTTTATTCTCGATCGACCGTCCAGAAAACTTCCTTCTGCTCTTCCCAAAAACTTTGTACCACTATTTATTTTGCATCAATATTTGTTTCGCATAAAGCAAGCTAACAAAATCAGTTCCTTGCTTGGTCCGCATTTGTTAGCATTAAAATGGAATTTTCGGTCCAATGCTTCTGTTTTGAGGGACTCCCATCCAGATACTAACCCCGCCGAACAGGGGCTAATTTCAGCGAACTATTGTAGCTGTCAGATGCTCAGAGGGCACGCTTAAACTTGGGGATGAAAAGCAGTTGTGCCTTCTGATTTCCTGTAACATGTGCCACAGGCAACCCAGTGTATGCTTCACGGAAGCATCTCGTTTTGTAGTGGTCACGGTCATTCAGTTGTAACTGACGCACGCACGCAAACAATCCACCGATATTGATTACCATTAATTTATTTGTAGCTGGGTTCCTTGTTCCTGCTCAACACGTTCCAACGAAGACTTTGCCAGGTAATGAGACACTCCTAATTGATTATTTTTTTGTTGTTTGATTGAACTATACTGCTTTCTGTTCTTTAATTAGTTGTACATTGTGATCACATAATATGCCTTATAAGCCTGCTTTAAATTAAACTCTTTACTGTTTCTCATGCGTAATAAATTTCCTACTCGCCTCTCTTTTCTTTTCTTTGGATTAAAGTCAGTAACTATGTCGGCACACATTCCTTTTATGCATAACTTAACTGTTTATTTTCTGAGTGATCACGATCATTCAGAAGCTTGGCTGGTTGTCACGAACGCAGGCACGCACCGCGCACGCAAACAATCAACCAATGTTGCTTGCTCATTAATTCATTTGTAACGACTCGAGGAACATATCAAGGTAATAAGTAACATTAGCCTGAGGGTGTAATAAATTATTTGTTTCTTGTGTGATGGAACCATGAACTGCCCACCATTCTGAGAAAGTAAGTAAATGATATGTATCTTGAATTATTCCTGAACAGAGAAGGTTTTAGTTTTTGAATACGCTTTATAATAGATTCAAACTTGAGGGTGCCACAAAGCAAAATGAGGATTGAGAAAGCATTCAATCAGTTTTTGCCATGACAAACTCTTTATGTCTACTCTTTAAGTCTTACATAAAGCTAAGCAAGACCAGAGCCTCGTATAATGCATGCGTTCTCATCACAACTTTGAACCTTGCCGAGCGAAACCATGTATTTTGTGAGTTGTTCCGAGCAATCATGAACAGTCATCTCACCTCGCTCCGTTCTCTTGAGAACTTTTCAGCTTTCCGCTCCAGTTCCACTGTTTTTGCATATTAGGCATAAATGATTTGTGTTATGAAAGTTAAAATGGATAACCACATTAAATCATCAAATTTTGCAGTCATTTCTTGTTGTCGAGCCTCACGTCGATTACAGTACCCATTTTGGTAAGTTGCTCACTGTTACTCATTTCTTAATAACACAAACAAGTAATAATTTATGTGTGATAAACCAGTTCTGACGAATTTTGCGTTACTTTTTGTTGTTTTCTCTTTACTCAGTTTGGATCAAGTTACTGACTACGTCAGAATTCCTGATATGTTTATTTTCTAAAGTGATCATGATCACCGTCACTCATGATCAGTTGCGAATGACGCACCAAATGATCCACTAGTATTATTTATCACTTAATTTTTTGTTCAGCCGGATTCAATTTTCCTGCTCACAAGGTTTTAAAGAGGAACATTGCAAGGTATTTGGTAATATTAGCTTGCTGGGTGTAATCAGATATTTGTCTGTCATTGCAAGATAATAAGTAACAATTAGCTTGAGGTGTCACGGTGCTAAATTATTTGTTTCTTGTGTGATCGAACTACAATGTAAAAACTGCCCTCCATTCTTTTCTTGCACATCGAGAAAGTAAGTAAGTAAGTAAATGATGTATCTTGGATTGTTTCTGAACAGAGAGGGTTTTTAGATTCAAAATTGAGGGTGTCACAAAGCAAGTGACGATGAAGAATGCATTCAATCAGTTTTAGCCATAACAAACCCTTAATGTCTACTCGCTTTAAAGTCTTACGTAAAGCTAAGCAAGATCGGAGCATCGTATAATGTACCCGTTCTCATTACGACTTTGAACCTCGCCGAACGAAACCATTACTTGAGTTTTTCGGAGCAATGGAACAGTCATCTCACCTCGATCAGTGTTCAAATTGGACTGCTTCGCTGATCAGTTGCGCTCTTTGCTCGAGTATGAAATGACTTCTCATTGCTGCTCCATTTGTTAGTTCTCTTGAGAATTTTCAGCTTTCCACTCCTGTTCTACATTTTTAATGCATACTAGGCATAAGGGAATTTTGTTATGAAAGTTAAAAGTTTTCCTACAAGATTCGATAATGCATGGATAACCACATTAAATCATCAAATTTTGCAGAGTCATTACTTGTCGTCAAGGACTTCGCATTGATTAGCATCCGTTTTGGTAAGTTGCTCACTGTTACTCATTTGTTAATAACACGAACAAGTAATTTATTTGTGATAAACCAGTTCTGATGAATTTTGCGTTACTTTTTGTTTTCTCTTTACCCAGTTTGCATCAAGTTAGTGACTAAGAATTCCCTACATATTTATTTTCTGAAGTGACCACTGTCACTCATGATCAGTTGCAAATGATGCATCTAAATGATCCACCTGTATTATTTATCCCTTAACTTTTTTTCAGCCGTATTCAGTATTCCTGCTCAGAAGGTTTTCAAGAGGAACATTGCAAGGTATTTAGTAATATTAGCTTACTGGGTGTAATAAGTTATTTGTCTGTCGTTGCAAGGTAATGGGTAACAATTAGCTTGAGGGGTCACGGTGCTAAATTATTTGTTTCTTGTGTGATCGAACTATATACTGCCCTCCATTCTTTTCTTGCACATCGAGAAAGTAAGTAAATGATGTGTCTTGAATTCTTCCTGAATAGAGAGGGTTTTTAGTTTTTGAATCCGCCTAGATTCAAAATTGAGGGTGTCACAAAGCAAATGACGATTAAGAATGCATTCAATTAGTTTTAGGCATAACAAACCCGTAATGTCTATTCGCTTTAAAGTCTTACATAAAGCTAAGCAAGACCAGAGCCTCGTATAATGTACATGTATGCGTTCTCATTACAACTTTGAACCTCGCCGAACGAAACCATGTATTTTGTGAGTTGTTCCGAGCAATCATGAACAGTCATCTCACCTCGATCCGTTCTCTTGAGAACTTTTCAGCTTTCCGCTCCAGTTCCACTGTTTTTGCATATTAGGCATAAATGATTTGTGTTATGAAAGTTAAAATGGATAACCACATTAAATCATCAAATTTTGCAGAGTCATTTCTTGTTGTCGAGCCTCACGTTGATTAGTACCCATTTTGGTAAGTTGCTCACTGTTACTCATTTCTTAATAACACAAACAAGTAATAATTTATGTGTGATAAACCAGTTCTGACGAATTTTGCGTTACTTTTTGTTGTTTTCTCTTTACTCAGTTTGGATCAAGTTACTGACTACATGTACGTCAGAATTCCTGATATGTTTATTTTCTAATTAAGTGATCATGATCACCGTCACTCATGATCAGTTGCGAATGACGCACCCAAATGATCCACTAGTATTATTTATCACTTAATTTTTTGTTCAGCCGGATTCATTTTTCCTGCTCACAAGGTCTTAAAGAGGAACATTGCAAGGTATTTGGTAATATTAGCTTGCTGGGTGTAATCAGATATTTGTCTGTCGTTGCAAGATAATAAGTAACAATTAGCTTGAGGTGTCACGGTGCTAAATTATTTGTTTCTTGTGTGATCGAACTACAATGTAAAAACTGCCCTCCATTCTTTTCTTGCACATCGAGAAAGTAAGTAAGTAAGTAAATGATGTATCTTGGATTGTTTCTGAACAGAGAGGGTTTTTAGATTCAAAATTGAGGGTGTCACAAAGCAAGTGACGATGAAGAATGCATTCAATCAGTTTTAGCCATAACAAACCCTTAATGTCTACTCGCTTTAAAGTCTTACTTAAAGCTAAGCAAGATCGGAGCATCGTATAATGTACCCGTTCTCATTACGACTTTGAACCTCGCCGAACGAAACCATTACTTGAGTTTTTCGGAGCAATGGAACAGTCATCTCACCTCGATCAGTGTTCAAATTGGACTGCTTCACTGATCAGTTGCGCTCTTTGCTCGAGTATGAAATGACTTCTCCTTGCTGCTCCATTTGTTAGTTCTCTTGAGAATTTTCAGCTTTCCGCTCCTGTTCTACATTTTTAATGCATACTAGGCATAAGGGAATTTTGTTATGAAAGTTAAAAGTTTTCCTACAAGATTCGATAATGCATGGATAACCACATTAAATCATCAAATTTTGCAGGGTGATTTCTTGTCGTCAAGGACTTCGCATTGATTAGCATCCGTTTTGGTAAGTTGCTCACTGTTACTCATTTGTTAATAACACGAACAAGTAATTTATTTGTGATAAACCAGTTCTGATGAATTTTGCGTTACTTTTTGTTTTCTCTTTACCCAGTTTGCATCAAGTTAGTGACTAAGAATTCCCTACATATTTATTTTCTGAAGTGACCACTGTCACTCATGATCAGTTGCAAATGATGCATCTAAATGATCCACCGGTATTATTTATCTCTTAACTTTTTTTCAGCCGTATTCAGTATTCCTGCTCAGAAGGTTTTCAAGAGGAACATTGCAAGGTATTTAGTAATAGGCGAGTTCACACTAAGGCCCAAGTAGGCCTTAAGTACCTTAAAAACTCAAGTGAACTTGAGACGGTCGATGCTTACTTTTAAAGATAAGCGTTCATACTAAATTGTAAAGTATGCTACTTGCGGGATCGCTTGTCAATCAAACTACGCGGCAAAACCCGGCAAAGCAAATAGCAAGACTTTCAAACTTTCACCATGCGCCCTCGAAACGCTCGAATAGCATGCCTTATTTTGATTTTTACTTCTCTACTCTTGCGACAGCGGTCTTTCGCGCTTCAACAAATGTATTGCTTTGCTTTGATGGAGGAAGCCTTTAGAATTAGCCGGAGAAATCGTCTGATGTTGCTTATGTGTATGGCAGGAGTTTCACAGCAAAAAAGACCACAACTGAGAAGAAGAGCTTGGGTTTGGCCTCGACCACAGAACTGGTTTCGCCTTCTAATAGCTAATCCAGCACTGCATTTTCTTTGGAAGGAACATTTTCGTGTCACTCATGAAACATTTGAATACCTTTGTGACCTTGTAAGAGTAGATCTGCAAAAACAACAGACGCGGATGCGAGCGCCGATTAGCGTAGAAGAAAGGGTTGGTTTAGCATTATGGCGGCTTGCAACCGGCAACAGTTATAGAAGCTGTGGATTACAATTTGGATATGGAAAGTCTACAGCGAAATATATCTGCAATGAATTCGAGCGCGCTCTTCTTCGAATGAAGGATCAATTCATAAAATTTCCCTTGACAAGGCACGAAATTACAGATAAGGTTGACGAGTTTGAAGAAACTTATGGCATACCTCAAATTGTGGGAGCCATAGATGGTTGCCACATAGAGATAAATGCTCCACCGCGAAATCACGAAGATTATTATAATCGCAAGCAGCATTATAGTGTTATACTTCAAGGCATAGTTGATTCTAGTCTAAAATTTATTCATGCTACGGTTGGCTATCCGGGCAGCATACATGATGCTCGCGTTCTTAGATTAAGTGGACTATACGATATGGCACAAAATGAACAAATTCTTTCTGGTCCGACTAGAGATATCAATGGAGTAGAAATCGGCCCTCTTCTCGCTGGAGACAGCGCATATCCCCTCACCAGCTGGCTTATGAAACCATTCCCAGACAGGGGACGCTTAACTCCTGAACAAAGAAAATTTAACAAAAAATTCAGCGCCCTACGATGTGTGGTGGAGCGTGCGTTTGGCATGTTAAAATCACGGTGGCGAATTGTTATGAAAAAAATTGAGCAGAAAACATCAACGTTAACGAAAACTGTTGTTGCATCATGCGTTTTGCATAACATCTGTATTGAGAGAGGAGACTTGTATGATGATTACTGTGACTCTGACGATGACTCAGACGATGAAGATGAAGACAGAATTGTATTTGAAACTGGCACTGATGTAAGAGATGCTTTAAAAGACTTTGTGTGGGAAAATTTGTAACACCACATTTTCCAACTATAGCTTTTATCTGCTGTTGATCGCTTTGTGTAGCAAAAAATGTCATTCAACATAACAATTGAACAGTAACTATTACATCGATATATATAGATATATAATAAGAATTACCGCTATATATTTTTCTAAGAAACACATGCATTGATCTACTTTGATGTCAAATCTTTAAAAATGTCCTTAAACCCTGCGAGGATTGCATTTGTTTGCTCCATCTGATTCCTCTGCGATTCTCGAAGCATTTCTGTGGAACGTTCAAATCGTATACTATCTTGCTCTAAGCTTCGTTCCATGAGCTGAAGAAAACTTGTTTGCCACTCAGTTTGCGGCAAATCACGTCCCTTCTTTCCTTTGCGGGCAGATTTCGCTGACTTATCGGTTGCCTTTCGTTTCATTCCCGTCGCGGTTGGTTGCTCGTCGTCTAGGTTTTCCTCTGTGTCGTTACCGCTTTCTTGCAATGTAGGCGAGGCTGAGGAATTGCTGCTATCTTCGGAAGCAAACGTAGAAGATCCTTCGATAGCCATTTTAGATGGGTCAACGCTATCGCGATGACCCATCACGTCATCTAAAAAATCAAAGTACGGAAACCCCTCTTTGATTTTCTTAAACCCCGCTTCACCGGTCGACTGAGAACGTTGCTTTAAAAGCTTGTACTCGTATTCGAGATTCTGGATACGTTTCTTTACCTGGGGTAAAGTTCTTTCACTGTCTGGGTACTTTTCCTTGTATGCAACGAAAATATCGTTCCATATCTTCACCCTGTCCTTGTTGGACGCACTGCGGAGCTTGTCGTACTTCGGCCCCCATAGTTCTAACGTATCACGAGTTTCTTCTTCTGTCCAGTCAGAAGCCTTGGACTTCTTCTTTCCCTCCGAACTGGTTTTGGTGGCCCGGCGCGAGCTCTCTGAAGTCCCAGGACTTGGCGATGGGGTTCGCGTTGTTATTGGCGAGTTGCATTGTGGTGGACTGTCGCTCGGCGGTTGAAACACACTAGCAGGACGGTAGAAGGTCTGGCTGTTAGGTGGAAAAGGAAAGAGCGGCTGTCCACTAAAATGCATTTGTGGCATTTGTTGCTGGTGAATCGGTACTGCTCCGGCAAATCTTTGGTTTAAGTTGTTGCTATTGAATAGAAAGCATGCTTGTGATAAAGAGCTATTAGGATTTTACAATAGGTAAAACATTACTAGTACAACAAAAAAGGCGCTCTTAAACTGGTTTAATAAATAGATAAAACTGCACTTACATAAGGCATACGTCCAGAGAATCGTCGTCGTCTACTCGAAGTTGTTGGTGAGAGAAGAAACGATGTCGGCTTCCGTTGTGATCCATGTTTTTGCTTCGCCAAGAAGGTTTGCGTGCACTAGCTTTTCCCGCCGTATAGTTGATTGACGTGTTATCGCTTTCGAGTGTTTTGATAGTGCGTAAGCACGCATTAGAGCACGGTAAAACTAGACTTGAGAGCGTACTTCGGCTTCTTTGAGGATAGGTCGTTTCCAAGGTTACAAAGTAAGGTACTTAAACCAAAATAATGAAGGGGTAGTTTCTAAAGAAACTGTGGTGCTGCGTCGGTGGGGAAGTAGTATACAAAAATTTGGTTTATCAACGGAGTTGATAATGTAAATTGACCACCGTACAGAGATTCTAAAAACTGACGTTTCGAGCGTTAGCCCTTCGTCAGAGCGAATCGAGGGATTATGGGTTACGTGTAGTTTTTATAGTAGAGTAGGAGCTACGCTATTGGTGGTAACATGGCAACGTGAAAAGTAGGAATATATTAGTTAAATGAAAAGCGTTCGTTAATACCGTGAGGATTAAGGGTGCCGATTTGAAAGATGAATTTTTGTTCCAGATTCTTGCGGCTTTCCGTCGTACCTAGATGTAGGGAAAGGCCGCAGATAGCCATGTGTTTTTTGGAGTGGTTAGGCAGATTAAAATGGCGAGCGACTGGCTTAGATGCATCCTTGTCATTCTTCTCAACATCGCGAAGGTGTTCGCGGAATCGGTCACCTAGTCGTCTACCTGTCTCACCAATGTATAATTTATTGCATAACGTACAGGTTATGCAATAAATGACATTTGCGGAGGTACATGTGAAACGATCGGTGATCTTAACAGATCGCTTAGGTCCCGATATCTTGCTAGTGTTAACAATGAAAAGACAAGTTTTGCATCGTGAGCGCGCGCATTTGAAAGTGCCGGGTTGCTCGTTGGTTTTGAGCGCGCTTCTAACTAAAAAGTTGCCTACGTTTTTGTCGCGTTTGAATGAAATAAGTGGAGGTTGCGAAAAGATTCTACCAGTCTCGGGATCATTTTGGAGTAATTTAAAATTACTAAGAATGATGCTTTTGACTGCGTGATTATGAGGATGGAAAGTGAGGGTGAATGGAATTCTGTCATTCTTATCTTTCTGTGACGTTTGTAGTGACGACTGTCGATCAAATTGTTGGGCGCGATGATGGCCCGCTTTGACCACAGAGACAGGATAGCCACGTTTTTCGAAGAACTGGCACATCTCCTCTGATTTGCTGGAAAAATCGGAGTCATCACTACATAGACGTCGAAGTCTAAGAAATTGAGAATAAGGAATGGAGTTCTTGACATGTGATGGATGTGACGATGAATACAACAAATAACTGTGTGAATCAGTAGGTTTGTAGTGCACACTAGTACATAGCACGTTGCCTCTAATAGAAACTTTGATATCTAGGAAAGCCAATGAAGTTTCCGAAATTTCCCAGGTATATTTAAGAGCCGGATGAAATTTCGGAAACTTCATTGGCTTTCCTAGATATCAAAGTTTCTATTAGAGGCAACGTGCTATGTACTAGTGTGCACTACAAACCTACTGATTCACACAGTTATTTGTTGTATTCATCGTCACATCCATCACATGTCAAGAACTCCATTCCTTATTCTCAATTTCTTAGACTTCGACGTCTATGTAGTGATGACTCCGATTTTTCCAGCAAATCAGAGGAGATGTGCCAGTTCTTCGAAAAACGTGGCTATCCTGTCTCTGTGGTCAAAGCGGGCCATCATCGCGCCCAACAATTTGATCGACAGTCGTCACTACAAACGTCACAGAAAGATAAGAATGACAGAATTCCATTCACCCTCACTTTCCATCCTCATAATCACGCAGTCAAAAGCATCATTCTTAGTAATTTTAAATTACTCCAAAATGATCCCGAGACTGGTAGAATCTTTTCGCAACCTCCACTTATTTCATTCAAACGCGACAAAAACGTAGGCAACTTTTTAGTTAGAAGCGCGCTCAAAACCAACGAGCAACCCGGCACTTTCAAATGCGCGCGCTCACGATGCAAAACTTGTCTTTTCATTGTTAACACTAGCAAGATATCGGGACCTAAGCGATCTGTTAAGATCACCGATCGTTTCACATGTACCTCCGCAAATGTCATTTATTGCATAACCTGTACGTTATGCAATAAATTATACATTGGTGAGACAGGTAGACGACTAGGTGACCGATTCCGCGAACACCTTCGCGATGTTGAGAAGAATGACAAGGATGCATCTAAGCCAGTCGCTCGCCATTTTAATCTGCCTAACCACTCCAAAAAACACATGGCTATCTGCGGCCTTTCCCTACATCTAGGTACGACGGAAAGCCGCAAGAATCTGGAACAAAAATTCATCTTTCAAATCGGCACCCTTAATCCTCACGGTATTAACGAACGCTTTTCATTTAACTAATATATTCCTACTTTTCACGTTGCCATGTTACCACCAATAGCGTAGCTCCTACTCTACTATAAAAACTACACGTAACCCATAATCCCTCGATTCGCTCTGACGAAGGGCTAACGCTCGAAACGTCAGTTTTTAGAATCTCTGTACGGTGGTCAATTTACATTATCAACTCCGTTGATAAACCAAATTTTTGTAAACCAAAATAACCCCCGTTCACACTCCAAGTATACTTAAGGCAAACTTAAGGCGTACTTATGTACCTAGTATGAACTCGCCTAATATTAGCTTACTGGGTGTAATAAGTTATTTGTCTGTCGTTGCAAGGTAATGGGTAACAATTAGCTTGAGGGGTCACGGTGCTAAATTATTTGTTTCTTGTGTGATCGAACTATATACTGCCCTCCATTCTTTTCTTGCACATCGAGAAAGTAAGTAAATGATGTGTCTTGAATTCTTCCTGAATAGAGAGGGTTTTTAGTTTTTGAATCCGCTTAGATTCAAAATTGAGGGTGTCACAAGGCAAATGACGATTAAGAATGCATTCAATTAGTTTTAGGCATAACAAACCCGTAATGTCTATTCGCTTTAAAGTCTTACATAAAGCTAAGCAAGACCAGAGCCTCGTATAATGTACATGTATGCGTTCTCATTACAACTTTGAACCTCGCCGAACGAAACCATGTATTTTGTGAGTTGTTCCGAGCAATCATGAACAGTCATCTCACCTCGATCCGTTCTCTTGAGAACTTTTCAGCTTTCCGCTCCAGTTCCACTGTTTTTGCATATTAGGCATAAATGATTTGTGTTATGAAAGTTAAAATGGATAACCACATTAAATCATCAAATTTTGCAGAGTCATTTCTTGTTGTCGAGCCTCACGTTGATTAGTACCCATTTTGGTAAGTTGCTCACTGTTACTCATTTCTTAATAACACAAACAAGTAATAATTTATGTGTGATAAACCAGTTCTGACGAATTTTGCGTTACTTTTTGTTGTTTTCTCTTTACTCAGTTTGGATCAAGTTACTGACTACATGTACGTCAGAATTCCTGATATGTTTATTTTCTAATTAAGTGATCATGATCACCGTCACTCATGATCAGTTGCGAATGACGCACCCAAATGATCCACTAGTATTATTTATCACTTAATTTTTTGTTCAGCCGGATTCATTTTTCCTGCTCACAAGGTCTTAAAGAGAACATTGCAAGGTATTTGGTAATATTAGCTTGCTGGGTGTAATCAGATATTTGTCTGTCGTTGCAAGATAATAAGTAACAATTAGCTTGAGGTGTCACGGTGCTAAATTATTTGTTTCTTGTGTGATCGAACTACAATGTAAAAACTGCCCTCCATTCTTTTCTTGCACATCGAGAAAGTAAGTAAGTAAGTAAATGATGTATCTTGGATTGTTTCTGAACAGAGAGGGTTTTTAGATTCAAAATTGAGGGTGTCACAAAGCAAGTGACGATGAAGAATGCATTCAATCAGTTTTAGCCATAACAAACCCTTAATGTCTACTCGCTTTAAAGTCTTACTTAAAGCTAAGCAAGATCGGAGCATCGTATAATGTACCCGTTCTCATTACGACTTTGAACCTCGCCGAACGAAACCATTACTTGAGTTTTTCGGAGCAATGGAACAGTCATCTCACCTCGATCAGTGTTCAAATTGGACTGCTTCACTGATCAGTTGCGCTCTTTGCTCGAGTATGAAATGACTTCTCCTTGCTGCTCCATTTGTTAGTTCTCTTGAGAATTTTCAGCTTTCCGCTCCTGTTCTACATTTTTAATGCATACTAGGCATAAGGGAATTTTGTTATGAAAGTTAAAAGTTTTCCTACAAGATTCGATAATGCATGGATAACCACATTAAATCCTATTTTGCAGAGTCATTTCTTGTTTTCAAGGACCTAGCGTCGATTAGCATCCATTTTGGTAAGTTGCTCACTGTTTCTCGTTTCTTTATAACACGAACAAGTAATAATTTATGTGTAATAAACCAGTTCTGACGAATTTTGCGTTACTTTTTGTCAGAATTCCTTACAAGTTTATTCTCTGAAGTGCTCACAGTCACTCATGATTAGTTGCAAATGATGCATCCAAATGATCCACCAGTATTATTTATCCCGTAAATAATTTTTTCAGCCAGATTCATTATTCCTGCTCAAAAGGTTTTAAAAAGGAACATTACAAGGTATTAAGTGATATTAGCTTGCTGGGTGTACCTGTAATAAGTTATTTGTCTGTCGTTTGATTGAACTGTGAGACAGTGACTAGGTCACTTGTGTTCATTTTGTGTTTATTTTATTCCAATTATTTTCAACTTCTTTTCATTATCCTAATTACTATTATTTGCTTGTTTACCCATAATTACTCAATTTCCTCATATTTTTGCTTTTGTAGTTGTGTGTTACGAGTTCGAATGTTTTGAGGAAAGGTAGCTGGCAAACTAAACTGAACGCAGGGTTGTCGGAACAACAACAAGAAGATTTATTCCAAAATGAACGTAGTTTCCACGAAGTAAGACTCTTAACAACATGTACTTGATAAACTTACACGGCCTCCGCCAACTTGAATAAACACAGCTTCCGTCACACTTGACTAAACACGGCTAACGCTAACTCCCTTCGCTTGTGAAAAACTAGTTAGAAAAACACTCCGCTTGGACTCGTCTACTTATATACTCTGACAATAAACTTCTAGAACTTTCTAAATTAGTAATCAATCTAACTAGACCCTCCGTGAGGGTACACTGGGTTGCCTGTGGTACGTGCAGCGTTCCACGCATTTTTTTCCAGTTGGGGGGGGGGGGGGAGGGTCACTCAGAAGTCATACCAGAAGTCATACCAGAAGCCATATCAGCAGAGGATCTTTGGCTTACAGGTCCTCACACGTTCGTACCACGAAACAGATCCTTTTCTGAGGTTAAAAACCTGGCTACCGGCCTATTAATATTTGTAACTTCTCATTGTAGCGCCATGGTAGAAGTCTTAGATAAATAGCCCCTTGAGAAGACATGTGGTTACTAGCAAAGTACTGAACCCAGAGAGATTGAAGAAAATAAAAGGGAATCGAGAAACATTGGCTTCTGGGCTGACATGTTGATCATGCAACTTCTTTCCACCACAAGTGTAAGCGTGTACTGACAGCATCTGACAGCTTTGCAAACAAAAGTTGAAAGCTGAAGTTAATCCTGTTCGGCGGGGTTAGTAAGAAATATACCACGCAGTATCAGAAGCATAATTAGTACTGGACCGAAAATTCTATTTTAATGCTATCAACTGCGAACCAAGCAAGATACAGATTTTGTTAGCTTGCTTTATGCAAAACAAATATTGATGTAAAAGTAAATTAATATGGATACACAATTTTTAAGAAGAGCAGAAGGAAGTTTCAGGACGGCCGATCGAGAATAAAATATTTTGCCATCGGTAACAAAATCTACGACATGAAAACAACATTAATTTTGAACCACGAATATAAAAAGTTACCATCAGCAAAAAACAGTTTGGGAGATTTTAGTTGTTTTGTTGTAATTGTACAAGTTTGGCTGCACCGAGTAAATCGCACATCGAATTCAGCGGGTGCTCTGATCAAGTTACCGCGTTATTTCACCGCGGCATGTTTACTCGCGAAACAGTGAAGCAACTGTGTCAAATGATGCCGAGCTACCGGGTTTTTGTTTTTGTTAGTTTTCTTTTTCTTTCGATTGTTATAAATTTTGACAAGAAATGTGCGAATTCAACACAAAGATCACAATCGCCCAACTCTCAGTGGTTGACCATTGTTTCTGGAAAATCAAAAATTTACTCTCCAAGACAAGGTTATTTATCACCAGGTAATTCCATCGTTTTGGTAATAGCAGCTACTTTATGATTCATCAGCGTCACAATCTTTTGCCGATTTTGGGGGTCATTTTGTTGAAACTCAAGCACGCTTCCAACAGACCTGTTTATTTTCGTGACTTGTGCGTTACCACAAAAATTCTCCCCGTATCACATTTCCACACATGTATGCAAATTTGCTAAGCTCGAAAATTACACAACATGATAAATTTACAAAAGCTAGAAATTTCACAGAAATATTTTCCACCGAAACATTTATTGAAACAAGCAACATATTTGCTATAAGAGGCAAGAAACCCTTCCTATTTCAGTTGCGTGCGTGCAAGCGAAACACACAATCACAAAGCATATGCAATTAAATAAATTTCTGACAGTTCACATTCAACCCTTTTCGAAAGAACCTTGACCGTAAATAATAAAGCACAAAAGAGACAACAAGCTTTCATTCAAGTAATTTTTCCCTGTCACATTTACAATTTTTTTTAACCTTTGCAGAGTTGAGTACAAAATGAATGTTACTTGCAAACGATACAAGTAATTGCACATGAAATAGCGTTACAGCTCCAAATACAAAGGGATTCAGTAACAGCAGAAAACAAAAAAGCCATGATAATACAAATAGACAGAAAATTCACCTTTTTCAGAAATTTAACTAAATGCATCCGGCTAGGCGTACATCTCTGCGACTAGCTCGATACCGCTAGCACTAACTTTAAGATCAGGAACTTTCTTCTTCAGGAAACTTTCACAGTTCTGTGTTTCTCTCCTTTGGCATTTGGTTTTCAGTGCAGTTCATATCATGATTTTCACATATTTGTTCATTTAGTACACATTTGTTCTCAACATATAAACTTTCTTTCAGTTTGCGGACCAACCCCGCCCTAAACAATCGCTCAACAGCATCTTTTTAGTGTGGGTCTACCGCAAACATCGTGTGCATAAGTGAGTTGTTTGAGCGTTCCGAGGAAGAAGCTTAATACAACAAAAAGCATTATGCTCAATAAACGACATACTGTCATGGGCTGCACACTTCGCCACAACTTGATCTCGCAAACAAATGTTATTTGGTATGATCACGCTCAATCATATGGTTTTGCCTGTCAATAAAAGGCATTATTATACTCATTATACTTAGGATCGAAATTCTCCAATCACAATTAGCTATTTTAACAACTTGTTTCCTCAGAAGGACGTCTCTGAAGCTGCCTAATCAAAACATGACGACTTCCATCCACTTAGTGCTATAAATTCACACAAACCACCAACGCCTGCCTTCCTTCGGTTATTTCAGGAGGGGTTAGTTAATATCTGTCTATCGTTAGAATCTCTCGACTCCTGTCTCGTGTTGCTATCGCACACCCACTAAAATTCGCTCATTCCTGGTCGTTTTATTCCTACTCGTTTAGAACCAAACAACTACCTCCTAAATGTCAACACTAGTAAATGATCACGCAAACGAAGCCAATGGCGAGAAATAATATTTCAACTGAATAGCTTGAAATAAAATTTGCGCGAAATCTCTCTCTTTAAAAAAGTTAAAGAAATATAAGGGCCGTTTATACGAGAGAAAATAAAACGCGAACAGCCCATATAAATGATGCAAAATCTACGTTCACAGCTTTCTCAAGCCCCGGTTTATCCTGGCCTGGGAGTTTATACTCGTATAAATAGTTCCTTTGGTGTATTATGTACGCCGCGTCCAGAGTAAGCCGCGGCTTATTTTCTCTCGTATAAACGACCCTATTGTTGTTTTCTCAAGTTAACAATAACTTCATTTTACACAAGTGTGACTATACTGAAATCTTTTTCTGACCTTAATTAAAAACGATCGCCAGCTGTAATCATTTGCCAGAACGATCATGCCTACAAATTCCTGTCATCTTTATTTAATGCGTATTAAATTTCAACTCACTTATGCAAATTAGTTAAACTCGAATACTACACAGCACAATGAATCACAACAGTTGAAACATCTCACAAAAACCTTTTCCAGCATGAAATTCAATGAAACTAACAAAATATTTGCTATTGGAGAAAAAAAAACCCTTTCTATTCCAATTCCGTGCGTGCAAACAAGAAACAATCCGTCTCACAAACCATACGATATGCAAATAAATATATTTTTCAGTTCAAGATTGAACTCTTTCCTAAAGAACCTTTTCCAAAGCACAAAATAGACAACAACCTTTCTTTCCAATAATTCTTCACTGTCACATTTTCAATTATTTTTTTACCTGAAAACTGTACAGCTTGACTGCAAATTAAATGCCAATTGCCAGACAAATGAGATGCCACTTCGGTAAACACTGTGATACATTCAAGACATTCGATTCCTTTTACACCCATACTCAATTTCCCACTTACTGTCAGTGTTCTACATACCAGCACAGTTTATAAAATAAGATTAGAAACAACACACACTTTCTCATGTTCTCGAAGACCATCCCTCGTCGCTTTTAAGATTCCAGTTATTTATTTTCCCCGCCTGTTTCGTTATTCCAATTGACGTTCCATTCTTGATCTCATAAAGGTATATTTTTGCCACTAAAACGCCATCCCTGTTACCACCACTTTCGACGCCATTGCGGGTTTAATAATTAAACGTTCATCTGTGTGCACCAAGGAAATCTACGTATTCCCCCAGCCCCCTCAAACCTAACAAAATACACAGACAAGACTCTATGCACAAAGCCACTACTTAGCAGGGGAGTGACAGGCAAGACTTTTACCGACACGGAAAAAAATAAAAAAAACACGAAACTAAACACAGATTCCAACTGGTTTGCCATAGGCAACCCAGTAATTATAGAAAGATTACAAAACACACCGATTTAGAAACGCTTACGTACAAACCTAAATATAAACAAACCACGAACTCTCGCGAAGCTTCTAGACAGTAACGCTTGTCACGCAATACTAGTTTTCGTAACATTGTGTTATCCCCACACATTTCTCTTACCTAATTCCTGTTGTGTAGGAGTGGTAAACTCCTTCTTCCCTTAGGTAAATCCTGTATTAGTGGGTAGTAGATTTACCCCGTAGCCTTATTTGGTTTTTAGTTAGTTTTCTATTTTCCTAAAATCCATTGTAAATTGGCTACCATTTACTTGAAGTAAGTTCAGTCGGTTCAGTTAATTTATCTGAAGAGTGTCAGTCTTAAAGACAAGTCATTTTCCAAGTCTTCTGAGGTGTGTAGTTATCAATAACATTTGGTATGTTATCAGTATTTTCCTATGTCTTTATTTATGCGTAGCCTTTAGTTTAGTTACTACATTAGCTTTCTGTTCTTGATTTTAGTTCTTAGCAGTGATTGCAAAATTTCATTTGCTATTGTCTAGCTTTATTTATCTATGTTGACCTTTAGTCTGGCACAGCATGTGATTTGCGCCTTGAATATTTTTGCTGTTTTCCAATGAGTAATTGCTGTATTTTTGTCTCCTGCTTTGTATCCTTTTAATTACATTTGATTCCAAATGATCCGTTTGTTACCATTATTTCACAATTACTAGTTTCAATGTACTATTGTGGGATTATTGTGCAATATGTAATTGGAAGCTCTTGCTTTTTTCAAATCCATGCTTCATATAATAGTTCTTGGATTATGACATTGTTTACTTTGTTTACAATTTGAAGTCATTTTACTCGTTTTGTTGGTAATTTCTTTGCCTTTTAGTTCGCAAGCATGTTTCTTCATGTATCAGCTATTTACCATAGTTTTTATTGTTCAGCAAGTGTAAATAATATCAATTTACTATGTTAAATCCATTGGCTTATTGTGGCTTTGTTTATTTGTTCGTTCCCGATCTCGATCCACTGTGTTTGCGTAGGTATAAATGATTTGTGATAGAAAGTTATTTCCCACTAACCCAATGTTTTACCGAAAGACTTGGCAGTGGATAACCACTGAAAAATGGGGCGAGACAAGAAGAAAACGCTTGCAGACAAACCCCTGCATTTTGAAAACCGGCAAGTTGACCTGTCATGCATGTCATCAGCTGTCATAAATTGACCAAGAAAATATTTGGTCTTCCATAGTGGAAATTGAACTTTGTGGAAGAGAAGGTTAAAAAATTTGGCAAGGAAAATAACGTGCATAACAGGCATTTCTACACACGTGTAAATGAGCACCTTTTCGGGGATAAAAATTATCATATTTTCAAGCATCTTAGTTTGTCTAAACATTGTCAGGATAATTGCGATGTTTCTTGCTTAGAATTTAGTGAAAATGCTACCTCTTTCTATCAACTCAAAAACAGGGAGAGCTTCCATATTGAGCAGATGAAACCGGCCAAACTCAACAAACAAGTTGATCATGTCGGTTTAGCATTACACTTTTAAAATTTACCATTGTGTCAGTTACAGTATGTTTTCTATAATATCGTTGGTTTATAGTTTAAGTTTCACCTCCTTGTAAGGAACATTTAAGAGCGCCTCTCAGCAATTTTCACCTAAGACCGTGCAAGATAAAAAAATCGAAAATTGCCAAAATTTGTCACAATAAAGGACTATCAAAACCATTTTTAGAAAAATATGTTTTACTTTGTTTCGATAATTATTTTACCTGGACGGCGACTTTTTCGGTATGGGGCCTTGCGAGCGAGTGAAAACGACTCCAAAATGTCGCTTGTTTGAATCGCTCTTTTTGAAATAACGAACGAGTAACTTGAAAATCAAAACAACATGGCACAGCGAGAGTAATTCATTCACCCTTTAGCTCTGTTAACGGTACAATATACCAAAACTGGAATTTTGACCAAATTTTAAAACTTGACCTTTTTTAGATTGATTACAGACCCTTGCAAAACAAATCTGGAATATTCTGGTTATTTCCAGAATTTTTCTTAGGATATGACAAAAAAAATTTCTAGAAATTCCTAGACTTTACCAGTTTCCTTTTCTTGAAAATTCTAGAAAATTCTAGAATGTTAAGGGAAGAAATTGCCAGCTTTTTTCCAGAAATCATAATCTGGGATCAAATCAGGTTTTTCCAGCTTTTTCCAGCTTGTTACAAACGCTGCTTTCTAGATTTTTCTAGACATTCCTGCATGCTATTAAATGAAAGCATGTGAAGATCATGTATTAATTTCCAGCTTTTTTCAAGGATATTTCAGTTTTTCATGATTTTCCTCTGCCTTTTCCCACCAGTTAATTTTATTCCTTGATAGTTTTGACTTTTGGTTCCTTTAAGGCAATTCAGCCATTGGTAACTTTTTAAATTTATCAGGAGTGACTTTACTAAGCTTCTTACTCTAAGCAGTCAAATGCACAACAAAAACAGGCATCATTTTCTTGTCTGTATAAAGAACTACCAAAGATCATTGAATACTTTGTTTAACTATAAAGTTATTGGTCATTAGTGGTAATCAGGCAGTCATGTCTTTTACCTTCCCTTGTAGAACCAGACACTGTGTAATCTATATGTAAATCCTATTTAACGACCTTATGTAAATGGTATGTTATGATATACATAAATTGGATACAGAAGCCTTATTCAAAGGCTATGTTATACATATGCCTCATGTATATATTTTGAAAGGAAATGCTATGTTTTATCTAGTCAAATGGAACCTTTACGTAGCATATGTAAAGGCTATGTTATGGGGTTTTTGTGTCCAAAAATAAAAATGGTTTCAACATAGTTTATACGTAGATTCGAAACAGAAAATACACAACACATACATAATTATCCTGCTCCTATAAAACTAGTAATAGTTGACACAGCTGCCCCCGCGATGCAAATTGCTGCATTATTTTTATTTGCAAGTTATTATAGTTGATACCGTATGTGTTGACTATTGTAATGTTGTAATAGTCTTTTAACACAGATCAGAGAAGGTGTAGCCTGAAGTTGAGACGATTACTTTGAGTTGTTTTTACCCTCTCAGGGGGAAAATGAGTCGAAGTAATAGTCTGAAATCCAGGCTAGAAAAGGCAAGGCGGAAAAGGCAATAGGATGTTTGGAATGAACAGAGTATGGAAAATCGACAAGTCGCTGTTGTTTACAAATAAGTTTATTATGGGATATAGTTTAGTGACAATATTACTATATCTAGTGTTATTTAATTGAAAAATTGGTAGAAATATTGTATAACTAACAAAACGGAACTACTGCCTATGCAAAATATGGCTATTATATATAATTTTTGTTTGCATAGTGGCAAGAATGATGTAGCAGGATATATG
>NC_090877.1:12147377-12167377 GCF_036669935.1 Montipora foliosa | reverse complement strand
CCTGTCCTCTTTGGAAATTTTAGACACATATTGCTTACATGTGGTAGTGAAGTAAAACAGCAATTTATTCCATATAAAATGTCAACTGAGCTGTGTGTTGTCTTCCAGGAGATTCAAGTTGTCCTTGCATAATATGTAGCTCTAGCAGTGCACGATATTGATTTGGTATTGTCTATCATTGTAGTGCCATGATAGAAGTCTTGGGTAAATAGCCTGAGAAGACATGTGGTTACTAGCAAAGTACTGAACCCAGAAAGATTGAAGAAAATAAATGGGAAGTGAGAAACATTGGCTTCTGGGCTGACATGTTGATAATTTTCAAGCTCCCTCACATGTTCTTTCACCTCAAGTTTAAGCGTGCCCTCTGAGCATTTGACAGCTTTGTAATACTAAAGTTTACTAAAGTTTACTAAAGTTAAACGCTGTCCGGTGGGGTTAGTATCTGGATGGGTGACCTCAAACATATACCCCTTCGTAAAACAGGAGCATTGGACTGAAAATACTATTAACGCTAACCAATGCGAACTCAGCAAGGTACAGATTTTGTTAGCTTGCTTTATGCAAAAACAAATATTGATGCAAAAGTAAATTGATACACAGTTTTTAGAAAGAGCAGAAGGAAGTTTCCTGGACGGTCGCTCGAGAATAACATATTTACGACATGAAAACAACATTAACTTTGAACCGTGAATATAGAATATAAAAAGTTACGATCAGCGACAAACATTTTGGGGAGATTTTTGCTATGTTCAATTTTGTTATTGTACTTTTGGTTGCACAAATTAATCGCAAAATCGAAAGTGACATCGCCGGAATTCAGCGGGCGCCGTGATTAATTTTGTGTCAAATGATGGCAAGGTACCGGGTTTTCGTAAGGTTTTTTTTCTGTCAAGTGTTATGGAGTTTGACAATAAATGAGCAAAGTCAAAAACAAAGATCACAGTCGCCCAAACTCTTGAGGTTGACCCCGGGGTTGACCATTGTTTCTGCTGAGTCAAAAATTTACTCTCCAAGACAAGGTTATGTATCACCAGGTAATTCCATTATTTTGGAAATAGCAGCTACTTTATTGTCCATCGGCGTCACCATTTAGTTTTGTCCAATATACACAAATGGATACGATTCGTCAATTCCGATAGTCCATTGGTACCATTGGTAGGATTGGTACCAATAGAAAAGAATGTCATTCCAATGGTTCTGTTGGTGAATATGCATTTCATTAAGGGGACTTTCACTATTTTCCCAATTATGATGGTCTATTGGTACCAATAGAAAATGATGTCATTCCAATGGTTCTACTGGTGAAATTATTTTGTCATGTGATCTAGCTGGGTACAGGGCAATTCCGATGGTCCATTGGTACCAATGGTACGATTGGTACTAATAGAAAATTATGTCATTCCAATGGTTCTATTGGTGAAAAAAAAGTTCGCTTTCACACCAAGTAAAGGCACGCAATAATTATAATGATTATTCCTCGTTCTACAAGCCAACCACAAAAAACAAGTTCGCTTTTACACCAAGTAAAAGCACGCAATAATTATTATAACGAGATGCTTCCGTGAAGCATACACTGGGTTGCCTGTGGTACGTGTTACAGAAAATCAGAAGGCACTGAATTGTGTGGTATTGAACTACAACATTCCGTCTCTGAAGAATAACAAATAAAAGAGAAGCGAGAAACATTGTCTTCTGGGCTGACATGTTGATAACTTTCAAGTTCTCTCACAACTTCTCTACACCACAAGTTTAAGCGTGCCCTCTGAACATCTGACAGCTTTGTAATACCAAAGTTCACTGAAGTTAATCCTTGTCCTGCAGGGTTAGTGTTTGGATGGGAGACCAAAACAATATACCCCTCATCAAACAGAAGCATCGGACCGAAAATACTGTAAACGCTAACAAATGCGAACTCAGCAAGGTACAGATTTTGTTAGCTTGCTTTATGCAAAATAAGAACATCATTCTAAAAGCTTATTCTACGCAAAAAGTGGGTTCTGGAGGTAATTTTGAGAGTGGAAATCAAGGTTACGCGGCAGACGGCAAATACAAACTCACGATTTAATTAACTTAACACACCAGAAAGACGCTAACCTCATTTTGACAAGATAATGCTTTACTATTGCCATAAAAACTATCCAGTTACGCTCGCATATCATAAAACATGATGAATTCATAAAGGCCACCTTTTCCAGCGAACAATTTTTGAAACAAACAACATATTTGCTATTAGAGGCAAAAACCCCTTCCTATTTGATTACGTGCGTGAAGAGAAGAAACTCACTCGTTTCAAATATGCGCAATATTGCAACAAACTAAATTTCAGGATCAAACCGTTTCCATGAAGAACCTTTTCCTTGAATAATGAAGCACAAAATAGACGACAAGCTTTCTTTCAAATAATCCTTGGCTGTCACATTTCCAATTATTTTTTTTTAACCTGAAGATTGTGCAGAGTTGATCACAGATCCACGTAAGGTGTTCGATTCGTTCTCTGTCTTTGTTGAACCCATAAGTTACCAGAGAATTTTCCATTTGATTTCAGTGTTCTACATAACGGCACAGTTGGTAAATATTATTTTAAGAAATACAGCTCACTTTGATTTCGACTGGACGGGCGATAGATTGTTGTCGAGGTCCATTACTCTTCCCTTTTGAGATTCCAGGGGTTGGTTTTTCACCGCCTGCCTAGTTTATCCAACTGACTTTCCATTATTGAGCTCCATAAGGGTATATTTTGTTTAAGGATCCACTAAAACGCCATTCGCGTTACATCACTTTTCACGCCATTGGACGCAGTAGAATCATTAACTTAGCCTGCCACCAGAGAAATCTACGCAGTTCCACTACCCTCTCGATCCTAAGAAAATACGCGCAGAAGGCTCTATGCACACCACCACTTACCAGGGGAGTGACAGGCAAGACTTTTACCGACACGGAAGGAAAAAAAAGCACCGAACAAATGCCAAACACTTTCCGACTGGGATTGCCATACGGCAACCCAGTAAATATTCCTCGTTCTATAAGCTTACCACGCAAAACAAGTTCGCTTTTACACCAAGTAAAAGCACGCAATAATTATTATAAATATTCCTCGTTTAATAAGCCAACCACACAAAACAAGTTCGCTGTTACACCAAGTAAAAGCACGCAGTAATTACGATGAATAGTCCTTGTTCTATTAGCCAAGCACGCAAAACAAGTTCGCTTTTACACCAAGTGATAGCGCGCTATAATTATTATGAATATTATAAGCCAAGCACACAAAACAATTTACACCAAGTAAAAGCGCGCTATAATTATTATGAATATTCCTTGTTCTGTAAGCCAACCACGCAAAACAAGTTCGCTTTTACAACAAAGAAAAAGCATGTACGCAATAATTATTATGAATATTCCTCGTTCTAAAGCCAACCAGGCAAAACAAGTTCGCTGTTATACCAAGTAAAAGCGCGCTATAATTATTGTGAATGTACCTCGTCCTTAATAAGCCAACCACGCAAAACAAGTTGGCTTTTACACCAAGTAAATGCATGCAATAATTATTATGAATAAATATTCCTCGTTCTATAAGCCAACCCCGCAAAACAAGTTTGCTGTTACACCAAGTAAAAGCACGCAATAATTATGATGAATATTCCTCGTTCTGTAAGACAACCACGCAAAACAAGTTGGCTTTTACAACAAAGAAAAAGCATGTACGCAATAATTATTATGAATATTCCTCGTTCTAAAGCCAACCACAAAAAACAAGTTCGCTTTTACACCAAGTAAAAGCACGCAATAATTATCATGAATATTCCTCGTTCTAAAGCCAACCACGCAAAACAAGTTCGCTTTTACACCAATATATAGCGCGCTATAATTATTATGAATATTATAAGCCAAGCACACAAAACAATTTACACCAAGTAAAAGCGCGCTATAATTATTATGAATATTCCTTGTTCTGTAAGCCAACCACGCAAAACAAGTTCGCTTTTACAACAGAGAAAAAGCATGTACGCAATAATTATTATGAATATTCCTCGTTCTAAAGCCACCCAGGCAAAACAAGTTCGCTGTTACACCAAGTAATAGCGCGCTATAATTATTGTGAATGTACCTCGTCCTTAATAAGCCAACCACGCAAAACAAGTTGGCTTTTACACCAAGTAAAAGCACGCAATAATTATCATGAATATTTCTCGTTCTGTAAGCCAACCACGCAAAACAAGTTGGCTTTTACAACAAAGAAAAAGCATGTACGCAATAATTATTATGAATATTCCTCGTTCGAAAGCCAACCACAAAAAAACAAGTTTGCTTTTACACCAAGTAAAAGCACGCAATAATTATCATGAATATTCCTCGTTCTGTAAGCCAACCACGCAAAACAAGTTGGCTTTTACAACAAAGAAAAAGCATGTACGCAATAATTATTATGAATATTCCTCGTTCGAAAGCCAACCACAAAAAACAAGTTCGCTTTTACACCAAGTAAAAGCACGCAATAATTATCATGAATATTCCTCAAGTTCGCTTTTACAACAGAGAAAAAGCATGTACGCAATAATTATTATGAATATTCCTCGTTCTAAAGCCACCCAGGCAAAACAAGTTCGCTGTTACACCAAGTAATAGCGCGCTATAATTATTATGAATTCATGAAGGCCACCTTTTCCAGCGAACAGTTTTTTGAAACAACATATTTGCTATTAGAGGCAAAAACCCCTTCCTATTTCATTACGTGCGTGAAGAGAAGAAACTCCGTCGTGTCAAATATGCGCAATATTACGACAAACTAAAATTTCAGGATCAAACCGTTTCCATGAAGAACCGTTTCCTTGAATAATGAAGCACAAAATAGACGACAAGCTTTCTTTCATATAAGCCTTGGCTGTCACATTTCCAATTATTTTTTTTTTACCTGAAGATTGTGCAGAGTTGATCACAGATCCGCGTAAGGTGTTCGATTCGTTCTCTGTCTTTTCAAAACAAAATAGAAAATAGAGCTAAATATTGTTACCTCTTACCATTAATTATCTGAAAATAAGTCCTACAATCTTCTAATTTGCAAAATCAAAAAAAAAAAATGAAACTGGAAGTATGAGACAAGATATTACAAAGTCATAAATGCTAGCGCCCTCATTTTTTGAATGACCTTTACAAAAGAGTGATAAATGTATTTTTTTGGATTATAGTCTCTATAACTCAATCAATAAGACTGGAATTTTGCAGAGTGGTTAAGGATTTGAATCAAAAACCCTCTGAGGGGAGTCGGAATGTATGGCAAAAACATCTACTACGTGTACGAAATACAGATGACATAAAATAATGGAAACAGGCGACAAGAAACAATATCACACCAAAACATAACGTCTTGCAAACAGTAGTTAAACAATAATTATGTTACCATGTGTGTCTGGTGCCCCACGAAGGAGCCATATTAAATTAAAGATGAACTGTCCAAGTGAAATTAAGATTGGTTATTTAATAGTAATACATGAAGCAGCAGTTAACCTAGCAACCTTTGTAGCTTTCTTAATTGGTGTTGATAAAAGAATCCTCCTTACAAAAAGGGGTTTCTCTCCACTAACTAAAACATTCACTAATTAGCAGGTAGTTTGAGGGGAATATTGTGTGTGAATGGTGGCTGAGTTGAGGAAACATCATACACAAAGGTTAGGGTTAGTCTGTAGAATAAGGCTAACAAATGAAACAAATTCTGTGTGAAATTAAAAACTTCAATCACAGAAACAGCCAGATAGTACATGTATGAAAAACTGAATCACGTAGGAGGGATTAACAAATATTTGACCATAAAAATTATTCAGCAGACGAGGCCGGCTTGGCGGTGATATCTCCAAAAAGGCTCGTGGTGTATGAGGCCACCTAAGCAGAAACAGCCACAAGTCAAAAAGGGACCTTGCCGAGTTCTGGAATATGTACTCACTAGATGCAGATGTAGAAGTCCTTTAAGGCCTTTTACTGACACCTTGAAAACAATATGAAACAGAGAGTTACTGTATTGATATGTACTATTTGATTGAGTAAAAGGGCGAGATCGGACACATTGTTTTTTCCTTTCTTTAAATAAGCCCTCAGACCCCCGAAAATAGATGCCTGTGATCCTTGAGTGTGAAATAGTTATGCTATATTTTTTAAGTTCTCTGTGTGGTGTTGCTAGTCAAGCCTAACAATAAATACAGTCATTGTTATTTTTTAAGGTATGTTCCAGGGCTCATGCTCTTAATTATTTTATTTATGTTTCACACTGTGGAACAAAATGTGATCATATTGATCAGCCACAGGTTAGCTTATTTGTTGGGGCCAAACTGCACAAAGGCAAAGAAAACAATATGGGGTTTGGGAGAGGATGGGGAGTCTTAAAACGTAGCAGTAGTGATAGGCTACAAATTGCTTTTCTTCAGGGGAGGATATTCTACAAGGAACTGGAATCATTGCTTTGTCCTCAGATGGTACAAAATATGAAGGAGTTGCCATGGAATAGTATGGCTTTTTTGCATAGTTATACTAAGGGGGCAAGGACATGGTATTTACAATAACTTATCAGTTTTGCATTGTTTTGCTGTGATCCATTTTAAGTTTAGTCTATATATTACCTCGAGATCAAACATTGTTTGCCATGTTATGAAGTGTTCTTACACATCTGTCCTTCTGTGGAATGTTTGTTTCCAGGCTTTAAAGTAATTAAGTAGTTGGTTTAAGTTGGTAACACGTTGATCTGTTATTGACTGCAGTGGACTGTTATCTTTGAAGACATTCCAAAGCATTTCACATTTTCATAAGTTCTTGTATCTTTTCTGTGGTGTTTTCATGCAAAGCCATGTCTGCAAACTTTTTCGGACAGAGTATTAACAGCAAGCTTTACTCGTATTTTATTTAAATTATCAAGATGGAATTACAAGCGCCCTGATTAAACCGTATTTGTTGTTTGTTGATTTTCCCAAGCGGGTGAAATCTTGCAAATAGTTTTAAAATATTGTTGGTAAAATTGACTGCGGTGGGGAACCCGATTCGTCGCGAGCGATTTTAAGTGAGCAAGTTTGAAGTTCTGAAATGCTGCTATATCCAAATATATCCACCTAGTTTTTTACTATGTTATGTAAAAGCTATCGATCTTAAACATATGTAAAATTTAGAGTGGAGTAATGTGGAGTACTCCTAAAAGAAGCAGAGGAACACGGCTTGGTCAGAATACCGGTCGTTTCACCACCGTATGAAGTCGGTTCGCCAACGTCCAAAAGCACCTTTTTCGTTGAGAATAATTGTCAATTAGATAACTTACAATTCACTTCATGAGAGGGATTGTTGATGTGAACCGCCATATTTGTTATTGAACCTTTCAATGCGCCCCAATCCCCCCTGAAATTTTATTAGTTTTCTTTATTGATAGTTTATTGCTGGTCATATTCTCTTGCAAACTTGGTAGCTCCTAAAGGAGCCGTTTTTTGGTTGTGATTTTTACTGACTTCTTCAGTTTCCACGAGTGGGGCCGTTGAGATGTGAGCACGTTTTCAGCAACTGTGCGGCGGTCTTCTCTTTCCTTTCGTACTTCTCCCAGCTGTCGAATAGCCTCGCCTGTTTCGATACTGCTTCAGTTTTTCATCGGACACAAATGCTAGGATATTGATTAGTAGAAAGAGGTTTAGATAGTTTTACTAATACTTGGAAGCTGCATATGCATAACGTTTTCGAGTTCGATTCCTTACTATAATACTTGGAAACTGTTTTCCCAGTTCGATTCCGAATATTGCGTTGTCTTTATCTTTACTTTAATGCTCAATAGACTGCATAATGTTTTCTCAGTTTTATTAATTTATGACTAAACAGTGATTAAAACCTTCTTGTAGTCTTTTTCTTTCTTGTTGGCCATCAGGACAACCACAAGTGGGACTTGCTTTGCATATTCCCTGGATCGGACGAAAGCATTCACCGTCAGTAGCTGCTTGAATGGGTGTCGCACAAGCTTGAAGGTTCCGTCCATGTACCAGGATTTAGCCTTGGCCAGGGTATTTAGCTGCTCCTGTCGGGCGAAGATCAGATGCCTTTCTGCTTAACTGTCAGGTCGGCTTGGAAGAAACCGGGAGGGAGACATTCCTCGACCAGTTCGAAGTCCAGATCTTTCGGTTGCTCGGGTCTGAGTTTCTGCCGGAGTCGGTTGGCAGCTCTAGCCACATGCGCAGGCTTAGGGAGGGCTGGACAAGGTGCAGCAGTCAGTTCATCTAACATGACCTAAAAAAAGGAAGGAAAATTTGACTGTCTCGTCTATGAGATGCTTTTCATCAAGCAGCAATTCTAGTCTCAACACACAGATTCCTCGCAGACTGATCCCATTCACGGAAAGCTCTTTGTTTAAGAACATTCCATCACCTATTGCCGTTTTAGTATTGTGGAAAAACAAGCATACCAAAAGATGGCGGAATGTCAAAGGCATCCATCTCTTCCTCGATTCTGCTACTCTCCCCAATTGGATCAGTGATCTCACTGCAATATAGGCATCGCCAAACCACCTCTAATCCGGTCTTAACAGCATCTCTATACTGCTGTCTCGAAATTCCCGTGTTGCAACGTCAATGTTGTCATTTGTCGCAGCCATTGCAATAGATACAATAATAGCTTTCCATCTCGAGTGACTCTTGTAAACATATTTGATCAGCAAAAATACTTCGATAAGATGAGTGGGTTGAATTGAACAGAAAATCACAGCCCTTTTATACAGCAATGCCTGATTAAGCCGGATCAAAATCGCAGGAATTTGAGTGGCAGATATTGTTGGTGTTATCTGTTCTTTCTTGTAGTTACGTATCATTAAACGTTTAAACAATATGCTATTTAAGTTGAAAAAGTTCTCACCTCCTTTGCAACATGCCGCACAAGTGAAGTTAATGAGCTCACATTGTTTTTATTGCGTTTCTAATTCTTCCCGTAACAGGGAGAAAAGAGACCGGTAGAGAAGCAGGCTGTAGGGGGAACATTTAATAGTTGAGTGGGGGAAGGAAAAAGTTTTGCCGCAAATATTTAATCAGTGTTTCAAACAATGCAAAAACCCTCTGCGAGAGTAGAACAAACACGTAGGCGAAATTTGCAGGAAACAAGTCAACGTGTCTAAGCGCGTAATCAAACAAACATATTTCAACTCGATGGCTCTTTAACTACGCAAATGTTTAATAAAAAGGTTTTACAGCCGGTTTATGTTCACAAATAAAGCCGTGGATGGCGTGGGAGACAGAGAGGGAGAGAGAGAGATTTTCAAGCCGAATCAAACAATTCATCTTGGATCAAAGGTCACATTATCTTCTTTTGGTAATTTGTAAATAAAATTCAGATCTATTTCACAAAGTATTTTGGACGTTGGCGAACTGACATCATTAGACGTTGGCAAATAGACTTCATACGTTGGCGAACAGGTCGTTGGCGAGCTGACACGTTGGCGAAACGACCGGTTACCCTTGGTCACGGTAAGCGGGACATACCTGCATTCGACACTGTCTTACTTCAGTCAAATTTAAGCAGCTTCCGACGAAAATACTTGACAGACAAAATAGTATTGAGTTTTGGGTCAAAAATATCAAAAAGGCCTTTAAATATACACTAATGGTGGCCCAAAAATAAAGAAAGAAAACTTGATTTCTGGTTCGTCAAGAGGATGTTTTTGGCAGCCATTAATTGCACCGGAAACGCGGAAGGAGCGCTCATGCCAGTCCTTCTCCGCATCGCACATTGGACCAAGAGCGGAATGCCCGTTTCACCGCCCTACGGACGCCCTATGTATAAGCGCCATGCTGCTGACTGCTGACCAGAACGAAAAGGACGCACTAGTTCCCGATCCTGTCTCTCACGTGTTATCCAAGATGGCGGAGGATGACAATCTTTCTACGGAGCAAGATTCGAAAGATACTGGAGTTCATTGAAAGGATTAAGTGCTGACTTGGAGTGTGTAATTTTCGAGAGTAATGCATCATGTTCCTTTTGGAATAAGGCCGATTACGAGACTCAGAGAGCATCAAACAAGGTAATCCGTTGATTGGTTTTTCTCACAACCTATTGAATACATCGGAATAAAAGCTTTCTTTTTCATTTCTCCATGTACAGAGTGCTTTTATGTTCAAAGGTTGGAGCCTTTAAAGGACATTGCGTAAGCTAAGTAAATGTATTAACTCGAAAGATATCACATTCACATTCATAAGCTATTTCAGAGAGCTATGTGACCTTTAAATGGTATTGCAATAGTAATGGCATATGCTTTACACAGACTCAACTATGTAATGTAGCAAGTTACATAGTTATTACATAGCAAGTAAGGAGCAGTAAATAGCCTTTATATAGCTCAACATAGTTATATGATAAACTTTGCATAGCGTTTACATATGTCTGGTTCTACAATGGAATTTTCTTACTTCTTAAATTTTATACATAATACGAAACTGCATGCTAAACATTTCTTTAAGTTTTTATCTGAAAAGAGTTGAATTTATAGAATAGAAACTGTAATAAACTAAAAATTTGTTTCATTTGAGAAATGTTAAAATTGTTAACAAGCTGTAGACTATTGCTAGTTTATTTCCAGTTTCCTGCAAGAAATGAAGACTGGAAGAAACTGTCATTTTCTGGCAGCACCTGATAGATGTATCAAATTCAAGCTATTTCCAGCTTTTGAAAGAACCCAAAACTTGCAAAAACTGGAAAACAATTTCTGGAATAAAAGCTGGAATTTGACTCTGGAATAAAGCTGTCACATTTTAGAAATTTCCAGAACTTAACAGAAAGCTTGAAATTCATTTTGCAAGGGGTCAGTGCGAAATTCGACCATCAAAAAGCATCTTGGTACATGGCTTTCTCAAACGAGACTATAATCACCGGAATAAGCAATGTTTCCGCTGCAATTAAATTCAATAAAATTTTTGGGTAAATGAAACGGAGGTTTTTTGAGGCCCAATTTCAACATGCTGTTTGTCAACAAAAGTCGACCTTTGACCACCAAAGCAGAGGCAAGGTATATTGAAACCACAGACGCTAATCTCGATTTATTCACTAAACAATTCGAGACTCTAGGTTTACTGACACAATACAACGTGAATTGACTGGAACTACTGTAGGTCATGGGGAACGTGTCATTGAAATTTAACTGTCTTGGTTAAAAGAGTGACATATCCGGTAATTAAAATAACTGACCTATAAAATTTGCATACCAACAAGATTCATTCCATTCCATATTTTTGCGCAAACAAGTTTCCTTAATTCACTTTGTGAACATACCTGCAAAACAAACAAAGAAAGGTATCCCCCTTTATGTAAGCATACGCTTCTTGGATTTTCCCTCAAACAACCATTGAACCAGTCGAACGCTTCATGACTTTCGTGAGTTGTGCCATGATTGTGTCGTCAGAGCTGTCACACAAGAGATAAGGACAAAGCACACAGACCATTATGACTGCATGCGGTTCTATTCTGAGTTTGTTGGGGGAATTTGTGGCCCAAGTTCTGACAATCCAGCAAACGTTCAATGCGTAATAATAGCAAAATGTGATAAGGACATCAAGGCACACATGAGAAGTTATAAAGTGTTGGATTCTTCTCTGGATACAGAGGCTGGGCTTTTGCTCGCACGTGCGGGTGAGCTTTAAATTAAATCACTTAAATTAGATTGAGCAGAAAATCTCTTTGTGAAATCTACCTATTACAGACTTAATGTCAAAACCCGGCCACAAGAAATGGACCCTAAAAACACTGCTGCCACAGTGCCGCCGCAGTTGTGTTGTTGGATATACCTCGTTCGTTAATCCATGAGGTAAGCACTGCGGCACTAGGCACTCTACTCAGCTCAATTTAACCGTAAGTCGACTAAGGCACTGCAGCACCAGCCATTCTACTGAATTCACTCTATCTGACACAAACTGCGCAAAAACCACTTTCGTTCAGTTCGGTACTGCGGCTAGCGTCGCGAACGTAAATGCTCCTTTGTGGACGGGTATTGAGCAATCGCTCCAATTGCGAAAATCGAGTAAGCAAGATATGTAAGACCATGTAATCATGTATCGTTGTACGAGACTGCGAGCACTCACTTTTCCAGTTGTCCCTGAAGCGAGTACATTGATCAGTGCAGCCAGATTGTATCACTGCCCGTGAAACTAACGGTTATTCTTTTCTTATTAATTGCTTTTAAAAGGTGTTTTTGAGATAGATGATATAATTTTTGGGTACGACAATATGCCCACGGCATTGTGATTGATTTGGAATCCGATTGAGATGTAATAAGAAAAATTACGCCTGCCCACATGAATGGGCATCACACGTGGCAGTGAAAGGGGAGCGCGAATTAACCTTTGCTCAGTTTTAAAAGCTTGACTTGCGCTTGACTTGCTGTTCTAGCGAAATTTCAACTATTTATAACCGAAGTTGTAGCACAGTGGCGAAGTTACCATGAAAACAAGATAGCCACTGAAAAACACGCTATATTTTATCTTTAAACGCGAATATCTCAAAAACGAACTCAGTGACTCCCATTTTTTATTGCTGGAGAGTAATTGGCACGCTAAGACAAAACTCATTACAAAGTTTAAAAAAATTCTTTGCAGCAGATTCATAGCCACCTGGACAATTGGAAAATTTTAATGTGGTTCTGAATCTGCTCCAGATTTTTTTTAACTTTGCACAGAGTTTCATCTTAGCCTGCTAATCGCTTTTCAGCAATAAAAAATGGGGGACACTTTAGTTCGTTTTTGAGATACTAAGTGCTTTAACACAAAATATAGGGCGTTTTTAGATGGTTCTTCTGTTGCCATGGTAATTTATTACGTCACAGTAACATGTGCATCTTGTTTAACGATTATCGGCAGGGTTTCATGTGGTACCATAACATTGCCGTTAAGTGAAACAGCGTTATAGAGTTAGTCCGTCTAATGAGACATTCCCTCAAAAATGGTTGAAGCTGGTTTGAGCCACCTTGACACGCACACGCTAGTTTCTGGATAGTTTATACATCAGTGTTTTCGACACATACAATGGAATTAAAAAACCCGCAGACCACCACACCGTGTATGTCTTGTAGGTTGGAAAGGATTTCTTGTTCGTTAAAGTTCAGAGAGAGAGAGCGAAATTTATTCTTAATCTAGGTGCAAGTTTCATTCAGAAAATGTGATTAAAATATTTTTTCAAGAAAAACAAAAAATTGCACAAGGTGGCTGTACGGCTGTGAGGGTGCATGTATTTCTTATTTTACTTATTATATTTATTACTATGATATTTATGTAATAATATTATATAAATTATACATAATACTAGTATAAAATTATATACTATAATAAAGTTTCTATATAACGCCTGCTCTCATTGGTTTAAACACTGTGCTTTATGAGAGTACAAAGCACGGAACAAACGAAAGCTCACGCCATCATCCGCAGAAATGGCAGATAAATTTCCGAATTTTTCCTTGGGTATTATTGAACAGTTTGTTTTCCAATTGTCATATCGGAAACGTGCAGGTTTTCATGGGCAACAATTCGGCCGGTTTTCACTGAACATAATTATTTAGATCCTCTTTTTTGCTGTTTTTTACGGACTGAAACATAGAGGCACTTGTTTTTCCTGAATAAGTCCGGCCGGGTGAATGAATCAGTTGGAAGGCTCTCTGGGTATAAATCGGCGTCTCAGTTACCGTGACTAACTGTACGAAATCAGTCAACTGATTCACTTTAGTAGGGAACGAGAGCAACAAGGTGAAAAAGAAATTTCTGTTAATAAGGTTTATAGAGCAATGCTCTCAGCAAATAGGACAAGCCGGCAATGGACAACTTTTCATTTCTCTGCCCTCGAGTTAGAAGATCCAACTGAATCAGCCGGTTACCATTAATTTACAACTGAATCAGTTATTGACATGAATAGCGCCGGATAATAGCGGAAGACCATCCCTACGAATTTCCTCGTACTCGCAGTAACTTTTGCTGTTCTCCGGGTCAACTCAATAAGTCGGGTTGTGTGACTGAATCAGTTGGAAGGCTCTCTGGGCAATCAAGCTTTTCGCGTACAAAATCAGTCAACTAAACAAGTCCACGAGACTTGACGCAGTTATCAGTGAGACAACTTTATGGTATATGGACCTATATGCAAAGAGATATATATGCATCACTGTTCATATGCTTCTGGAACTAAGGCGGAAAACATCAGTGAATAAGCAAAGGAAAACAATCCATCACGCCAATTTAAACGACACCAACACCAGCGCAAATGTCACGGGCACGTGTCTACAATGTAATTCAATTCACAATCGCAATAATTGAATTTACCAGAGAATTATTCAAAGCTTTTTTTCTCCTTGTTCTTTTATTTTTCCTTTCTAGTTCCCTGCTAAAGCAAGGCTTCCGAGGCAAATGATTATTTACAGAATGGAAAAAAAATTTGACTAAGACACGGCAAGAAAAGCAGTCGATGTTTCTTATTACAAAGGTTCTAAGGGGCGTGCAATTCATCGCAAGAGCTCGTACATTAAGGGCTTAATAAGTGTTTGTTTGATTGGGATCAAATCCAGATCTGCCTGCAAATGCCAAAATTCATCCACAACGGGCGAAGTAAGTACATGTAATTGCTGTTTTTTCTTTAATTATCCGTGCGCGTGTGTAAAAATTATAAGTAATGCGGCTTTCTCAAAAAATAGCATGCCTTGACTGCGTTTTGGCTGGTAAGGAACAAGTCCGTATTGCAAGTCATTTTTGCGCCCATAAATAAAACAGTGATTTAGCAGTCGGTATGAAAATTGTCTGCTTGAAGGTCACAAACAGTTTCAATATTGACGGTGAGTCAAAGATTGTTTTATGTTCATAAAGAAATTGAAGAATAAATAATGTGTAAAAAAATTGGCACGAACACAGGGCTCTCCCTAGTTTTCAGCACAACTGGTTGGGGCCTTTTCAAACTGGTAAAGCATTTAGTTAATGTTGGACGTTCTGCAACGGATAAGCGACTTCTGAGCGTTTGCAGGTGGTAATAAGTGCTTTACAAGCGGTAGATTTTACTGGTTACCGCCTAATAAGGAGAACCCTGGAACGTGGTTGCTTTTCATTGGCTCGGACAAAACTGCTTCAGTTGTGGTTTGATTTGAGCCAGACAACTTGTCATCACAAGAATTATGATTGGCGGAGAGGGTATGAAACAGTCAACTCATTCAGTACTGATAAGCCACCACTTGATATTTGATTCCTATTGGTTAAAACTACTGAATCAAACATTCCAGTTTGGATTTAGCTGGTGTTAAGGGTTAATCCGTGCTCCCCTTTCACTGCCATGTGTGATGCCCATTCATGTGGGCAGGCACAATTTTTGTTATTACCTCTCCAAATCGGATCGAGATGCCATGGGCAAATCGCTGTACCCAAATCTTAAACCTGATCCGATAGGCAATGGGAAGCCAATAAAGTTCGTAGAGAGCTAGTATAGTAAATGGTTAGAACCCAAATGAAAACGAACAGCATACTTAACCCTTTCAGCCCCGTGGGGTTCCCCATTGACGAGTAAAATTGTCTGGCGTTAGACAGAGTAAAATCTATAAGTGGCACTATTGGGAGTGAAAGGGTTATTAAGACTCCATTGGTAGTACGGTGTCTAAGTGGCTACCCACATGTACGCATTGCGTACCTACTTTTTTAAACAACGCCGAGAAATACGAAAACACAATAGTTTCAATGTCCTGACTACAGGATGCTAAACTGGCACAGCAAGATTAATTGAACAGTGAGAGGGAATAACTATCTTAAGCCAATTTTCGAAATACCTTTCTTCATCAGGGTTTCCCAACGAATGATTTTGGCATATGGAGAAAGAGAGGGAAAGGCATAATTTGAATAACCGGATTATGCATCTCTAGTATAAAAACGGCCAATTCTGTCCTGACGAACAGCCTTTCTCAATGGAAACGTGTGAGCAGTTCAATCAGCTCATTCAAAGTCCCTGGATCAAAATACATGGAGTAACCAGGTATCCAGACAAAAAAAATTGTGACGAAAAAACAAGCAATTCCGACATTGGATAGATTTAGACATGAAATAAAAAATTATGAGTTTGACGTCAATTTCAGAGAATTAAATATTACACTCTTCATGGCATCCCCTCCTGTTAGGAACTTTTAATTAGCTCTCGATAAGAAAGATGAAATGGGATGCCATCACTTTTCTATAGGCTGTTTTTCCCTCATTTACATAATAGAATTTCTATTTTTAATGTTCGGTGATTATTATTGTATAAAACGCTCTTAGTCTGTTAAATGCCCAAGTATTTATTCTGTAACAACTGTCTCCATTAGCCGAAATCATTCCTTGGGAAACCCTGATGAAGAAAGGCATATTTCTTTCAAAATACTAGCTTAAGATAGTTATTCCTTCACCGTTCAATTAACCTTGCTGTGCCAGTTTAGCATCCTGTACTCAGAGCATTGAACTTATTGTCTTTTCGTTCATTTATCTTCTAGGTACACCCCAGATTTCTGAGAAAAACTTCCTGGTTTTGATTATCAGCAATGGTGGATAAAAAGTTGGACCTTTTGGAGCGGCATATGCAAGAGCTTAGCGTTGCAAGAAAGGAGGGAGACAGACAAGGCAAGGGTTTGGCTTATTTCAATCTTGGTAGATACTATCAGGGCACAGCTGACTTTAATCAGGCCATAACAAATTACAGAGAAGCATTAGCTATTTTTAAGGAAGTGGGTTTCAGGGCCGGAGAAGGAGCAGCCTATGGAAATCTCGGCAACGCTTATCGAAGTCTTGGTAATTTCAAGCAAGCCATAGAGTATCACCATCAAGATCTTAGTATTGCAAAAGAGGTAGGGGACAGGGCCGGAGAAGGAGCAGCCTATGGAAATCTCGGCAACGCTTATGACAGTCTTGGTAATTTCAAGCAAGCCATAGAGTATCACCATCAACGTCTTAGTATTGCAAAAGAGGTAGGGGACAGGGCCGGAGAAGGAAGAGCCTATGGAAATCTCGGCAACGCTTATCAAAGTCTTGGTAATTTCAAGCAAGCCATAGAGTATCACCATCAACATCTTAGTATTGCAAAAGAGGTAGGGGACAGGGCCGGAGAAGGAAGAGCCTATGGAAATCTCGGCAACGCTTATCAAAGTCTTGGTAATTTCAAGCAAGCCATAGAGTATCACCATCAACATCTTAGTATTGCAAAAGAGGTAGGGGACAGGGCCGGAGAAGGAAGAGCCTATGGAAATCTCGGCAACGCTTATCAAAGTCTTGGTAATTTCAAGCAAGCCATAGAGTATCACCATCAACATCTTAGTATTGCAAAAGAGGTAGGGGACAGGGCCGGAGAAGGAGCAGCCTATGGAAATCTCGGCAACGCTTATCAAAGTCTTGGTAATTTCAAGCAAGCCATAGAGTATCACCATCAACGTCTTAGTATTGCAAAAGAGGTAGGGGACAGGGCCGGAGAAGGAGCAGCCTATGGAAATCTCGGCAACGCTTATAAAAGTCTTGGTAATTTCAAGCAAGCCATAGAGTATCACCATCAACGTCTTAGTATTGCAAAAGAGGTAGGGGACAGGGCCGGAGAAGGAAGAGCCTATGGAAATCTCGGCAACGCTTATGACAGTCTTGGTAATTTCAAGCAAGCCATAGAGTATCACCATCAAGATCTTAGTATTGCAAAAGAGGTAGGGGACAGGGCCGGAGAAGGAATTGCCTATGGAAATCTCGGCAACGCTTATGACAGTCTTGGTAATTTCAAGCAAGCCATAGAGTATCACCATCAAGATCTTAGTATTGCAAAAGAGGTAGGGGACAGGGCCGGAGAAGGAGCAGCCTATGGAAATCTCGGCAACGCTTATGACAGTCTTGGTAATTTCAAGCAAGCCATAGAGTATCACCATCAACGTCTTAGTATTGCAAAAGAGGTAGGGGACAGGGCCGGAGAAGGAAGAGCCTATGGAAATCTCGGCAACGCTTATCAAAGTCTTGGTAATTTCAAGCAAGCCATAGAGTATCACCATCAATGTCTTAGTATTGCAAAAGAGGTAGGGGACAGGGCCGGAGAAGGAAGCGCCTATGGAAATCTCGGCAACGCTTATCGAAGTCTTGGTAATTTCAAGCAAGCCATAGAGTATCACCATCAAGATCTTAGTATTGTAAAAGAGGTAGGGGACAGGGCCGGAGAAGGAAAAGCTTATTGCAATCTCGGCAACGCTTATAAAAGTCTTGGTAATTTCAAGCAAGCCATAGAGTACCACTATCAAGATCTTAGTATTTGCCAGGAAACAGAGGACCCAATAGGGCTGGCAATCGCATGTTATCATATTGGTCATGTTCATGAATTTTTTGGCTCCTTGAGCAAAGCTCTTAATTACTGTCGTCTAAGCGTTTATTATTTTGATGAAGTTAGGCGTCTTCTTCAGTCAGAGGATGCATGGAAAATAAGCTTTCGTGACACAAAGAGGTTTGCGTACACCGCTCTGTGGACAGCACTCTTGAAGAATGGAGAGGTTGATGAAGCTTTGTATGCTGCTGAGCAAGGACGAGCACAGGCTTTGGCAGACATTTTAAAGATGCAATACAGCGTTGATGAGAAACCTATGGTGAAGGTAACTATCTCTTTGGTTATGAAAGATCTACCTTCACAAACTGTTTTCACAGCACTTGAAGGGAACACGATCAGCTTCTGGTTGCTAAGAGATGTTATCAGGATAAATTTTAGACAAAAGAAAATCGAAAATGGAACTGCCAAGTCTCTGATGAAAAGTACGTTAGAACAGATCAATGCAGGGGTTGTTTTGCGATGCGAGAATCGTTCACTTGAAAGACAAGGCAGCGACTTCTCGAGCAGTAGGGAAAGTGTTGAAGAAACTTTTCAGTCTTTGAGCTTCTCTGTGCACTCTTTGCAGCCCTTGTATGATGTCTTAATCAGTCCTATAGCAGACTTGATCCAGGGCGATGACTTAGTGTTTGTTCCTGATGGACACTTTTGCCTGGCTCCTTTTTCTGCAATGAGTGACTCTGTCAGGATCCGTGTAATTCCCTCGCTGACTGCTTTAAAATTTATCACTATGGCACCTGATAACTTCCAAAGTAAGAATGAAGTGCTGCTTGTAGGCGATCCGTGCTTGAGCGAAGTCACTTACGGCACTGGTGAACCCATGTATGGACAGCTGCCCTGTGCGAAAAAAGAGGTGGATATAATTGGAGAACTTCTGCAGACCGTGCCTCTTACAGGAAAAAATGCAACCAAAGCTGAGGTGCTGAGGAGAATGAAGTCAGTTACCTTAATCCACATTGCTGCACATGGGGATGACGGATCTGGAGAAATTGCTTTGGCCCCAAATCCCGAACGCACATCCAAGATCCCCGAAGAGGAAGATTACATGTTATCATTGAGCGATGTTCAAGCAGTTCATCTTCAGGCAAGACTGGTTGTGCTTAGTTGCTGTCATAGTGGCCAGGGAGAGGTAAAATCTGAGGGTATTGTGGGAATAGCCAGGGCTTTCCTGTGTGCTGGTGCCCGGTCTGTACTGGTGTCACTCTGGGCAATCGATGACGAGGCGACCTTCTTGTTCATGAAGAGTTTTTACCAACACTTGGCAGATAGAAAAAGTGCAAGTACAGCTCTTCACCATGCTATGAAATCTCTTCAGGAGACAAAGAACTATTCGGCCATAAAATACTGGGCGCCATTTGTGTTAATTGGCGATGATGTCACCTTTGAATTTGGGGAGCTGGAACACGAAAAGAATGGTAAGTGCTATTTAAATATAACTTAAATGACTGAATCGCTGTACTTTGTACATGTTTTTAATCAGGAAGTTGTCGAAAGGAGCAGGTACGTTCTTCACAGAGAAATGGCTTTAAAAACGGTTGCCAGAGTGGTTATTTTTACTCGAACTGCTTTGGCTAATACCTGAATTAAATAATGTCTGCATTCACCGAGTCAGCTACTTCAGCTTCCTGCAGATAGCTAGCTGTTTGAGCCTGTGTTATGATGGAGTGACTGTGAAACTGATCGGTGATTGT
>NC_090877.1:12139877-12142377 GCF_036669935.1 Montipora foliosa | reverse complement strand
GGCGCTTAAAAATCTTAGTAAACGCAACGACATAGTTGTCAAATCGGCCGACAAAGGCGGCGCGGTAGTTGTTTGGCGGTCCGACCTTTACCAAAAAGAAGCTTTGCGGCAACTTTCGGATACCTCGTTTTATGCCAAAATCCCTAAAGATCTCACTTCCAACAATCAAAAACTTGTCAAAGACACCATTCAAAATCTTATAGTTAATCAAGAATTACCGGAAACTGCCACTAATCTCATCATCAACACCCCTAGAACTTCGTGCATTTACTTCTTGCCTAAAATTCACAAACCCAACAACCCAGGTCGACCTATCGTTTCTGCCTGTAGTTGCCCCACCGAACTCATTTCTAGCTACTTAGACAGGATTATGACGCCTATCGTCAAATCTTTGCCATCATACATTAAAGACAGTACACACGCACTACAAATTTTCCGCGATTTCAATTTCTCCGGCCAAGACAAACTTATTTTCACCATGGACATTACATCTCTATACACAGTCATTCCTAACAGCGAAGGTCTTCAAGCACTTAAACACTTTTTCGATCAACGCACTGTCCAAGAACCTAGCTCGGAAACTCCTCCGCCTTGCCGAACTAGTTTTAACGCTTAACTGTTTTTCATTCGCCGGCAACTATTACAAACAAATTAATGGTGTAGCAATGGGCACAAGAATGGGACCTAGCTATGCCAATCTTTTTGTAGGATATGTTGAACACCAATTTTTTAATCAGTACAACGGCCCCAAACCTGAACTCTATGGCCGCTACATCGACGACTGCATCGGCGCTATTTCATCCAGCAGAGAAGAACTCGATCAATTTATAACCTCCGTCAACTCTTTTCATCCGGCTCTTAAATATACCTGGGAAATTTCGGAAACTTCATTGGCTTTCCTAGATATCAAAGTTTCTATTAGAGGCAACGTGCTATGTACTAGTGTGCACTACAAACCTACTGATTCACACAGTTATTTGTTGTATTCATCGTCACATCCATCACATGTCAAGAACTCCATTCCTTATTCTCAATTTCTTAGACTTCGACGTCTATGTAGTGATGACTCCGATTTTTCCAGCAAATCAGAGGAGATGTGCCAGTTCTTCGAAAAACGTGGCTATCCTGTCTCTGTGGTCAAAGCGGGCCATCATCGCGCCCAACAATTTGATCGACAGTCGTCACTACAAACGTCACAGAAAGATAAGAATGACAGAATTCCATTCACCCTCACTTTCCATCCTCATAATCACGCAGTCAAAAGCATCATTCTTAGTAATTTTAAATTACTCCAAAATGATCCCGAGACTGGTAGAATCTTTTCGCAACCTCCACTTATTTCATTCAAACGCGACAAAAACGTAGGCAACTTTTTAGTTAGAAGCGCGCTCAAAACCAACGAGCAACCCGGCACTTTCAAATGCGCGCGCTCACGATGCAAAACTTGTCTTTTCATTGTTAACACTAGCAAGATATCGGGACCTAAGCGATCTGTTAAGATCACCGATCGTTTCACATGTACCTCCGCAAATGTCATTTATTGCATAACCTGTACGTTATGCAATAAATTATACATTGGTGAGACAGGTAGACGACTAGGTGACCGATTCCGCGAACACCTTCGCGATGTTGAGAAGAATGACAAGGATGCATCTAAGCCAGTCGCTCGCCATTTTAATCTGCCTAACCACTCCAAAAAACACATGGCTATCTGCGGCCTTTCCCTTCATCTAGGTACGACGGAAAGCCGCAAGAATCTGGAACAAAAATTCATCTTTCAAATCGGCACAATTAATCCTCACGGTATTAACGAACGCTTTTCATTTAACTAATATATTCCTACTTTTCACGTTGACATGTTACCACCAATAGCGTAGCTCCTACTCTACTATAAAAACTACACGTAACCCATAATCCCTCGATTCGCTCTGACGAAGGGCTAACGCTCGAAACGTCAGCTTTTAGAATCTCTGTACGGTGGTCAATTTACATTATCAACTCCGTTGATAAACCAAATTAGGGTAACAATGACACCAGCAAACACCTATAACTAAGTACTATTATTTATTACCCAGATAACAACATTTGGAAGTATTATTAGAAGGTTGTTTGGGTTGATTCTTGATTAGAAGAGTTTGACTAACCTGTCTGAATTTCAGCCACTTCAAAATGATTCACACGATTTTTTCCATTTTCTTTTAGCTTTGAAAGAGCTTCACTCAGCATTTTGTCCTCTGCTTCTTCCTTTTGTTGTCGTTCTATACGACGTTGCCTTGCACGCTCCAATTTTAACGATTCCTTTTCTTGCAGATGCCTTGCGATTTCCTTCAACAGCAAAGAAATGATGTCTCAGATCTATTTTTGTCAAGCAGCCACTTCTACCAGCTCTTAAAGTTAAGAGCAAGTGTTTGAAATTCTTTAAATTTCATTCGTTTGTCTGAGGCCGCGCAACATGAAATTTCAAGCATCCCAAACAATTATTACACCCACAACAGTCACA
>NC_090877.1:12129877-12132377 GCF_036669935.1 Montipora foliosa | reverse complement strand
GCCTCATTGACACATGTAAAAGTGAAAGAATTTGGGCTGTAAAACGAGGCTACTTAAGCTAATTAACACAAAGCCAGAATAATAATTTGTTGGCAGCCATTTTTGCATTTGGTCAATTGGCATCAAATGAGGAAGAGGAACTGCTGGTCTGTGAGCCTTGCAAGTTTAATACAGCTGATTGCAAGTGAAGTATTTACATTATTGCAGACAGCAAGAGATAAATTATTGAGATCTGCAAAAAATCAAAACCTCAACTAAGTTTATTTGAGACATTAAGATGTGAAGACTGCAGCCAAGAAGATAAAGCTGACAACAGGTATTTCTCTGACTCCTAGCTATTATCTATATACTGGTATATGTACATATCCTACTAGTAAAAAATGTACATCAAAGAAAGCATACATGTATTAACTTACACGTTGTGCACTTCAGCGACAGGCAAGATTTGTGCACTTCTTACTTCTTCCAAGTATGTAATTTTTGCTGCCTTCACATCTTCACGGACAGTTTTTCTTTCACTGCGATTTCTGAGATGATGATTTCCGACTGAAAAGAAGAGGCAAGACTTGAGTAACAACAAAGACAGTTAAGCCTACAGCATTTTATTTTTTGCTATGTACTTTTTACTGCCATCTCTGGTATTCACTGCCATACTTGAAAGACTGCTGATGTGACCTTGGAATTCCAAGGGAAGCACCCACAAGGGACATGATTTTTAGTGTTATGTCCCTTGTAGGTGCATGTTATTGGTGACAAGGAACTTTCAAACAATAATAATAATCAATTAAATTTTATTTAAATCTCACAGTTATTTAGCCAAGCACGAGTGCTCTAGATACTAATAATTGGGAGACTACAAATCAACTGAAATCAGAACAAATCAAATGAAATGTTCAAATCAGACCAGGGACAAGCCACTTATTATAGCTGCGCACAACAATGACAGCGACACAAGAAACACTAAGAATAAAGACAACAACATTTCATGCTAATTTTCACACTAACATTGAAAGGGTGAAATGTTTCAGCAATACCAACATTTCAAGAACTTTGGTCTACGCTACACAGGGAAACAGGAGCACAATAACACATGTGATAAGGGGACAAAGTTTCCTCTTAATTAAGTGGCCTCTGAGGTAACCCTCTGCACTCAAGTCCAACAGTGACTGGTAGCAGCAAAAAAGCTGATTTACAGTATAATTAAAACATGCATCAACTAATAGGGGTGGCGAATGATACCTCCACAATATTGGCACTCACAAACTTTTCATCCTATCTTGAAATCTCGACAGCCTTTGCGAAGAGTCTCGAAGTCTTGCTTATATTACATTTATTTCCATGTGAATAAATGTTTTGGTCTCGGTCTCCGATTCACAAACATGGATCTCAGCATCTCGGCGAGTCTCGGATTTTACCATTTGAGACCCCTACTATTATCTATAAAATTCCTTGATGACAACCTAATTGTGCTACGTAAAAAGAGTCATTACTCATCTTTTCCTGGAAATGTATTTTTTTATACATTGACTCTTCAATAGGGAAGTGATGTCGTCCAGTGGTTAGGGCGTTGGGTTTGCATGCGGTTGACCCGGGTTCAAATCCAGTTCTAACCTCTGATTTGGATTTGTTTCTAGGTGTCACGGATTCAACTGGGGTTCTTAATCATGTTTCTTTCAAATTAATAAAAGTGGGGTGCCTGTGAACTGGCACTTCCACTATAAACAAAGCATTTACATTTTTACATTTACAATACAAAAATTATAAACTATGCTATCCTCCAAGTGACAAAATACACCTGTACCTCTGTAATACTGAAAACTAATGTTACACGTAGTTGTATCATTACAATTAGACAATCAAATCTTATTTATTACATTCTTCTTCTTGAAGTCGTTGTGCAAGGGTTCCATCTTCCCGCACCATGAAATCTTGACATACTGAAAACAAACCCAACACAGATTTATCAAGTAAAGTGAAGGCTCCCTTCGTAAAGAACAAGCTACATGTACAAGGCTGATCTCAAAACCATTATAACAATCTCCTCACTCTTCGGGTGACCCCACCTGTAAAAAGCTGCTCAAATGACATCATGTGTAATGAATGAGTATGACAAAACAGGACCAAGCATGTTCAAGAAAACAATATTGCTGATTGAATTAATAATAATCACACATGAAGCCCATTTTGTATCTGTACATACCACAACTTGTAAAAATGGCTTGAAAAACTATTTACACCTGTCCAGATTCTCAGAAAAGGAGAAAGATCCTGGTATATTGTCTTAAATCTATCAGAATTTATTTGTGGGTGATACGCAGTTCTGTTCCTAAGATGATACTTTGTTTCTTTCTTCTTTGGAATAATATTACTGAGCAGGCAGTCATGGTCAACCAAACATACCTTCAAAAGCTTCTTATCTGCCTTTTCTAAAAGATCTCGAATGGCAATTCTCTTAATAGATGTATATTTCCTTTTAAAACATCTATCTAAGAAATTTTGT
>NC_090877.1:12109877-12124877 GCF_036669935.1 Montipora foliosa | reverse complement strand
GCCGCTTGGGACTCCAGGCTTTAAAAAATGCGCAGTTTGTAGGATTACAATGTTATTACAACAGCTTTTGGGAAATTTTTATTTGGGAAGTTTTGGTAGATTTTCCAAGTCGTGGATCACAAAAGTCTTCTGTCTTGCTGCTCTCCAAGTCTGTTGTGCAGAGCATATAGTTGTCCATTTTTAACAAGGTTGTAGTGTCATTTCAATACACGATGACTTTTGCAATTTTTTTACCTGTGCTTCAGTAGGTATTTTTGTAATTGCTTCTTTCGTCTCCTAGAGCTAACTTAAGTCAAAAGTTCGGTTAAACTACCCTTTTTCGCCGGCCCCCAAGTCCGAGAACACTTTTAGTGCATTGTTTGTTTATTTGTCCTCCGCTTCATCTGGTTTATTTATTCCGAAAAAATGCGTGCTCTTTTTTGTAGCAAGGCAAACTACTACCGTTTACTGTAGAAGATTGCACATTTGGAGCTTGTCCATGTAGTTTTCGAACCGGATGGCGTAAGCTCTGTTATCGTGTTTATTTCATTAGCATGCTGCTAGCATTAAAAGCTCGTCGGTTTTTTTTTCTCCGTGCAGCAATTTAATTTACCTCAGCAAGTGTTCTTAGACGAGCGATTTAAGAAATAAGTGAGAATGCTCATTCAAAAAGATTTGGTTGTAATTCTGGAGACGAGCTCTGTAGGGCAGAACAGACATTTCGCTTTTAGTGTGTATCCCTTAGCCTGTAGAGGAATGCCAATCACGATTTCTTTAGATGTATGTGTTAGTTATACATTTGTACAAAAAAAATGTTAGGAAACACCTTTTACTTGCCAAAATCCCGTTGTACCGTCTAGAATAAGTGAAACATGCATTTGATTATCTTCAAGACCTGTCACTATATTTTGATCATCTTCTCAACAATCATTATTCACAAATAATATGTTACACATCAGATTTGTCATGTACTGGCTCTTCCAACAATCCATATACTGTAGCATAAAAATCAATAAATGTTCACCACAATTCACGGGTAAAGGAAGATACAAAATTGTGTTGAAAACTAGATGAACAATAATACTTTCAAATTTGCAATGAGAATAAGCAAGGGAGTTCATCTACATATTACCTCGAATGTTATTTGTACCCAAAAAATGTTGAATTAATTCTGGGTGCAGTGTAGCAAATCTTTATGAGCATTTACAATGTATGTAAAAACCAAGATAGTGTGAGGAAGAGGGAGAGAATGGTTTACTTAAGTTGAAAGAAATGAAACCCTATATTATTGATGTTTACTTCAGACCTAAAATGGCCATGTTTGAAGAGTTTACTCTTCACAGTTTCTCGAAAAGTGTCCATAATTCTCCATGTCTTAGGTTTATCAGTAAGCTTGCTTTGGAAAAAGTGTTTCATGTACAGAATTAAAAGTTAGGATCAAAAGAACTGACAGCGTATTCTCTGCTGTTTAGATAGATGAGCAGTGGCTCAACAATTGGAGCAATGGACAGAAGTGATGGCTGAGAGGTCAAGTTTTGTGGAAAGGTGTTACCTTGAGAACCAGTTGTGAATGAAGATAAATGGACAAATTGGTTATGTGAAACAGCCGTATTTGAAGCTCTTGAAGTTCTGGATTATGATTGGAATCTTAAACACTCATAGATAATTAATTTGTTTGCAGTAAATTTAACAGATGTGCTGAATTCATGAGGCTCATACAAATGGGATTCTTTGTTGCCTATAAATTCAATGTACAGTTAAGATTTCACTAGTTGGAGTTACATCCATTCTACATAATAAAATGTTACATGTCATAGTCTCAGTAAGGTGACCAGCAAGTTGATATGAAGAAAAACACTCATGATCATTACGTTTTGGATATCCATTTATTGTGAATGCAGTTGTTGACCATTTCCTCATATCATATACTTCCGAAGGACTAACAAACTAAATTATATTTTAGTTCTATACTTGTAAAAGTTTAAAAAGCTTGGGGCTTGATATTAAAAAAGGAATACTCTTTGGTGTGTCACTCTTAACATCACTTTGTTCCCTGGGCCTGGTCTAGTCAGAACTTACTAATTTCCTGTTGTCATTTTGTAATCAATTTTCAACTTGAATAGTCTGATTCTTTGGAAATGAACACAGAGAAGGATCATTCCTACAGATTGAGACAGTTGTACAAGGTTCAAGAGGGCAGCTTGTTCAATTACAACATGGGAATCATAGACCTTGCTATGCCCTTAGACAGTGGTTATTTATTTCAGGTCCTCAGATTTAGTTCCCTAGGGATTTGGGATGTGCTTAAACTCAAAATCTTAACCAGCTATCTTGCTCTAGTTCCCTGAAGCTAACACCGTGTAAGCTAAGTAATTTTCAAATGGGAGGTGCTCCATGCAATACACGAAACCAAGACTTAATATGACTTACTCTCTGTCAGAAGCTTCAAACGTTCCACAATTTCTAAACATTTTTCCCGTGGTAACATTACCAACTCTCTTTTTTCTGGCTGTTTACTCAGACCATAATTTGGTCAAAGCTACTGTTTTTGGCCCGTCGTTCACGCTTGTTCGCGTTAATTGCCAACAAACTTGAAACCAAAAAAGGCAAGCTACCGTAAACTTTGGGTGTGAACATTTATTTTCATAATGTAGCTGAAATTCTTGATATTTTAACACATTTCAAACAAGAATGCCCAACAGAGCAAAAGAGAGAACAGTGAGAGGTAAACACGTAGGTTGAAATCAAAACTAACGCGGTAAAATGTCTGTCTAGTCTGCTTATGTGTGTTTGAAGAGCCCTTCGAATTATCCAACTTTCGCAAGATTACTGACTACGTGAGAGTTCCACACCAAAACAACTTGTTGTCCCCTTATTATTCGAAAGTACTTTGCTGTGACTTTTTGCCATAAACAGCCCAACCGTTTCTCGATCTTTTGACACCGTCTACACGTAAGGCAAGGAAGATAAACTACACAGATAACGACACGAACTCGAAACTTTTCGCCAGGTAGACCGCCATTATTTTGGTTTCTGCTTATGGCGGGCCAGCGGATACGCTCATAAGAGATCTTGAAGTCGCGCACGCGCAGACAGAATGCCCCTGTGCTTTTGTGAAGGAGATTCCAGGGTTGGACAAGGAGATGCGAGCCTGGGACGCGTTCACCGGACTGGACTCTACTGTCAAGAACATGGTGACGTCATTGAGGGCCGTGGGCGAGTTGCAGAATCCCGCCATTCGGGATCGTCATTGGCAACAGCTTATGCAGGCCACCAAGGTAAGTTCGTCACATTTTCTTCGTAATATCAATTCAAAAGCGATTAACACTAATCCTGGATTAAATACCGACCGATGTTTGATTTAAGACTTTCAAAAAAGCGTTAACAGTATAATTTTATAGTGAAGGAAAACATAGTATTATTCATTGAAGACTATGATCTTGTGGATACTTTTTGATCGGTAAATCAACTGAAAGAAAGTTTCCAGTAATCCAGGATTAGTTTAATCGGGCTTTGAACAACTAGACCCTGAAGCATTGTTTCTGACCTTTCTCTCCTCTGTGAGTAGCGAACTTCAGATTGGAGTACGAGGACGACTAGGAGTACGATTTCTCAGTTCTGAGCTCGCGCATTTCGAAAAATTTCGTTATTTAAACGTTATGTGCGTGCCCTATACGGGAAACTCTTACTCGTAGTCCAATCTCGACCCCAGACCTCTTCCCTTGACTGAGGGAGAGAAAAGCTCTGGAGAACCTTGATGCAGCATTCATGTTAGCACGAGGAGTGAGCAGGCCCCGTAAGGTTCAAATAGCCACTTTTTGGCTATAAGAATCCTACGGGGTATGTTCTCCTACATAGAGTTTCCCAGAGCCTTGGGCCGATCCGAAGCTCTGGTGACGAGAATGACTCGTAGTCGTTCTCGTACTCCAATCTGAAGGTCGCTATTAATGTCAGCTCTCATGAACCCGGTTACCATTGAGTTTACTGCAGAGGGTTGTTATTAGGGAGCTTAAGCACGCGCGTTTTTGAGACGCGGACGGCAACCGGAAGTGAGCTGTTTTCCCTTTTAACTTCTCTTCACACAACCACATTTACATTGCAAAGTATCATTTCTCCATTACAGTTGATTAGTATAAAAATCTCGGAGACACCTCTGTCCTGGCACGCGATATTTTCTCTTCCAGTTAACGTCCGCACGTCAAAAACGGGCGTGCTTAAGCTCCCTATTATGACAGTGAGAAGGTTTAATCAATGCTAGGTCCTGTTTTTGTTTAAAAACAAGCCAACAAACAAATAAACAGAACACCTGTCGGGTCATTGCTAAATAACACAGGCCCACGTTCATGTTCAATGCGTTCTGCCATTCCATGACACAAGATGCCAGTGAAAATAGAATTGAACATCACAAGAACCACTTAACGAAACTTTTCACCTTGAGGGAAATTATTTGTCTTTACAGATGAAGTTCATCATGAATGAAGACACAAACTTGGCCGATCTGCTGGCCCTCAACTTGCACAACTTTGAAGACGAAGTTCGTGGAATCGTTGACAAAGCCACTAAGGAACTGGGAATGGAAAAGGTTTTGAAGGAATTGGATGTCACGTGGTCTCAGATGGAGTTTGAGTATGAAAGTCATCTCAGAACAGGTATACCATTGCTGAAATCAAGCGAGGAATTGATTGAAACTCTGGAAGATAATCAGGTATGAAAAGACAAGACTTTGTCAACTTAAAGGGGCGATCATTTTAAACAGCGTACAACAGGTGATATACGAAAACGCATTCCAAGTCGTTATCAGTTTGGCCAATATTTGAACATGCCGTGAAGGCTGTGCGCTGTCAAAGACAGTGTCACAAAGGCAAAAAAAAAGAGGAGAAAAGTAAATGTTTACTTGATCCAAATCCGTCAGAGATATTCTGGCTTGGAGCTAAAATGCTTGTTGTAAACCGCTGTCTACACTAATTTATTTGTGAAATAACCTGCCCAAAACATAGGCTGAAAATGTTTGATGTGAAACTATTTCAATGCAAAGGCGAGCGACGCGGCATAACTGAAGAATGTTATTCCGAAAAAATTTGGAAAAAATGTGTTATTTAAGGGCGGTGCTACTATTGTTATTGCGCATACGTTCTGCACATCTCGAGATACTCGGATTTCCTATGGCTGGTGCTTATTAATACAAGGATATTTTTGCGCGGTTCAAAACTATGCGGGGAAAGCAGAACTTAGCAAGTGCTCTTGGTATACAAAAAGAAAATTGGGGGTATCCACGCATTTTTCAGAGATAATCAGGCTTCAATTTGGAAAAGAACGGCATACATTGCTTTGTAATTTAAAGCTTTTTACAAATATTGTTGATTAATAATTATCTTCGAAAGATGCCTGGTTACCCCCAATTTTCTTTTTGGATTTCAATAACACTTGTTAAGATCTGCTTTTCCCGCATATTCAGTAAACCACGCAAACATGTCTTTGAATTAGTAGGCACCGTCCTTAACCAGCAATAGGGTGTTTAAGATCTACGACGCGACGGCAACGAAAACGTCACAAATTTTGCATATTTAATGAGCAAAAACAATAGCTTTGCACGCTGTGCACGTGCATTTTTCATTTTTGTACATTTCTTTCACGTTTTCGGCAAATCTATGACGTGAAGTGACCAATTCTTAAGTTTTACGGAGAACGTGAACAAAAGGCAGCGAATTTGAATTTTCTGTCGTAGAATCAATACCGCACCTCCTAATTCAGTTCCTGGAGAGTTACACTAGTTTTTAGAAGTTAGACAAGCCGACATAAGGACGGAAAAGATGAATAAACCTGAACTTTCAATTTTAAATGACGTTTTCGTTACCGTCGCGTCGCAGATCTTAAACTCGCTAATGCGTACCCGGCGCTACGTGAGAAAAGCAGGATTACGGAGATACTGTTGGCATAAAAGTCCTCTTTTTTATAGGTGCAACTTCAAAATCTTATCACATCCAAATACATCGGGCATTTCTTGGAGGAGGTATCATTGTGGCAGAAGAAACTATCCGTATCAGATTCAGTGATATCGATCTGGTTTGAGGTGCAACGAACATGGTCTCACTTGGAAAGCATCTTCATCGGGTCGGAAGACATTCGTAACCAGTTACCCGAGGACTCCAAACGATTTGATGGCATCGATGTTGACTTTAAGGTAAGGTTCTTTTGTGAAAACGAAGTCAATAATCAGTTACTTTTTCAGGGGGAGGGGAGGGGAGGGGAGGGGAGGGGAGGGGAGGGCAGGGGAGGGAATGAAAAACAAGGGACAAGGAAGGGTAGATTTGAATGCAGAAAAACGGAAATTGTTTTAAATCAGCGGTTGGTTAAAAAAAATCCCCGCACAATATTCTGACTTTGTATGTTTTACAATTTCGGATGATTTGTTACACTAAAACACTTCCACGTAACTTTCCTACATACCGGTATAGTTACATACTGAGCTATGAGCAACTAGGTACTAAAGAGAACTTCCTACCAATCACAGGAACTGATGAAGGAGGCCGCAGAAATCCCGAATGTGGTGAATTGTTGTAACAGAGATGGTCTGTATGAGAAACTGGGAAACTTACAAGAAAGGTGAGTGGGCGATGAATGAATGAATGAATGAATGAATGAATGTATGTATGTATGTATGTATGTATGTATGTATGTATGTATGTATGTATGTATGTATGTATGTATGTATGTATGTATGTATGTATGTATGTATGTATGTATGTATGATTTACATTGTTATAAAAGGTAACCGAGAAAACGAATGGATAAGAACATCACTGCATACCAAGAGTAGAATTCTTCACTCAAAGAAATATTATTTTGCTTTTTCATTGTCCTTTTATGTTTCATCATCATCATTATTGCCGTCATCTTCATTATCGTCATCATCATCATTATCGTCGTCATCATCATTAGGAACCTTTAGATCGGAGGACGAGGACGACTACGAGTAGGAGTTTTCCGTACTGAGCATGCGCATAAGGTTTGAAAGCCGACATTTTTCAAAGTGCGCATGCTCAGGACGGAAAACTCCTACTCATAGTTGTCCTCGTTCTCCGATCTACAGGTCCCTATTAGCGATCTTAAGATTGGATTTTGAATACGCGTTTTCATTTCTGAGAACGCACTTGAAAAAGAAACTCAATGATATAAATATAAAAAAAAGACTGGGTCGGGCGCCAAGCAAAAGGCTATCTTGTTGGGACCACCATGAGTCCTCAGCGTAAGAGTTCAAAGTGAGAGGAAAGAGATGTTGTATGAACACTTTCAAAAGTTTTTCCGGCATAATATCGAAGGAGGTTCCGTTTTTACCCATAACTTCACTGCATACCAAGAGTAGAAAAACCCTCTCGTTTTTCTTTGGGGGGGGGGGGGGGGTGGGAGTGTGCGGCTACACGTAGGCTACCCAATCTCGGCAGTCCTCTTCGTCATGGTAGCAAAGCAGCAAGAGTATTGTGCATGTGCTTTAACTTTAAACCGCTGTGATGGCCTGGCATCCTATCACAGCAGGCGGGGCGCCGTGGATTCGATTCCCAGGCCAAACTAACACTTACGGTAGGCCTAAATTGTGGCAAGTTAAAGAGCCCACTGACGTGTTTGCAAAGATCAGGGAACAAAGTTGTGTTTATGACGGTGGTATTATTTCTACATGTGATAACTGAAACTAGTGTTTATAAACAAGACTTGGCCACTCACTTTGAATTACAGGCTTCAGTTAACATCGATAAGATCATCTAAGAATGTATTCGCTTTAAATTTCAAAAGTCGCTTAAGAGCCCCGTGACTCTATTGAAACCGTTTGTTGCAGATTGTCACTGTGCGAGAAAGCCTTGGCCGAGTATCTGGAGACCAAGCGTCTCGCTTTCCCGCGCTTTTACTTCGTGTCATCAGCAGATTTACTGGATATTCTTTCAAAAGGCAATCAGCCAGTGGAGGTAAGAAATAACAAAAGATTAATTGCATGGAAGTCACATTGAGGACGCAAGAAACTTACCGGAAAGGGGAAATGGGGAGGGGGGGGGGGGGCGGGTGAAGTTATTCTTGTGCCATTTGTTTTCTGATAAGGGTTTCAGACGATTAGAGGATCCCAACCCGGGGCCGAAAAAATAATGGGACTGTTGTCGAACTATATGTTGCTAATTACTTTCAAATACAATTTAAAGCCAACTTCATCCAAAATTTCTGCTTGTGAACTAAACGAAAAATTGCATCTTCGCCTTTGAAGGTCTTATCAGTCTTCTCTGTTGTTTTTCCCTTCGTTTTTACATCCCTGACAAAAGAGACGATAAACAACCCTTTGCGTAACGGGTCCGTTTTCTTCTGTTTGATAGGTCTGCCGCCATTTGTCCAAGTTGTTCGACAACATGGCGAAACTCAAGTTCAAAGATAATGATGATAGTAATCCGACAAAGAAGCCCTCGACATGTACAGCAAGGAAGGAGAGTATGTTGACTTCGACAAGACCTGTGATTGTTCTGGACAGGTAAATTGCGTGCATCGCTTTCCTAACGAAACACTCGTAATTTTTTTTTTTTACCGAGCAGCTTAGGCAACAACGCCGGGAGTTCATGAGAACGGAAATGCATCAAAAGAATAGGACTGCTTTCTTTTCAACAAAAATTACCGGTTTAAATTTTTAGAATTCTTTTGTCAAGTGGAACTAGTTGCTTTCTTGGTTTTTGCGTGGAGTAAGCACAGTAGGACTCTTAACTCTCGGGTTCACCACAGTTACGGCTTTGTGGTATTAGTCGCCATAATCTTCTTCGCAAAAATGTAGAGGTATTGGAGGCTTCATAAATTTTATAGCCCCGGGCAAACAGCTACATTTTTTGAGTCACACGAACGCAGTTCGCCGTCGCCCCCGTTGAGAAGAGATCTCACTTGCCGCGTTCTCTGATCTCTGTAAAACCTAACGTTGTGATTTTTGTAGGTCGAGGTTTGGCTAAACCGAGTGATGGACGCCATGCGATCCACAGTGCGCCATCAGCTGTCGGAGGCTGTGGTATCGTATGAAGAAAAACCACGTGACCAGTGGCTCTTTGACTACCCGGCCCAGGTTGCTCTCTGTGGAACTCAGATCTGGTGGACAACAGAAGTTGTGTTGGCGTTTGGGAGACTGGAGGAGGGATATGAAAACGCTCTAAAGGATTATTACAAGAAGCAGGTACGATTCAGTTGTCCTTTCTAAGTATACAGACTACAGCATGAGCGTAAGATCTATTTGGCTATTCATATAAATTCTCACTTGCGTACATAGCAAAGTTAATTGGAAATCCTTGGGTTACTCAGTGATGCAGTCAGTGACAAAGGCGGTCCCAAAAGAGAATTTTCTAAACTAAGGCTTGGCTTGGGTAACCGGAGAGTCAGTCTTCGTGTTGATCGTAAGCGTGGCATTTTGGTTTTAATTTTTTGTGTTTCCGAGTTTTACTGCTGAATAAGAGCGATTTTTCCCTGGCGGTCCGCCAAAAACTTTGTTAGAGTAACTTTGGGAAGCGTTCAAACGTCAAGACGTTTTTATACAGTGTTCAGTTTACGGCCACTCAAAGGATGTAATTGTAACTTGGGATTTTTTGGTTGGCCATCAGGTTTCCCAGTTAACAACGCTTATCAACATGTTGATTGGTGAGCTGACCAAAGGTGACAGACAGAAGATCATGACCATCTGTACAATTGACGTGCACGCTCGTGACGTTGTTGCTAAGCTTATCCAGCAGAAAGTTGAAAATGCTCAAGCTTTTCTGTGGCTTAGCCAGCTCAGACATCGCTTGGACGATCAGGGTGGCCACTGCTTTGCTAACATCTGTGACGCACAGTTCAAATATTCGTACGAATATCTCAGCAACACGCCTCGTCTGGTGATCACCCCGTTGACCGATAGGTGTTACATCACTTTGACCCAGTCTCTTCATCTGACCATGAGCGGTGCACCGGCAGGTCCTGCAGGGACTGGAAAAACCGAGACAACTAAGGATCTGGGACGAGCACTTGGGATTATGGTATACGTGTTTAACTGCTCTGAACAGATGGACTACAAGGTATGATATTGCTTTCTTAGTGGTCTGTTGTTTCAGTGATACGTAAAGGGATATTGATGAATAGTGACATTAGCGCATCGTCTATGAACTCCATCCTATACTTTCTCAAATCCCATAATATACCTTGTTTAGCCCCCAACAATCTGCCTAGGCATTGTTTTCGATTTCTCTTGGGACATCTTCTTGTCCCAAGAGAAATCGAAAACAATGATTATGCAAAATGTTAGGGGGTAAACAAGATGCATTGTGGGATTTGAGAAAATAGAGAATTGCGATTTCCAACACTTTTGTCGCGTCCAGCCTTGTTTCCCCCTCAGAGGGATCCTGACTGTGGAAAACTTTACAGTTAAGATGAATTTAATTGTCTTGAGAGTGAGCTTTAGATGAAAAGGAAACATTTCATTGAAGTCTTCATCTCGTGCTTTTTATTAATGTGAACATTACGTATACTTCAAAATAAATAACTAAATGAATAAATAAACACCTGCGTTACTAAGGTGAAGTTGGATGACTGATACATTTTGGACCTTCCATTGCTAGCCAGAGCCAAGAGAGACACTGTTTTCGTGGCTGGAAATTCCTAGCGACCCAGCCATGGCCTTCCACTTACAGTGGAAGACGGGGGGAAGAAAGGAATGAGGAGAAACACCAAAATATGCGCGCAACTCCCTAATGCTACAAATACTCCCCTCAACTCTTGAATACAAGGAGTCACGATGTGCAGCATAACAAAACCCCTGGGTACATTGGCGTACATTCTCTTTCTTTACCACTCTAAATTTCATTTAGGCGCATCATAGTTGTACTTACGTAAATTTGGTTACCCCCTCTTTTCAGTCTATTGGTAACATCTACAAAGGACTGGCGCAGACGGGGGCCTGGGGCTGTTTTGATGAGTTTAACCGCATCTCAGTTGAGGTGTTGTCCGTGGTCGCAGTGCAGGTCAAGTCAATTCAAGACGCAATCAAAGACAAGAAAAAGCGCTTCATCTTTCAAGGAGAGGAAATTTCCCTTGTGCCTACGGTTGGACTTTTCATCACCATGAACCCAGGATATGCCGGCAGGACAGAGCTGCCGGAAAATCTCAAAGCCTTATTCCGGTAATGTAATCTTCTTGTACTTTTGCATTTAGAATATGCCTGTTAACCAGGAGCTTATGAAGGGCCTCATATCTCCCATACTTGGTTTGGGAGTCAACCGTTATGCACTGCTGTAAAAGTCAATCAAAACAGAGCTATCTCAGCTTCAAGGGAAAAAACCTGTTCCTAAAAACAAATTTATTCGGGAAAAAGGGTTGTCTCCTAGGCCAAGTATGGGGGATATATATATCATGTATTTGACTTGCGGAGTGGAGATTATTGATGTATTTTAGATAATTATAGTGAACGTAGCGACTTGATTACATACATACATACATACATACATACATACATACATACGTACGTACGTACGTACGTACGTACGTACGTACATGCGTACGTACGTACATGCATACCTACATACATACATGTCCTTGATTTCATATTTCAAAAACAGGAAATCAGAATATGAGGACTGGACTCAACTTCCGGTTTGGGACTTAAAATCAACTCCATTCTGAATTGGAGGATTTGAGATGCCATCTGAGACTCATCAAGTGGAGTTCGCAGTTTACCGGGCATTAGTGATGATGAAATACGTCTGATGCGAAATTCCTATCAGTGCAAATTTTTGTGAAAGGAGGGATAACACTAATCGTGTCAGAGTAGTTTGTTTCTGCTGACCGGTGTTAATGCGGATTGATTCAAACGTCATAGATAAGTGTCAGGCTTGACATGCGCCGACAGAGGAAAGTAGAATGTTGACAGGTTCTTTTTGTTTTGTGTTTTAGGCCTTGTGCTATGGTGGTCCCTGACTTCGAGCTGATTTGTGAAATCATGTTGGTGGCTGAAGGTTTCGTGGATGCCCGAGCGCTTGCCAGGAAGTTTATCACTTTGTACTCACTATGTAAAGAGCTTCTTTCCAAACAGGTAATGCCGTAGCATTGCCTAAACAACGACCAGCCGTTGGTTACCAAAATCTTCCTTCCTCTTCTCCTCTCCCCACTCTGAAAGTTTTGTACTCGGCCCATTTTTCGCTCTGGCAAAACAGCGAAAATCTCGTCCCTCTCGTCTTGCCATGAAACCCGTTGCTATGAAACACTTGCAACGTAGGCTACATTTGCACAAGCTACTGTTTTAGCCTAAACTTGATGAAGTATCCGTTCCTTCAGTCACTTCACTTCACCTCATTCTGCCATTATTCTACCCTTTAATAGGCACACGAGTCTCAATCGACCTCTCTTGGGGTCCGTTTCTCGAAAGTACACTTTTCGGGTCGAAAAAGCCATTTTTCGATAGGCTTCTCTTTCGGCAGGATTTCAAGATAACAAAGTAATTTTTGAGTTTATGACTAATAGACTATAAAAAACCTGTCCGGTCTTAAGATACAGAGGGAATTATGACACCCGAAAAAGGCCTGACAAGTTTCGGAACTTTCAAGAATCGGGCACCAGGGCACGTTGAGTGAATTTCTATGATGTGGATCTGATTATAGGGGATCTTGGTTATCAAATTACGGAACTGAATGTTGCAAGTAATTTGCTAAACTGAGACATTTCAGTGACTTTGCATGGTGGGCTTGGGCATAGAGAAAGATTTTCAATTGAGTTATGAAGTAATTTGAAGACTGCCTTAGTTTTGTATTTGTAACATTTTTATCCAATACTGCAGCAACAAATGTAAATTAATGCAAACCAACTGGGATTTGCTCCTACCATTATCTCCTCTGTCCAGCTTCAAGTATTTCCGTTGCGTTATGGTAATCTCAGTCGATTGTCTGTGTCTGTTGTGATTGGCCAAACGAATTTTCCTTCGGATTTTAAAGCCGCTCACTGTGTGGAATTCATTGTTACTACACGTTAAAACATCTGTAAAAAATAATGTCGGCAAAATTCCATTTCAGGACCATTATGACTTGGGTCTCCGTGCTATCAAGTCCGTGTTGGTCGTTGCTGGCTCGCTGAAGCGAAGCGATCGGGAGCGTCCTGAAGACCAAGTACTGATGCGCGCATTGCGTGACTTTAACATCCCCAAGATTGTCACGGATGATGTTCCTGTTTTTATGGGTCTGATTGGTGATTTATTTCCTGCTCTTGATGTACCAAGAAAACGTGACATGGACTTTGAAGCATTGGTGAAAAAGTCTGCCCTGGTGAGAATAACTTCGTGTTGATCAAGTCCCGACGAAACTCTTCTAGTTAATGTAGTTATAACTAAATATATTCCAATTGTGTGGAGGAAGTGAGCCATTATTAATCTCCAGATCTGATACAAGTATCATTGAGTGATATTGTAATTACTTTGCATCCAAATTACAGAACGATGATTAGAGTGAAACAAGAGACTTGAGTACTGCCTTTCTCTTTGGTGTCACACTTTCAACTTCTTTTTTTGAACGTTTCAGTTATTTCATTATGGAAATGTCAAAAGCCCAAATCATAAGAGAGAAGAGTTTAGATGCCGTTTTTACCGCTTCTTTTAAGACTTATTGAACACCTAGGTTTTGACTGTGCCTCTCCGGTTGTCCAATTTAATTTCACATTTCAATTTGAATTAAACAAATAAACGTTCATACTTTCTGGTGACCTAGAAAAAACTCTCTGAACGGTAACAGTCCACCCACACAACCTTGGCCTACTCAGATAATCAGTCTCACTCACTCCACCCTCCCCTCAAAGAAAACGTTTCCCTCAAGCAGAGAATAGGTGTGCGCGATTATTGGTCGCCACATTATGTTTACGTAATACTTTTTTACTTGGAATAAGAAACTCAAATATAAACTTGATTTCCTGTGCAATTTTCTCCAGGATCTTAAACTTCAAACTGAGGACAGTTTCATACTCAAAATTGTTCAGTTGGAAGAATTGTTGGCCGTCAGACATTCAGTGTTTGTTCTTGGTCCAGCTGGAACTGGTAAAACACAGGTTATCAAGACACTGAACAAGACGTACCAGAACCAGAAGAGAAAACCACTTCTGCATGATATTAACCCCAAGGCTGTGACAGCTGATGAACTGTTTGGATTTATAAACCCTGCCACCAGGGAATGGAAGGACGGTGAGTGACTGTTTATGACGGATATTTCAATTCGGAGTTCTTCTGCCACTTGGCCCTCAATAACTGACGCTTTAGAGCTGAAAGCCAAGAGCTATACTGTATCTTTTAGCCATTAGAATATAGTACACAGCCAAACACTCCCAAAGTAGGATATCTCAGGTCTATCTGGGACGAAATATTGCCTTGTCAATACGGTTCTTGGTGACCCGTCTTGGCCAAGATGGCGTCATATACATACTCCTATAGTTACAAAAGTAAGATGACGACTGATTAACTTTCCGTACGGCTTTTTCAGGTCTGTTTTCCACTATCATGCGAGATTTGGCATCAATCAACAATGACAGCCCGAAGTGGATTGTACTCGATGGTGACATTGATCCAATGTGGATCGAGTCACTAAACACGGTCATGGACGACAATAAGGTAATGTAAACCCGCTAAGAACAAAACACCGTGAGATTTTTTGAGAAATTTTCAGCGAGTGCTCAAGATACTAGAGTGCCTTAGCCGTGATGCGCGAGGGACGCAGACCAGGGGCCCGTTTCTCGAAAGTCCCGAAAGTTTACGGGCCATTTTCGGGTAACACAATTCCCTTTGTATCTCAAGAACGAAGAGGATTTAAGTCGTCAAACTTCACAGTCATTTTGCTTTTCGTTGCCTTGAAAACATCTTAAAAGATCGGCTTTCTAAAACAAGCGGTTGGCAGATGGTTCACAAATGGCTTTTCGAGCCCGAAAAGTTTTCGGAACTTTCGAGAAACGGGACCCAGGCATTAGAGAGATTTAGCATCACGTTTACCGTGAAACGGCAAACGTCGACTTGCCGCT
>NC_090877.1:12077377-12099877 GCF_036669935.1 Montipora foliosa | reverse complement strand
GATGTGAAGCCTTCAATCGCTGAGTTCATGTCCTATGTACACACCAGTGTCAATGAAGAAAGTCAGTTGTATTTGGCAAATGAAAGGCGCTACAATTACACCACGCCCAAGAGTTTCTTGGAACAGGTACAAAATCTCAGACCATCGTTGTTAGTAGCACACAGTTCAATTAAGGCTCACCATCGAAAAACCACTGACCTGTTAACCAGTTGAGTAATTTACCTTTTTACGGACGGCTTGACAAATAGCGAATTCATGAAAGCTCCAGGAACATGGGTATTCCATCCAGTTAGTCTATTAACAGACTCGAGAGACCTATTTCGTAGCGAATCCCCTGACAAAGATGAGAATTTAAATATGAATACAGTAGTATCAGTATATTACAATATTAAGCAAACTGGCGCGCATTTTTTAAAGGCTTCGTCCAAGAGGTTTTCGATATTTAACTGTAGTACACGTCAGTGACACGTAGCCTGCCGAAAAAAATATGTTTTGGATTTCAAAACTATGTTAACTAAACACTAAGCGACCAAAGTCTTAAGCCTTGGTTTCAAAAAGACACCTGTTCATTTAAACTGGAATTTTCCTATTTAATGGTCCGCCATTGCCAACGTTAAGTTCTTGAGAGAGCTGGTTCGGAGAGAAAGTGACCTCAAAGGCAACGCAATGCGTGTGTACGCCGCAAAATTAATATGTAGCACGGGAATTTTGGGATTTCAGGTTTTTAAACTTTACACGCTGAAATTTTAAGCTAGTGAGCCTTTGACGTCTCTTTTTCCTGAATCCAACCCTCTGAGGTCCAATCGGTGAGTTTTGAACGTGAGTAATGGCGGACCGTGAAATCCAAAACTTGCACTCAAAGTAAACGGCCTTTGGATAAAAATCAAAACTAAAAAGTTTTCCAGTCAGGCGTTAAGCAAACACACTTCGAAAATCTGAAGAAAAAAAGGAAGTGATTTTTTTATCACAGGGGCACTTTAAGTGATAATAATATTTAAAATATCTTCATTGATGGATATGAATTTATTAGCAAGGCTTCTAAAACAAATGCGGGCGGCGTTGGTATGTATATAAGGAACACCTTCAACTTTATCAAAAGGCGTGACTTAGAAGTATCGTTGGATGGAGTTGAAACGTGCTTTATAGAAATCGCAAGAGTAAAACAAAAGCATATTATTATTTTTGGATCATTACAAGAAATCATAAATAAACATGCTCCAATTAAAAAAGTTGCGAACTCTAAAAAGAGACAACTAAGCAACCATGGATGTCAAACGGCATACTGAATTCAATTAAGACGAAACAAAAGCTGTTTAAATTCCATTTTCTGAGTCAAGACAAGTCAAAGTAAAATTATATAAAAAGTACAATACTAAATTCAGTAAGGCGAAGAACTGGCTAAACGGACAAGAAGAAAATGCCTAATGCATTTAAGGTCAAATTGCCTAACAAAGATGGTTCTGAATATATATCGGAAAAGAAAAATGGCATTAAATATGTTGGAGTTTTAATTGATGATACAATCTCACTGGAAATACCATATATCTTACGTGTCCTCGAGAATTTCTCGAAATACAGGAATGTTCCTCATGCTAAGGCATTACCTCCCTAAAAACAAATCAGACAACTTTATTATAACTTGACATATCCATATCTATCATATGCTGTACTTGCTTGGGGTAGCGCTTGTGCATCGCATCTCAAGAAAACAAAATCATATTATCCGCTTTATGTTCTATGCTACTCTTTACGGTGAAAATGCCCTTCCGTTACTTAACTTATTAGAACTACTCACATTACAGGACATTTTTACACTACGTTCACTTCAGTTCTCCCACCAGAGGCATAAAAAGCGGCTACCCTCATCTTCGACAATCGATTTCGTTACGCCAGTGATGTTCACACATTAAACACTAGATATGCGTCAAAAGGTAACTTCTATAAAGCACGTTCTAGGATTAATATTGGAAAAACAACTTTGTCAGCTTTAGCAGTCAACCATTGGCAAAAATTACGACAAGAATTCGAAGTTCTCGGTCTCCCTATTTTCCCAAAAAAAGTCAAACAGTATTTACTATCGCAGCAAATATAACGTCTAAGTCATTTGAGATCTCTATTTTTTTTTACTAAGTAGTATTGAAGTGTACATGTAGTAGTATGTGTGTGTAGTGTGTGTCTTAAGTATGTAGGTAGATGTCTCAGTACATTTCAAATGTTACTAAGCAAGGCTTTTGTCTAACTAGAACACTTTATGGTTCACTAAGGCGCTTTGATATATACCCGGTATACATTTAGTCAGTTTTATAAATGTCAATATAAACTTTGAATGGACTAAGTGCACATTTATATTTCAATATCATGTTTTAAGGAAGTGTGAAATAAAGTCTTTTCTTGTCGTCGGCGCGGGAGGTCGCAGGTTCATACCCCGGCCGGACTAAAACTGAAATATCCGAGGAGAAAGTGTTGCATTTGTTAACAATTTCACTTGCAAACGGTTATATTTTCAAAGTGTCACTCTGTAAACGGAAGCTCCGTCTCATAACCCAAGTCGAAAAGAATAGTGCATGGAATTCCCGGTGTTGTGATTCAGGCTTGTTCTCGACATCAATATGTGGCCGGCTTGGCAGTAATGTCTCAAAAAGGCTTTTATCATATACGTACCGAGATTTACGCGCCAAAAGGGATCGAGATAAAAATAGTTTCTTTGCGCTAGAGAAGCCAGCTGATTGGTCATACGATTTTTTTCACTAGTGAAAAACGACGTATCGACGCTCTGATTGGCTATATCGTTATTTTCACTAGTGACAAATTGTCGTATCAGCCTTTTGATTGGCTAATATGATGTTGAACTTTGGCTCGGGTGGCCTGTGCACCGACAGCGGCCGTAAAATTTGTGAACATGACGGCCGACTGGTGTATGGTTTTCAAAGTTTTTGATCTTTTATATATAGATTACTTCATGGTTGGTGAGTACGATTTTTATTGCTCACTCGTTGTGAAGGATCGCGTAAACGAACGAGTGAGCGAAGCGAACGAGTGAGTTTGCGCGCTTTGAAAACCATACACCAGTCGGCCGTCATGTTCACAAATTCCATTTACTCAACTGAAAATGGAACTTCATCGAATCCCATATCGCAGGTACATGTATATTTTTTACACTCACACTCACTTAAACAATGACCGCTGACCACGTGATCGCGTTACAAAATATCCGTTTCTTGTTGGCAGATTACATTATACCGCAATCTTCTGAAAAAGAAGTCGCTGGAGTTAAGCCAGAAAACAGAACGTCTGGAAAATGGTCTGCTGAAGCTACAGAGCACAGCATCCCAGGTAGATGACTTGAAAGCCAAGCTGGCCTCTCAAGAAGTTAAACTCAACCAGAAAAACGAAGATGCGGATAAACTCATCGAAAAGGTGGGCGTCGAAACAGAGAAGGTCAGCAAAGAGAAGGCGATTGCAGACGAAGAAGAGAAGAAGGTACAAGTCATTGCTAAAGATGTATCCGAAAAACAGAGATCTTGTGAAGAAGATTTGGCAAAGGCTGAACCAGCTCTAAAAGCCGCTCAGGAGGCTCTGAACACACTGAACAAGAATAACTTGACCGAGTTGAAGTCGTTTGGTGCGCCACCTCTCGCTGTTGTTAATGTGACTTCAGCTGTGATGGTGCTACTTGCACCGTCATCTAAGATCCCGAAGGACAGAAGCTGGAAGCAGGCTAAAATCATGATTGCAAAGGTACATTGTGTGGTTTTGATAATGAAAAAAGATGTATGAGCGCGAATTTCAATTGAGTGTCGAAAGTAATTAGCAAATTGCTTTGGTTTTGCATTACTTCACTCGGTGATTGGTTCAAAGTTCTCCCGCCACTTTTTCAATCAAGTGAATTGAAACCAAAACCAATCGTGGCTCGCGCGTGCACATTTTCCCGCGCTTTGTGTCGGCTACGTGTAATAATAATTTACTGGATTGTCTCCGTCCTTTTTGATTGCCCAAAGTAATTACTTCGGTTTTGGTTTTACGACACTCGATTGAAACTCACTCTATGTACATGTAATTGAACTTCTTTGAAATCAGTAATTGGAAAGAATACATAGAGCTCTACAGTAAGGACGTACTTAGTGCGCACAATATCACGAGTAAGAATATGATGCAGCGTTTCCTACATTAGTAGTAGTCAACAAATAAAAGTATCTTCTGAACAGCTTATTTTCTTTCTTTTATCGTTAAGGTCGATCAATTTTTGGATCAGCTTGTGAACTATGACAAAGAAAACATCGCCGATAGCAACCTCAAAGCTGTGCAGCCGTACCTTGACGATCCAGAGTTCGAACCAGATTTCATCCGGGCCAAATCTGCAGCTGCTGCCGGTATCTGTGCTTGGGCAATCAACATTATTAGGTTTTATCACGTGTTCTGCGACGTGGAGCCCAAGAGACAGGCCCTTGCTGCTGCTAATGCCGAATTGGCTGCCGCCGAGGAGAAGCTGGCAAAGATCAAAGCTAAGATTGGAGAGTTGGACGAGAACTTGGCTGAACTCACGGCTTCATTCGAGAAGGTAACGCTTATTGAACTGTTAAGTCTCGAGTCATACGGGTCTTGATCACGGATCAAGGTTGAGATAGGAAAGTCTCGAGTGAAATGTAATAATTGACTATATTTTTCGGTGAAATCCACGAGCAAAGAAGCATCTTTCTTTAACTGAAACCAAGAGTTTTGGCCCTAACTTTACGTTTCCCTTGATATGTGCTTGAAAACACAAGAAACGTGTTCGAGCAGTTAAGGGTTCTTGTTAGAACCAGATATAGTGTTAATCTTCTAGGTTTTTTTAATGGAGAGCAATATGAGAACCAAGTTTCCACGCCCCCCTCTGCTATTTACATTACCGTCAACATCGGCCAACAGCAAATGGTCTTACGCATGTAATAATCTAATTATCATATTAAAGCCGTTGGCAATTTATCCCTCAGTATCCCATCACCACAAATCTTTTCCATGTAAACGCAATGGAACCTACCACCTGAATCTTATAACAATTGCTTTTATTCCTGATTCTAGGCTACAGCAGAAAAACTGAAATGCCAGAAGGAAGCCGAACAGACGGCCATGACTATCGAGCTGGCTAATCGATTGGTCGGGGGATTGGCTTCGGAAAATGTTCGTTGGGCCGAATCTGTGGCGGACTTCAAGGAGCAGGAGAAGACCTTGCCTGGCGATGTCCTTCTTACGACAGCTTTTGTTTCGTACATGGGCTGTTTTACAAGAAAATACCGCGACAATCTCATGAACGAAAAATGGCTGCCATTCTTAAAAGGGCAATCGGTAAGCCACAGGAAAAAATGTTTGTGAGCTAGAGGGAACTTTCGTGAGACTTCATACTTTTCTTGCAATCGTGGGAAAAACAATGGCGTGAAAGTTGAAGTTAGTGGATAGATAGATAGATAGATAGATAGATAGATAGATAGATAGATAGATAGATAGATAGATAGATAGATAGATACTTTATTATCACCTTAGACTGCAGTTATAACTGAATTGATAAGGTTTACCTTACATAATTAAAAAAAATAATTCAGTAAGTAAAATATATTAACTATTATGATACATTAAGATAGATCTAGGACTCTTGTTACAACTATGAAAACTAAGGTTGATCTGATCAAAACTTTTAAAAACCAAAGCCTTTGGTTTTAAAAGTTTGTGTTATAATTTGATTTTTCTTTTTGAGACATTTACTGTAGGATTTAGCCTGTGGCTCTTATTAATAATTTTTGATTCATGTTGTCACCATCAATTATCATTCATCAGTTTTATGTACTTATTGACTGAGTGGGAGAGCCGGGCGGGTAATTATTTGGCCCGAGCGCCATGAACGAGGGCCAAATATTTTCCTGTCCGGCGCGACCTAAACTCAGTCAATAAGTGTTTTATCGTATGGGCTCTTCATACTATTCATGAGCACTCAGAATATGAAGTTTTGACAAAATAAGTAACAAACATTTGCACAGTATTAATCTAATATGTTGCTTGCATTTGCTTTTCTGGCTGTATATAACTTGGATGTTTCAAAGCGACGAAATCCTCTAAAATTGCATCGCACGGAGCAGTACGTGTTCCTAGCAGGGCCGTACAGCTTTTAGGGAGCTTAAGCACGCGCGTTTCTGAGGCGCGGACGGCAACCGGAAGAGAAAATTTCGCGTGTCAGGACAGTGTTGTCTCCAAGATTTCTATACTAATCATCTCTAATGGAGTAAAGGTACTTGATAATGTAAATGTGGTTGTGTGAAGAGAAGTTAAAAGGGAAAACAGGTCACTTCCGGTTGTCGTCCGCGTCTAAAAAACGCGCGTGCTTAAGCTCCCTATTTCCGGCCCTGCTAGCGCTAATGCATGCGGCCCTCATACGGGGATTTTCCCAATAGTTTAACAATAAAAGAGCGCGCAGGGCCGGCCGAACGGGCCATATGATAATTAGCCTTTATTTAAGATTATTTATTCATTGATAATTTTGTAGGTAATGAACGTTTTAAGGTTTCCGTGTCTGTAGAGTGCGGTGATTCGGCCAGTGTATTATATCTAAAATAACTTCGAAGCTCTTTGTTCCTTTCCGTTTCGTTGCTCTCTCGCATAAGTCTCAATAACTCAAACAATTGTTTTTTTTAGGTTCCTATCAAAATCACAGAGAACCTCGACCCGCTGACTTTGTTAACTGACAATGCAACCGTTGCCCAATGGAACAACGAGAACCTACCAAGCGACAGAATGAGTACAGAGAACGCTACCATTCTCACTAACTGCGAACGATGGCCGCTAATGATCGATCCACAGCTGCAAGGAGTAAAGTGGATAAAAACTCGAGAGGGAGAAGAACTGAGAGTGGTCCGACTTGGACAAAAAGGGTAGGCATTCTTTGTTTCTTGGAATCTCGTTTGTACGTTTGTCTCAAACATTTCTTATGTAAAGTGCCATTTTCCACGAGTTTCTTTCCCAAAACAAAGGAGAATGGCTTTGGAAGCGAGCGGGTCTTTGAAAGAGATGAATTTTGAGACAAGCGAGTGCTTCCTTAACGCGCACGAAAAGCCTTTTTCCTTAAGAGTATTCTGTTGGGCGGTTTAGTGTTTGAACCAGGCTATGTTTATATTTATGTATTTTATTTCTATCATTGTTAACTAATTAATCACAAATTACAATAACGACAAAAATTAATATAATAATACAAAGCAGTTCCGCCCGCAAATAGTCAACGCTAGTCGAGGCGGGCGGCCTAAGGTTATTGAAAACAAGGTATAAAAGAAAATTAATTAACTAGGAAAGTAAATTGAATGTTGCAAGATAAGGTAAGGTAAAGTCCCTGCTTACGAACCAGAAGGCTCATCAGGCCGGCGCTTATCTCCGGTTTCTGTAGCATGAAGCGACCAGGAACTCGTATTTATACTCCCCCCTGGATGGGATGCTAGTCCATCGCAGGGTTACCCCCAGCATTACGCCGGTACCCATTTATACACCTGGGTGTATAAATGGAGAGGCACCGTGAGAGTAAAGTGTCTTGCCCAAGAACACAACACAATGTCCCCGGCCAGGCCCCGAACCCGGACCACTCGATCCGGTGTCGAGCACACTAACCATGAGGCCACCGCGCCTCATATTGGAATAAATGTGAAATTTTGCAAAGAAAGGAAGGAAATCGTGGGCATAACTTGAAGTTTTAGCGAGAAGGAGATTATATGTTAAAGTTGCCCACAAAATGGACTGATTTGTTTGAATTGATCAGTTTCTCTAGTGTATCATCGAAGTATTCTTGAAAGCGCTGAGGGGAATTATATTGTCGATTAATAATGCCACAAACGGTGTTGCGTTTCCCTCAATTTATATTCATACCAACACCTCGAGAAGCCAGAGGCGTTGGGACGTACTCAAATACCTATCCTGGAATGGCAGGGTTGAAATTCAGATTTCTGCCGCTTACAATCTTTGTTTCCGAAATTACCAATAATGGAGAAATTAAAATCTAACTAATCAAGGAGATGGGTCTGAAATTTTTCAGCGAAACATGAATCATGAACGTATTTTGGGAGTTCACTTTTATACTTATGGAAGCTATGAGGAGAATAGTAGCGACATTGAATATCGTGATTGTTAAGACCGTTACCAGGACTAGCATGAGGCATGGCCCAAACTAATGTACCTAACTGTTAAAAACGAACTGCGGCGTAATCAAATTCTCGTCATTTCTCCCGTGTTTCAAAATCTCGGACCAAAAGAATACAGTAGAAATGTGACCATATCAAGGTTGCTTTTTGACTAATGGTTACTTAAGCCAAGTTTTTTTTTTGCTGACTCACTTTCTGAAACCGTTCATTGTTTTATCAGGTACTTGGATGCCATCGAACGAGCAGTAGCGAACGGTGACTGCGTTTTGATTGAAAACATGGGCGAAAACATGGACCCAGTGCTGGATGCCCTTGTCGGCCGAAACACCATCAAGAAAGGAAGGTTTGTTGATAATAATTATTCATTCAAGCACAGTGCATAACCATGCAACGCATACCATTGTCTCGGTTATCAGCTGATATACCGCATGACCCTATATGGAAACTAATTGCGTTGGTCGTTTTGTAAATACAGCATGTTGTCCTTGGTCAGCGAGGTCCTATGATGTTATATTTCCTTGTTAACTAAAATACGACCAAAAACAAATGTGTCGGATGACATATTGATTATTCTTCTTTCGGCTTTCCTGCTATCGCGGGAGATCTCAGGGTATTTAAATAACTGAGGAGAAAGTGCTGCCTTTGTAACTACATCTGCAAACGGTTAGACTTTCAAGTCTTCTCGGATAAGGACGATAAGCCAGAGGTCCCGTCTCACAGCCCTTGTTCTTTAACGCTGTGGGACGTTAAAGATCCCACACACTATTCGAAAAGAGTAGGGCACGGAGTTCCGGGTGTTGTGGTCTGACCTTTCCAGCACGTGGTCCGCTTGGCAGGATTAGCTTGAAGGGCTTCTGTGTGAATGAGACCACAATTGTGTATAACAGCCAGAAGTCAGGCCACTTAGCCAAGAGCTGGAGCAAAAAGACTATGATTAAAGATTAAAAGAGAACTGGTGCTTGGAAAGTCTTTGTTTTGCAAAGCGCCAACAAACGCGCAGATATCTTCAGTTAGTACAATTACAAGCGGAAGCAAAGAAAGAAAACCTCAAATTGTTAATGTAGCTTAAAAGCTTACAGTTCAAGGACCCCCCCCCCCCCCTTCCCTTCCCCCTTAAAAATGCGCGAAACCTTGCCCTAATTTTGGTACAATGTTTACATTCACACTTTTCCCTTCTTAATCTACTTCCGCTTGACAGGTACATCAAGATGGGAGACAAAGAGGTCGAGTACCATCCAGAATTCCGTCTCATTCTTCACACCAAACTGGCCAATCCACATTACAAACCCGAAATGCAGGCCCAAACTACCCTTATTAACTTTACGGTCACACGTGAAGGCTTGGAAGATCAGTTGTTGGCCGACGTTGTGCGAAAAGAGAGGCCTGACCTCGAGGAAACCAAGGCCAATTTGACCCAGCAAATGAACCAGTTCACTATCAAGATCAAAGAACTTGAAGATGCGTTGCTGGCTCGGCTGTCTGCGGCGGGTGGAAACTTCTTGGGCGATTACGCTCTTGTGGAAAACTTAGAGAACACAAAGAGAACTGCCGCTGAAATTGAGGTTAAAGTTGCTGAAGGCAAAACGACTGAAGTCAAGATTAATGAAGCCCGCGAGCAGTACCGGCCAGCGGCTTCTCGATCTTCCCTGTTATATTTTATATTGAACGATCTGAATAAGATCAACCCCATTTATCAGTTCTCTCTGAAGGTTAGTCAAAATAGTTTCTTCACTTTATCCTTTCAGGATACGGTTCTTTTGTCCATTTCAGTCAATACATCCACATACCACTCAAGCAAGTGGTCCTTTTCTTCCGTTTTGATAAGTTAACTCTGGGACCATAAAAATAACTTAATTTAATACGGATCAACTTTTGATACCAGCTAGTAACCCAGTATTTTACATCATGGGTCTCCCAAATGGTAATGGTTGGGGATCCCTATTAGCAGAAGGTAACTTGTCGGTTAAGAGGCGTGCTGAAGTTGAATTCGGGATTCGGAAGCACCAAAGACACATCCAACCAGTAGTTATAGCGGGATTGGACCCCAGCCCAACCCGGAACCAAACGCAACCCCTCTTCTCACTTGACCGCGCCGCCGGACTTCGCAAATGGATAGATGGGTAAGAGGTAGCTTCGATACCTCTTTGAGTGCTGAAGGTTGATTCCCTGTTTTCTTCTCTTCAGGCCTTTAACGTGGTGTTCCAAAAAGCTATTGACAGAGCTGAACCGGCAGAGGAAGTCAAAGTGCGCGTAAACAATCTAATTGATTGCATTACCTTTTCTGTGTTCATCTACACCACCCGCGGGTTGTTTGAAAAGGACAAACTTATCTTTACAGCACAAGTAGCTTTCCAGGTAAGCAGGTTCAATTAGGGCGTTCTGTGGGTGTGTTCTTTGTAAAAACTATTCGCGACGAGATATACGGTGATCGCGTCCGTTTTCAGGTGGTGTAAAAAGTTATCAATCCAGCTGTTTATTCTGCCACCGATAGACGAATGAACTAAATGAAAGTTGCGGTATTTGAGTGAAATCGCGCGTGACCTGATGTAGAAGTGTCGAGCGAGTTAATTTATATTAGTGTAAATACACAGGTGATTATACAAAATCGCGCGCTCTCATTGGCTCGCTATCTCGGATTATCAGCCGATAATCACCTCGACGGACAAAATGGCTGCCAGCTTTCGTTTTGCCACTGTAAGTGAAGATGATTTCGCGTTGAAATGTTTTTTTTTTTTCTTTTTTGAAATAATCACCTGTGTATTTATACTAAAACAATTATTCGCCTCAGGCTCAGTGATTATCGGTGAATATTCACCGAGACGAAGTCGAGGTGAATATTCACCGATAATAACTTCGCCTTCGGCGAATAATTGTTAAATAGTCAAAAATTATACTTGATAATGTAGCGACTAGGAACCAAGTACTAGCAATTAGACCAGAAAGGGTAAAGAAACGGAAAGAAGACAAGTAAGTCTACGGGAGTTAGAATGAGAAATTGTGGCGGACTAATTACAGAATAGCTAATCCCCGAACCCCCGCCCCGTGTAGCTCTAAGAATATTGAATCAAAAAACTGTACTTTCAATCTTTTTTATTCACGTCTCAATTATTTCTGCAGATCCTATTGATGAAGAAGGAGATTGTACCTCACGAGTTGGAATTCCTGCTCCGTTTTCCGGCTGTTATGAACGTGACAAGTCCAGTCGACTTTCTCAATAATCTTTGTTGGGGAGGTATTAAGGTGAGAGATTGGTTAATTACAATTACAATAGTCACTTCTTTCGCTGGCAGCTATACAGAGGCGTGGTGCTGAGTGCCTTCGCAAAAAAAATGTACTTGAAATTTGGGGACTTAAACAGCTTGTTTCGCTAGTCTACCAGATATCGGCATTCGTCAAAAGATACGGGTTTGAGTCTCACTCTTCTGACTCTATAATTTTTCTTTTCAACTACTCAATCCAATTTCATCGCATGCAAGGGTAAAGGTGGTTTCGGTGGATGTGATCCGAAGTCCTCCCATGACCATCTCTGAAACCATAGTATTTAAACCAAGTAAAGAGATCTTACTAGGATTTTCCGCCTTTCATGTAAATGACCCTCACCAAGGTGGCAACTGCCGGTGATGCGAGAGAACAAAAGATGGTGATTGTCTTAATATGTAGTTAATTACAACAAGCGTACTTTTGTCGTTCCTATGCCTTGTTGTAGGCTCTGAGTAACATGGAAGAATTCCGTAATCTCGATCGTGATATCGAGGGATCTGCCAAGAGATGGAAAAAGTTTGTTGAGAGTGAATGTCCCGAGAAAGAGAAATTCCCCCAGGAGTGGAAAAACAAAAGCTCTTTGCAGAAGCTCTGCATGATGAGAGCTCTGAGGCCAGACAGAATGACTTACGCTGTGAGGTAAGTAATTCAAAAATTGACAAGCCAACAGACGCACACAAAAGAAAGGCATGAGCTGTGTTTTATCGGAATGAGAGGGAACGTTTGTACTTTTTCTCCTTTGTGGAGAAAGTGAAAAGTAAATAAGGAGGGATATATTTTCCCCTTGCCCTGCTGATCCCATTCCCTTTCCCAGCTTCAACAGTTTACGCAGCTTGTCGTGGTGCAATGAAGAACTTCATACCCCCAACATTTCCGATCAAATCACTAGTTTAGTCCCTTTTTTCCATTTCGACCTCTGAGAAGTGTTCAAGCCAATTAACACTGAAATGTCTGTAAAATAAAGGATCGCACATGCGGTAGTGCCATGAAATACAACATGCGGCACCGTCGACCGATGCTCATCCGAGCAGCCGATTCTGTTGGGATTGTACCAACTTGTATGACAACAACTGATGTATCTAGAAATCGCTTTGCTCATACCAATTCTCTTGTGTCGCCTTCCTCTCTACAGCGGTTTTGTCGAAGAGAAGATGGGCTCAAAATACGTGGAGAATCGTCAAGTGGAGTTTGCAAAGTCGTATGAGGAGAGCGGGCCTGGAACGCCAATCTTCTTCATCCTTTCCCCAGGTGTGGACCCTTTGAAGGACGTGGAGGCCTTGGGGAAAAAAATCGGTTTCACCATTGATAACAAAAACTTCCACAATGTTTCTCTAGGACAGGTGAGTAACGGACGCATTGCGTTTATGTTGTTTTGTTCTATGTACCCGCATTTTGAGACGCGATATTTTTAAAAGTGTTCAACAGATGAAAAAGGCGTTCAAGTTTGGTGCGAGTGTTTCCTCGCTCGTTCGCGTAAGGAGTTCAGTCTTTTTCCCGGGCGCTTGGTATACCGGCTGTTTTCTCTCGTCTATTTTATTTTATTTTATTTTATGTAGTAAGACGACTGACATTTAACGTGTTTCTTTGTTAGGGTCAAGAAATCGTTGCAGAGCAGAGTCTTGACTTGGCGGGAAAGGAAGGACATTGGGTTATTTTGCAGGTAAATAAAATCCTTATGACATAATTGCCAAAGTCACTCGCTTTTTATGAAATTTACGCAACATTGTATTTGTAGGTTCTATAGTTTGTGTTATTTCGATCTTTTGATATTTACATTCAGTCATTTATTTTCCCCTTTCTCAATCTATTCTGTTTTTACGCGGGTCGATAATGTTTCGAATGCTCTTGCAGTGAGAGAAGCACTAATTACGGGACAAAAATTGACCAGTTTGACGGACGTAAAATGTAACCAATCTCGGGCTTAATACTTGACAGCTAAGCAGCTTTTTCTTGCCGTTTTCCTAGAATATCCATCTTGTAAAGAAGTGGCTTCCAACACTGGAGAAAAAACTAGAGGCTTACAGCGAAGGAAGCCATGAGAACTATCGAGTATACATCTCGGCTGAACCCGCAGGCACGCCCGAGTCTCATATCATCCCTCAAGGAATTTTAGAGTCCTCGATCAAGATTACAAATGAGCCACCCACAGGAATGCAGGCCAACTTACATCAGGCGCTCGACAACTTTAACCAGGTCAGTACAACAATTTGGTAGATTTGTGTTGTACATGCGGTTCTTATTATACCGGAGTACATTCGAGTTAGGGTCTTGGATGAAGTTCACTCAAGTAACTTAGCTCGCTGTCACCCATTTTATGCTCTTTCGGTGGGGTTCCGCCTTGAATTGGCTGACATGTAATACTCGAAAGAAATACTCGAAACGAAGAATTTAATTTTCTACATTCCAGAAACTAGGGATTAATGAACGTAGAGACGAACATTTAAAATACATCGTAAAGGTATCCTAGATACAGTACTTTCATTCTGAGTATATGATAATTTCCTCATAAAAATCTGCAGCAGGACTGACCAAATGGTATGAGCACTGCCTTTCACCATTATGTCGTGGGTTGATTCCCGGAGTTGGCGGCTCAAGTTTGGCTTGAGTCAAGTTTGTTGGTTCTCTACTCTGCTTGGAGTGGTTTCCTCCGTATTTTTCTGCTTTTCTCTCTCGTTGAAAAGAAAAACACCAACTTTTGATTTGTAATGAAGGAGGTGGTAAAAGCATGAAGAGGTGTGTGTCCTACATCAATGATGACTCAGGGATCACTCGCAAAAATTTCGAGTTCTCCTTTGTGGGAATCCAACCAACGACCTTCCGATTACTAGTTCGCATGCTCTACCGCTGAGCTATAGGAGTCTCTTTGAAGCGAGGCCATTAAACTTGGTTAAGGTCACAATTATTGTCCCGCTGTACTAACAGGACTGAATGTGTCGAAATGACGCATTTTTTTCTTTCTGGACTCCTACAAAAAAGCAAGCAATTTTTTTCCCGAGTATCCGTAAACACGAAGACGCTCTATAAAAGGGATGGCTTTAAGCTCTGATTTTGTTGGAATCCATTCAAGCACGACAGATTATCCAAGATGGCAATCAACTGACAGCAACACCAAGAAGGAATGATTTCAGGACGAAAAAAAGTGACTGGGAGTTTTAAGCAAGAACGATAAATAACATCTTTCAACATGTTACAGACACTTTCCCGTTAGGGGCCTTATTATTGCACAAATTATTACAGAGCTTTGTATGCGTCCACGGTTGAGTGCTATATCATCTGCATGTGTCTAAGGTACCACGCCTTTTCTAAAAAAGTACATCGCTCCATCTAATTTGATTTCCTTTCACTTACAGTCTTTCGGATTTGTAGAGCACTTCTGCTGGGGTATATATATGAGCTTTAAACTTCGATAAAATGATTGTTATTCTTTTTCTTCTTGTGATATTTTCGTTCCTTTTTAATAGGCAACAACCATTTGTTCTTTGGAAACCTACATAGCGCAATTTATCGACTTAACTAATATGATTTTTTTTCGGAATGGCCTATTTAACATGACGTTGTTTTTGTTTTGTTTTTAGGACACACTTGAAATGTGCGCCCGAGAGAATGAATTCAAGAGCATACTGTTCGCTTTGTGCTATTTCCACGCATGCGTAGCTGAGCGCCGTAAGTTTGGACCTCAGGGATGGAACAGATCTTACCCATTCAACACTGGTGACCTGACCATCAGTGTAAATGTACTTTATAACTACCTTGAGGCCAATGCCAAGGTGAGCGAAACTGATAGGCCGATCTTTGTTTACTTCGGCACTTTTTGGCTTAACAAAGAACGCCGTTTTGTCACTACGAGAGAATTAAAATGGCACTAAGGTAAAATTCTGTAGTTTTATTCCCAAAACCCGAAAATGTCCCTTTTGACTGAAGGCTAGTTTTGCCTGCATGGCCTCATACACCGTAAGACTTTTTGAGCCGGCCACATTTGCTGGAGAGAATAGGCACTCAGACCACAAAGCCGGGAACTCAGTGTCGTGCTCTTTGTTGTTATGTAAGTGAATACTTTAAAATTTCAAAGAATTTTACAAGCAAGAGTTTTGTGACGGGGACTAATTGTCCGAGAAAACTTGAAAGTCCAGTCATTTGCGTACGAGATAAGAAAGGCAGCACCTTTTGCTTGAGACCGTGCGGGTCGCAAACCCGCGACCTCATGGGACGAATATTCAATGGGCTCGCGTTTGAGCCATATTTACTACATGGTGGAAATATGGCGACACAAGATTGAGAATCGCGAGCTACGCTTGCTCCGTAGAAGTCAGCTCAGACATAGTTGTGAGTGCAGTGTGAAAGGAAAAAGGAAACTGAGGAAAGGAAAGGAACTTTATTTAAGTGTCTAATCTTTTAGCGCTGTAGCACTAATTTGGGACACTGTAAATTGAAATTAAGGGAAATCGATTCAAAATTTGGTTTTTTTGGAGAGGGGAAAACCGGAGTACCCGGAGAAAAACTTCTCGGAGCAGATTAAAGAACCGACAAACTGGATTAAGAAGTGGATTGTGTTTTTTGTCTCCTCGTTCAGGTTCCATGGACTGATCTGCGTTACTTATTCGGTGAGATCATGTACGGAGGACACATTACAGATGACTGGGACAGAAGGCTGTGTAAAACCTACTTAGAGGAGTACATGAAACCCGACATGGTAAGAGTGTTGCAAACGTCACCATAGTTTCTCGGAATTTCCAATGTCCAACCATTTGCACATGAATCTCTTGGCAAACTCAAAGCTTTATGGAGAAATTAAGCGTCGCATTTGTGTCATCGCGTTTACATGAAATTGCAAAATTGCGAAGAGTAGGCTACTGTTTGTCCTAAAAACACAGATATGTCCAGAAATGCAGGTAATTAGATGCACGGCTCGGATTTCAATAAGCGTAACTTCTTTCTCCTCTCTCAGAATGTCTCGTCATACAGACTTTCCCCAAGGGCTTCTCCTCGAGTAAGGACTGATAAACAGCTGCATTTACCCTAAGCTAAAAATGACGCTAACCCTAACCTTATTGTTGGAAATAGGTAGCAAATGCTTAGACTTAAAGGGACACATCGTCTTATATGTACAACTTGAGCGCGAAGTGAAGTTTTCGTAATAGCCATAGGCTAATGAACTTGTGGTCCTCAATAAGACCAAATCACAACACCGGGATCAGTGTGGGGGATCTTTAACGTCCCACAGGGTCGGGTTGTGAGACGGGGCCTGTGGTTTATAGTCCTTATGCGAGAAGACTAGAGAGTTCAACCATTTTGAGATGACATTACAAAGACAGCACTTTCTCCTCAGTTATTTCAAGATCCTGAGTGTTGGTCCGTCCTTCGTCGAACTCACGACCTCCCGCATGGCAGCCCGGTGCTCACTGAACCAACGTAACTGAGCCACTGTTGCATCTAATTACTCGCGTTTTTGAAAATTCCCTCTTTCTTACTCAGTTGTCTTTCTCCTTTGAGAAGTTGCTCGTTGCTCAGGCAAGAAATGAATACACATTTCGGCCGGGCGTTTGCCGTTTGCTACAAACGTGATGGTAAATCCCGCTAATCTCTCAATTGTGTTTATGTTTGCAGCTTGAAGGAGAGATGAACCTTGCACCGGGATTTCCTATCCCTCCAAATTCGGACTACAAAACCTATCACAACTACATCGACGAAGTGTTACCAGCCGAGAGCCCTTACCTATACGGTCTGCACCCTAATGCTGAGATCGGCTTCTTGACGGCTACTTCGGACAATCTCTTCCGTACCGTTTTGGAAATGCAACCCAGGGATGCAGGGGCCGGGGGCGGTGGGGGTCAGACCAGAGAGGAAAAGGTGGGTAATCCTTCTATTTTCACATTTTTATTCATTCATCCTGTAATTCCGTAGTAAATGTTTAGCCCGCAACGAGACCATTTGATAATTTATCATAAGAAGTGATTTTCGCCCCTTCTCTTCAGGCAGTCCGCCATCTTGGATGAGTCGTGGAAGAGGGGATTACGTTACAGGAAGGGGAAGAGCTATCCATTTTAATAGGCAGGGTCCTTGTTTAATAGTGTGACCATTTATCGTGGGTGGTGACACAGGCATCTCGCTACTTGCACAATCCCATAGTGCAATCCGTTTTGGGGGGTTCTTTACATAAAAATCGAAGTCATAGAAGAATACTAACTGTGGGTCGACCTCAAATACGACCCATGAATCGCAGTGTGGAATTGTTTATTATAATCCTCTGTTGAGTGAAGTGAGAGAGTGCTTTGTCAATTCCCTTGAAGGGCTCGATAACCCAATCCTCAGGGATCATTTTACCAATTCGAAGGTAAATAACGAACAAAAATGGAATTCGCTTGAAAGATTTTTCAAACTGTCTTTTTACATGTTTTCCAAACAGGTCAAGCAGGTTTTGGATGAAATCCTTGAAAAGCTGCCTGACGAGTTCAACGTGCAAGAGATGATGGCTCGTGTCGAAGATCGCACACCGTACACTGTGGTCGCATTCCAGGAGTGTGAGCGGATGAACATCCTCACCAGTGAGATCAAACGATCCCTGAAAGAGTTGGACTTGGGTTTGAAAGTAAGACCGGCTTCGTTAAAAATTTAGACTCCCCTTTACCCTCGAGTTTCATTTGATTTCGTTAACGGTTAATCCCTCTTCTAAACTTCTTCTAGATGTGTCGCTGCCTTGCTCGTTGACTTTTCAGACCTTAAAGAAAAGACATTCTTCTCGTTTTTTTGCTCTTGGTTTGTTTCTCAGCAGACATCTTTATGTTTTGCTCTGGGGAAACTCTGAAATTGAGGCTGCTCTCTTTTCAAAACAAATCACCCAACTGTGATGAAAACACGAGATCAGGAATATTTTTGAAACGTCTTATCTATACAATTCATGCGATGGTCATCAAAACTGAGCTCATGTCGGTCTTTTGATGACAAGACGTGTATCCGAATTTTTTCTTTGTAGGGTGAACTGACCATCACCGCTGACATGGAGGAATTGGGCAATGCACTCTTCCTGGATGATGTCCCCGAATCCTGGACGCGCCGTGCTTACCCGTCCATGTCAGGGCTGGCCGCATGGTTTGTGGACTTGTTGCTGCGAATCAAAGAGTTAGAGAGTTGGACTTCGGACTTCTGTTTGCCCAATGTCGTCTGGCTCTCAGGTTTCTTCAATCCTCAATCTTTCCTTACTGCCATTGAGCAGTCCATGGCGAGAAAGAATGAATGGCCATTGGACAAGATGGCTTTGCAAGTAAGTGCTGTCGCTCGTGTGCTTTTATCCATTTCATCTGGCTCCAGTTGCTCCAAGGGCGGACAACTTTAACCATTGGATACGTCATTATCCACAGTGTCCAGAGTGAAAAATATACTTCACGTTAAATGTTGGCCAAGAGTTTTCTTACACTTCTTTTAAGTAGATGTGCTTAGAGTGTGCATATTCACAGCTAGGAGGGTAAAATACTGAAATATTTGCAGAGATTGAAACTGAAGGATATTGACTTATTCACTGAATAAAGTTGAACAACTGGTGCCTAACATACAGAAAGTCGTCTTAACAAGGGCGTTTCCACACCTTGCTGTAAGGGGGAGGTTAGGGGCCGACGCCTTGACCTGGCCAAGGGCCTGCAATTTGTCCAAACGAAATTAGGGTAAGCTTCCCTTGATGCTTTCAACTGTATACCGTGAAGAGCTCTAGATATATTACCTGTGTGTTTTATTAGGTGGATGTAACAAAGAAGAACAAGGAAGATTTTAACAGTCCACCCAGGGAAGGCGCTTATGTACACGGGCTGTTTATGGAAGGCGCACGTTGGGACACACAGACAGGCATGATTGCTGAATCAAGGCTGAAAGAGCTTACTCCTGGTATGCCTGTGATGTTTATTCGGGCCATACCAGTGGACAAACAGGAAACCAAGAACGTGTACGAGTGTCCTGTTTACAAGACAAGACAGCGAGGCCCTACATATGTGTGGAACTTCTTCCTTAAGACCAAGGAGTCGCCTGCCAAGTGGACTCTGGCAGGAGTAGCTCTGCTGCTGAGCTGTTGAAACGCGTACATTGGGTGTTTATATATGTACCGTTCACAAGGGTCTTTTTTTGTCTGGTTCTTTGATGATTTTTTAGCATATCTTAGCGTTTAGAACTGATTTCGAAATTCGCAAGAAATGTGTGTAAAATTTCGGTGTTAATCTTCAATGTCACTTATTTTGGTCGTTAGCTTGCTAATTGTATTATCTGAAGATTCTGTGATATCGCTCCAAACGAATCTTGATTTCCACAAACTTAAATCACTTTCTGCTTGGTTCGTGATATCTTTGAAAAACATTAGGATTATGTTCTCCTTTTTTCTCTCATACTTGCAAACATGCGTGTCATCTTTGAGAATTATTCAGATTTGTACTCACTCTCAACTCGCTCACCAAGTGGCATTGGAAACTGATTTCGTTTCGTAGCACTTTCGAAGTGTGAAAATATTTATGTGTATATATTGCTTGTGAAATAAAAACGAGTCCGATTTTATTTTGTGTTAGTTTGCGTGGCTAGAATAGCTTCCAGTGGAGTCAGCGTGCTCGGCGATGTTGGAAAACTTTTCTCAATAAAAGAATCGAAATCAATTTTCAGGTGCAAATTTAGGCACTGTTGAACACAGTTGCCATCATTGCCAAAGAAAGCTGTCGAGACCATTTTGCTTAGTTGGTTGAGCATCGGAGCGCGGTGCGGAAGTCGTGGGTTCAACAAAAGCCGGACCAAGATTCGGCGCCTTTTAAAGGGGGTCCTTGGGGCCGGGTTGCTATGTAAATTCCCATCGGCCATTTCTCAGGTCGAAGAGCGGCAGGCAATAGACACCCCGCTTGGCCATATGTGGTTTATTGTTGAAAACTCCCATGGTCTGAAAATAATAGCGTTGCGAACACTCTTTTTTCGCTCCAAACCTGCGCTTTTACTCGGATGAGGATTGGCACTAGTTAGGCATGCGCATTCTTTGCATGTCAGTTCAAATTAAACGATTCCACAATTGAGATTTCGTTTCTTCTGTTTTACGAGTTTCTTGAACAGTCATTGTTCTAACCTGAGTTTCAGCCCTTCGTGAGGGGTAGGGGGTCCCCTTCTAAGAAAAGTCTGATACTCGTGCTATCATGATTTACCCACCGACTGACAGTTCGCATTGTCGTCCAGCCATCACTTCGACAACGCAAACGAATCGTGACAAGAAAATTAAGCGCATTTACCTCTTCGTCGAATTCTCGTTAACATTTTACTAATGTGGTGTTATGTACAACACTGAAACCAAACGGCAAATTCTCTGGTAACTTTTTTGGGTTGGATATGGTCCACACCCCACACCGCTCTCCCAAGACTCCCATGGTACGACAAGGCTCCTTTTACCCTCTGAGGTAACTGGAAAGGCCTCGAGCACTCCTTTATTTTTCGGGGTCCTCGAGAACCAAAGCTTTCTTTAGCTTATCCTCGGGTTGTTTTGGTTTCTTGTTCAAATGTTACAACCTCATTCCCAGGGCATTTCTCTTCACTAGTTTCATGCCCGAGGGAACCCCCATTATAAAATCGTTTGGCGTTAGACAGGTGTCATTCTTGAACGGGAAAGGGACCAATTATTTCTGGGCTTTACGGCCGAGAGAATAATCCTTTTTATTAAAAACTAGATCATTGGATAATGCAATTCGAGAGTTTTGATTGGCTAAGCCATTATACCATGATCTACAAACACGGCAAGCATATGCGTGATTTTTTTGGCCTTTTTATTTTTATTGTAGTCTAGTTTTCTATATTTTGGGGGCGTTTTTAATAAAACAATGATTCCACTCGCGCTTGTTGGATATGAGATGATTATAGCCTCCTCGGCGTTACGCGCCTCGTTGGCTATCTATCATCTCATATCCAACGCGCGCTCATGGAATAATTCTTAATTATTAAATTTTTAACCTCTGTTAATGCATTTCTCGTACTCCGATTGGTTCACTCAATCTCGGTTATCAGCTCATATACCTTCCTTTGACCTTATATGGCAATTGATTGCGCTAAGTGTTTGCTAAGCTAAAACTTTTTCACCGGAAAGCGAAAAAAGCAACAAAAAAAACCTTTTTGTGGAAAGTTTGGATCAATTCCGACGATTAGAAGTACGCGAAAAGGCAAGGAGTGTTTTTGTGATGGTAGCGTTTTTGACTACGGTAGCGCCTCTATTAGTGCAATGAAAACTAGGGATAGTCTATAGTTCTGAAATTTTTTCCTTGCTCTTGTTCATGTGGTAAGCACACTAGTACAGAACGCATGCGCATTCGTAAAATACGTATTAAGAAAAAAAAATTGCAAAAACTCGGTTTGGGGTCCCCCGTACTACTTTCGATCCAAAGAGGGAGAGATTAATCGGTCCCTGAGCCATACGTGATTAACCACGTACGGTAGCGCCTCTATTAGTGTAATGAAAACTAGGGATAGTCTATAGTTCTGAATTTTTTTCCTTGCTCTTGATCATGTGGTAAGCACACTAGTACAGGACGCATGCGCATTCGTAAAATACGTATTAAGAAAAAAAAAATTGCAAAAACTCGGTTTGGGGTCCCCCGTGCTACTTTCGATCCAAATAGGGAGAGATTAATCGGTCCCTGAGCCATACGTGATTAACCCCTTTTTTTTTGTCTCTAAATAGGCTTTTTTTATTTACACATAAAAAATAAATATATTAACCGAGTTAAATTGAGAATTCACAGCAACTGTAACTTTTTTTCGTCAGTAGAATGTAAATACTAAACGATTTACGTCCACTCTGGCAAAAGCTTCGCCCAGACACCATGTGGTTTTAAAACTTTCATGATTCTGCCTAATACAAGATAATTTAAACTTAAACCGTAAGTGGGCTTTGATTGCAGATTTGAAAAGTGCTTCCGGTGTTACAGTTGTTTGGTGAGCTCTATGTTGCACAATCGACGTATGTATAGAATATCTAGCCACTGATAAAGTCCAGTTCAATAAATCAACTTGTTGTTTGCTTAAAGGCCCGCCACGTCTGCCTACCTTACCTAGTAGTTTAGTATGCCTCGAAAGGGATTGATTAGTTCCTAAGATC
>NC_090877.1:12069877-12072377 GCF_036669935.1 Montipora foliosa | reverse complement strand
GTTTTTCCGATTTCGCTCGGATTTTCTCGCTTTTTTCGGTCACCTCGCAGTTCTTACAAGGTCTCACCTGATTGGAGACCACCCTTGAGGTTTAACAAAAGAACAAATAACAGAAACAATGGACCCTAGGCCTAAAACAAAACGGTAGCCTCGCAGCTCCTACAAGGTCTCACCTGATTGGAGACCACCCTTGTCTATTGTTTCTGTTATTTGTTCTTTTGTTAAACCTCAAGGGTGGTCTCCAATCAGGTGAGACCTTGTAGGAGCTGCGAGGCTACCGACCTCGCTCTCTTATCAGGAGGTGTTTGTTCCACTTGAGCTTCGCTTTCATTTAGCGAACTGTTTGCTCCTCTCAAACTTAATCGAGATCGCTTTCTCTTTTTTATTTTCTTTTCCTTTGCTACTTGGTTGTTATTCTCGTAACTTGCATTAATGTTTTGCTCACTTGCGACAATTTTGACGGCATGTAACCTGTCTTCCATGTGAATATTCTTCATGAGCATCGTAATGTTACTACATCCTTCACCAAATGACTGACTATTTAGGGACTCGACGGCATTGTTAGTATTGGGTGCCGCGTCCCACTCTTCGTTATCTCGTAAAGTGTAGGCCTTACAAAACATTTTCAGAATTCTCTCTCTTATCCACCACCTCACCCAAAGCGCTGACTGAGACCAATGGGCATTGGTTTGTTGATTACAAGTAGCAGCTAGATCAGGTGGAAAGAGATGTTTCGCCTCGGTTATATTCTTTACACCACAAAGGACGTCGAAAGCCAACTTGACGTCTGTTTGATTCGTTAGATCTTGTATGGCATGTCCAATGTAGCGAAAGGTTTTATATTCCTCTTTGCGTTTTGTAACAATATCACTTACTCGATTAGCAGACGTTTTCCAGTGCACAGTACACCCGCACAAACTTTTCTCGCAGAGTTCCGCTCCGATACTTCTTTCAAAGCCGTTATATTCTGCTTGATCAAAATCTACCATGATCTGCCGAAGAGTCTGCCCATTTTTAAACGACGGGTGTATTTTAGTAATGTGGGTAAATATTTCACGAATAGCTATTGCGTAGGCATTGCTGTCTTGTTCATTCAAAAGAACTCTCGCAACCGCGTTAAACTCGGCTCCATGGTAATTTCGTTAAAAGCAACCATGTTCAGTAATAAAGGTCTGGAAATCCATTGTTATTTGTGTATGTGATATCCACGTACAAATCTTTGGTGTTTCTCTGTAGGTGTGCTTGATAGGGAGCGAGAAAGAATGCAAAATTTCTCGAAGGCGAAATAATTAAAGGTACTCTCGTCCTTCCATCTGGTATTTCCCCATTTTTCGTTCACTTTCGCTAAGATTCCTGATCAACCGTCTCTTGCATGTCTTCATATTCTTTCCTGGACTTGTCAAATTCAAGAACTTGAAGGAGTGGGACAATTCCTGGATGTTAGTTTAGTTAGTTTATTGCCATGCAGTCAATCAATCATAGCTCCGCAAGAGCGTATGAAAACACCAGTTTTGGTAGTTTAAATCCCCGAGAGAGAGTTAGCTGCCGGAAACGGCAGAGTGCTGAATTTCCATGCCAGCATAAAAAAGTTAAGACGCTGCAGCTGTCTACAAAATCTGTCCTGTAATAATATAGAGAGAGGGAAACGTTTCGCCGTTAATGGCATTTCAATAACTGCGAATTTTGTGGTTCCAATACATCTTTAGAGGGAAACTTTCGCCGTTAGTGACATTTCATTTACTACGAAATCTGTGGTTCTAATATATATTTAGGGGGAAACGTTTTGCCGCTACTGACATTTCAATAACTGCAAAATTTGTGATTCCAACAAAATCTTTCGCCGTTAATGACATTTTGATAACTGCGAAATTTGTGGCTCCAATATTTGTGGGGGAAAATCTTTCGCAGTTAATGAGATTTAAATTACTGCGAAATCTTCGGTATATAATAAAAGTATATTGGTAAACTTTTTGGCGAACTTTTATTAACTATCTGTAGATAAATAAAACTGCAAAATTTTCATTTACATATATATACCTAGTCACTGGTAGTCATTAGTTAAATTATCCTTAAGCAATTTTATAAGAAATTGAGAACGTCACCATGCACAAATCGGTAAAAAGCTACTTGAAAACAGGTCCCACTAGGCAGGTAAAGCGTAAAACTTATATAACTCTGGTTTATTACGGTCACGCCAAAACGCAGACTGCAGACTGTGCAGACCAGGGGTAAAATATGGCGTTACCCTCACTATTATTTAGAGCTAACCGTAAACAGGCTAACCTGAATGTTAGTAAGGCCTAATTAGGCTAACAGAATGTCATTTAGGCCCAATTTAGGCTAACACAGACGGTCTGCACAGTCTGCAGTCTGCGTTTTTTCAGTGTCCCGGTTTATTAGCTCACCATTTACACCGCTGCATTTTTAGTACGAATTACGGTTTTACCATTTTAGACCCATTCAATTTTGGTGACTCGTTGTGGTGAAGGGATACTGCTCT
>NC_090877.1:12059877-12064877 GCF_036669935.1 Montipora foliosa | reverse complement strand
TCTGTCATACTTGTAAACTTACTCTCAAAATATTTATGAAACTGACAACAAGAAAATTAATGGCTCAAACCAACTTGACCCGCTGTCTTGATTCGCTTCGTCGACTGCGCGTTTTCTAAGTTTTTTCAGCACAATAGAAGCCTCTACACAGAAGATTTTTGTTTGTTTGTACCAAAGGCAAAACAACGTGTTTTTTGCCGCAAACACGACAGCCAATTTTATAGTGGTAATCACTTGCACGCTTTCAACTTATTCGCCAACAGGCGAAGGGAGCCACGCAAGCTTCTAAGACTCTTCTAACACTAAAAAGTCCTTCGCATGGTGGAGGAAAGTTTTGCAACCCCTCATCATTTCCCGCCTTTGCAAACGCGGCTACCAGCTAAAAGTTAGAATCTTCCAGAAAAAAAGAACAAGCGATCGATTCTTTTCCTTTGCCGAGAAAGCTCGATGACCTGTTGTCTTCTTTTCTGGCAACCATCTTGCTTGCAACGAGATTATGCGCATGCATCAAATCGATTCCTAACGCACCAATCAGGCAAAAGTCTCCATTGCTTTTCGCAATATGATGAGCAATGGAGACTTTGCCTGATTGGTCCGTTAGGAATCCCATTTGATGCATGCGCAAGGCATGCGCATACCTCCTTGCAAATAGACTATTTATATCGTAGGTGACGACGCGTGTGATCTGAAGAGGAAATCAAAGCGTCCCAAAAAACCATCAAATCCTCCAGGACAACGTAGAAATATAGTAGCTGAGTGAACTTTATTTATCTAGCTGTCCATAAAATGAGTTTTCGAAAAGAAACAACGCGATTTGAAGTTTTAATGGAACATTTTCCTCGATTAGTTGACTGTCTCAAAATAGCGTGACGTCACGTGCTCTCGCATCCTTAGCGTTGTCTGCCTGTGGTCGTAGGTTTGATTCCTGCCCAGGACTCTGATTTTAAAGTTGTTCCTACCCCCGTTGCCCGTTGTCAACGCAACTTGTGTTGTATCAACTCCTTCCCTCGGGCCAATTACACATTTCCATCATGCGTGTATGTCGGTATTGTTTTTACATTTATTTTGTAGTGGTCACGGTCATTCAGTTGTAACAGACGCACGCACACAACCAATCCACCGATATTGATTACCATTAATTTATTTGTAGCTGGGTTCCTTGTTCCTGCTCAACACGTTCCAACGAAGACTTTGCCAGGTAATGAGACACTCCTAATGGATTATTTTTTTGTTGTTGATTGAACTATACTGCTTTCTGTTCTTTAATTAGTTGTACATTGTGATCACATAATATGCCTTATAAGCCTGCTTTAAATTAAACTCTTTACTGTTTCTCATGCGTAATAAATTTCCTTCTCGCCTCTCTTTTTTTTCTTTGGATTAAAGTCAGTAACTATGTCGGCACACATTCCTTTTATGCATAACTTAACTGTGTATTTTCTGAGTGATCACGATCATTCAGAAGCTTGGCTGGTTGTCACGAACGCAGGCACGCACCGCGCACGCAAACAATCAACCAATGTTGCTTGTCCATTAATTCATTTGCAACGACTCGAGGAACATATCAAGGTAATAAGTAACATTAGCCTGAGGGTGTAATAAATTATTTGTTTCTTGTGTGATGGAACCATGAACTGCCCACCATTCTGAGAAAGTAAGTAAATGATATGTATCTTGAATTATTCCTGAACAGAGAAGGTTTTTAAGTTTTTGATTCGCTTTATAATAGATTCAAACTTGAGGTGCCACAAAGCAAAATGAGGATTGAGAAAGCATTCAATCAGTTTTTGCCATGACAAACTCTTTATGTCTACTCTTTAAGTCTTACATAAAGCTAAGCAAGACCAGAGCCTCGTATAATGCATGCGTTCTCATCACAACTTTAAACCTTGCCGAGCGAAACCATGTATTTTGTAAGTTGTTCCGAGCAATCATGAAACTAGTCATCTCACCTATCGATCCGTTCTCTTTGAGGAACTTGTTCAGCTTTCCGCTCCAGATTCCACTGTTTGCATATTAAGGACATAAATGATTTGTGTTCTGAAAGTTAAAATGGATAACCACACTTTCAAATCATCAAATTGTGCCAGAGTCATCTTGCTTGTTGTCGAGTCCTCACGTCGAATAGTAATAGTACCCATTTTGGTAAGTTTGGCTCACTGGTACTCATTTCTTAATACCACAAACAAGTAATAATTTATGCTGTGATAAACCAGTTCTGACGATTTTTGCGTTAACTTTTTGGTTGTTTTCCTCTCTTTACCTCAGTTTTGGATCAAGTTTACTGACTACTTCAGAATTCACGGATATGTTTATTTTCATAATTAAGTGATCATGATCACCGTCACTCATGATCAGTTGCGAATTGACGCACCCCAAATGATCCACGAGTATATATTTATCACTTCAATTTTTGTTCAGGGCCCGGATGCATTTTTCCTGCTCGACAAGGTCCTTAAAGATCGGAACCATTAGCAAGATATTTGGTAATATTTAGCTTGCTGGGTGTAATCAGATATTTGTCTGTCGTTTGCAAGATAATAAGTAACAATTAGCTTGAGGTGCGGTCACGGTGCTAAATTATTTGTTTCTTGTGTGATCGAAACGACAATATGTACAAAATGGCCCTCACATTCTTTTCTTGCACATCGAGAAAGTAAAGTAAGTAAGTAAATGATGTATCTTGGATTGTTTCTGAACAGAAGAGGGGTTTTAGATTCAAAATTGAGGGTGTTACAAAGCATAGTGACGATTGAAGAATGCATTTCAATCAGTTTTAGCCATTAAAAAAACCCTTAATGTCTACTCGCGTTAAAGTCTTAATTAAAGCTAAGCAATGATCGGAGCATCGTATAATGTACCAGTTATCATTACGACTTTGAACCTCGCCGAACGAAAACCATTACTTGAGTTTTTCGGAGCAATGGAACCTCATCTCACCTCGAGCAGTGTTCAAATTGGACTGCTTCACTGATCACTTGCGCTCTTTGCTAGAGTATGAAATGACTTCTCATTGCTGCTCCATTTGTTAAGTTCTCTGGAGAATTTTCAGCTTTCCTGCTCCTGTTCTACATTTTTAATGCATACTAGGCATAAGGGAATTTTGTTATGAAAGTTAAAAGTTTTCATACCAAGATTCGATAATGCATGGATAAATAACACATGAAAATCATCAAATTTTGCAGAGTCATTTCTTGTCGTCAAGGACTTCGCATTGATTAGCATCCGTTTGGTAAGTTGCTCACTGGTACTCATGTGTAATAACACGAAACAAGTAATTTATTTGTGATAAACCAGTTCTGATGAATTTGCGTTACTTTTTGGTTTTCTTTACCCAAGTTTGCATCAAGTTAGTGACTAAGAATTCCCTACATATTTCGTTTTCTTGAAGTGACCAATGTCACTCATGATCAGTTGCAAATGATGCATCGAAATGATCCAAAGGTATTATTATTTTCTTAACTTTTTTCAGCCGGATTCAGTATTCCTGCTCAAGAAGGTTTCAAGAGGAACATTGCAAGGTATTTAGGTATATTAGCTTACTGGGTTTTAATAAGTTATTTGTCTGTCGTTGCAAGGGTATACTGGGTAACAATTAGCTTGAGGGGTCACGGTGCTAAATTATTTGTTTCTTGTGTGATCGAACTATATACTGCCCTCCATTCTTTTCTTGCACATCGAGAAAGTAAGAGTAAATGATGTGTCTTGAATTCTTCCTGAATAGAGGGGGTTTAGTTTGTGAATCCGCTTAGATTCAAAATTGAGGGTGTCACAAAGCAAATGACGATTAAGAATGCATGCAATTAGTTTTTAGGCATAAACAAACCAGTAATGTCTATTCGCTTTAAAGTCTTACATAAAGCTAAAGCAAGAACCAGAGCCTCGTATAAGGTACATGTATGCGTGATCATTACAACTTCTTTGAACCTCGCCGAACGAAACGATGTATTTGTTGAGTTGTTCCGACGCAATCATAGAACAGTCATCTCACCTCGATCCGGTCTCTTGAGAACTTTTCCGCTTTCCGCTCCAGTTCCACTCTTGTTGCATATTAGGCATAAATGATTTGTGTTATGAAGTTAAAATGGGATAACCACATTAAATCATCAAATTTTGCAGAGTCATTTCTTTGTGTCGAGCCTCACGTCGCTTAGTAACCCATTGTGGTAAGTTGCTCACTGTTACTCATTTTTTAATAACAAAAAAAAGTAATAATTTTATGTGTGATAAGCCAGTTCTGACGGAATTTTGCGTTACTTTTGTTGTTTCTCTTGACTTCAGTTTGGATCAAGTTTTACTGACTACGTCAGAATTCCTGATCGGTTATTTTCTAAAGTATTCATGATCACCGTCACTCATGATCAGTTGCGAAGGACGCACCCAACGGATCAACTAGGATTATTGCCACTTAATTTTTTGTTCAGCCGGATTCATTTTTATTCTCACAAGGGTTTAAAAGAGGAACATTGCAAGGTATTTGGTAATATTAGCTTGCTGGGTTGTAATCAGATATTTGTATGTCGTTGCAAGATAATAAGTTACAATTAGCTTGAGGTGCCGGTCCACGGTGTGCTTAATTATTTGTTTCTTGTGTGATTCGAACCTACAAATGTAAAAACTGCCCTCCATTCTTTTCTTGCAACATCGAGAAAGTAAGTAAGTAAGGTACTGATGTATCTTGGATTGTTTCTGAACAGAGAGGGTTTTTAATTTCAAAATTTGAGGGTGTCACACAGCAAGTGACGATGAAGAATGCATTCAATCAGTTTTAGCAATAACAAACCCTTAATGTCTACTCGATGGTAAAGTATTACTTGAAGCTAAGCAAGATCGGCGCATCGTAATGTAACCGTTCTCATTACGACTTTGAAACCTCGCCGAACGAAACAATTATGAGTTGTTCGGAGCAATGGAACAGTCATCTCACCTCGATCAAGTTGTTCAAATTGCGACTGCTTCACTGATCAGTGCGCTCTTTGCTCGAGTGATGAAATGACTTC
>NC_090877.1:12054770-12059777 GCF_036669935.1 Montipora foliosa | reverse complement strand
TTTATCAACAGCAACAGTGAATTGGTTCTTCTCTGATTTTAAAGCCAAACACTTTTTCGTTTTATACTTATGGAACTCGATAACTGAGGAATAAAAACTCAACAGCTAGACACCTTCGAACATCTGCTTCTGTAATCAGGGGCCCCTAGCGTCCTCCTCCTGCAGATTTGCTTACTCCCCACAGCATGTTTCCGAGCGCCACCAGGGGGGTTTCTGGGGGCATGCTCTCCTTGACAATTTGAAAATTAGGGCTCCCCGAAAATTCTTCTTTTTTTGCAATTCTGACTATTTCTCTCTGTTCATGATTTCAGGATTCCCTCGCTTACAATAACCCCCCACCTAAGTGCCATATTTTTTAGGAAAATTGCAGTAGTTAGTTGTTTATTTTACCAATCTGTCGAGTTTCCTCTGCAGCAAGCTACAACACAAACAGAGGGTTTACGATACAAGCAGAGGGCAAAGACGTCGCAAAACTCTGTTATAATATCATCATCATCATACCCGTAGAGTTCCCGATAGTAGCGACATCTCCGTTAATTTCGGGCAATTACGACTTTTCGGGGGAATCGTTACTCTTTACGCCGGGACACAAATAGTTTACAAATAGAGCTGGAGCGGGCTTTTCCGAAATGACTAGTTCGATTTTTCAGTTGCAATTTGAAGAAAATGAAACGTTCCTGTTGTTGCTACGAAAATGATACCGGTTTTACGGTAGTTCTTAGCTCGCTCCATCAGGGAATCTGATGTCAAGGACGACTGGTGCGCCCCACCAAGCCTCCCGGCCGTCGTCTGTAAATTAAAAGGGCTTTATTTAAAACCCCCATTGTGACACTGCACACGAAACCACATCTATTGTACCCATCAAAATTTTGACAATTGATTGACAAATTAATGATATACGGTATACACTATTTAAAAAACTTGGGTTCTCGATATTTTGCCGGGAGAGTGGAGGGTTCGCTACTCTCGGGAGGTCGGCTACGTCCGGCGGGTGTCCCTGACTATCGGGATTACTGGCGGCTCCAAAAAATTGACACGTTAATTTCGGGGGTCGGTCCACTACTTGCGAACTTTACCGTAGTCACATTTCTTAAAAAAACCCCCCGGGAACTGGGGTCTGGTGATAAGACTGACACTGTGTGTGTGAATCGAAAGCGTAGAGTTTTTTTCTTTTCGCTTTCGTCCACCACTACGTTTCTTGTTCGTTAAGGGCCTACTGACGTATTTTTTGGGTGCGTTGCTAAGGATGTAATAGTTAACTAATTTGAGAGAGATTTGGCATGCCAAGCCCATGGTCACGTGACCATAAACAAGAAAACTCGTAAATTTGTCTACGTGTCTACGTGCAATTTGGCGGTATTTACTCCAGTGGTTTCATAATTTGTATTCGTTTTTGCCATCCAGCCAAGCATGGCTTTCTTTTCATTTTGCGCACAAAAATATTCCTCCTAGTTAGACAGATACAAGCGATGGACTGAATACCATACCCACCCTAAAATTTTCCCAAAAGAAATTATTTGAAAACAAAACCTCAATGCTCGACCTCCTCCAGCTATATTCTGCGTTTGGGGTGGAAAAGCCCCCTTCGGCTGCCATATAACAAACAACCAAATTCAATTTAACTAGACCACCGGAAACTTTAACTTTTTTCTCAAACCGGAAGTCAGTTCGTTTGACGCTATGCGCAGTTGATCTGAGAACGAGTTCGAGGAAGGGCGAGGGAATTACCTTTGATGCAAACAACAGTTCGTGCGGTATTTTGCTTGTGAGGGGGTTTCCCGATCAGCTCACGATGTGATGATGTCAGGTCACCGGAAGAAACATTCCACTTCCTTAGACAAACGCGCGGGAAAATACGTCTGTGGGCCCTTAAGGACTGGCTAAAAGGGTTCCAACGTGTTGTACGAATCTAACATGTTGCACTACGTTTGGCCACCATGTGGCATCAAACAATCATTACAACGGTTCACTTTTCTTCTAACGACCCCCCCTAAGTGAACAAAAGTGTCCCCCCCCCCTCCCCCTTCCCCCCCCCACCCCGCCCGCATTTGTTTGGTGGACCATCACATTCAACAGTGTTGCACGCTGCGCTTGCGCTGCGGCTATCGTATCCATTGTGATGGTTTATCCGTTGCGTGTGCTTCAGCAGCGTTGCCCCGTCAGTTCAAGTTCAGAATGTGTGAACGAGCCAAGTCTTGAATTAGGGAGTTTAAGATCTACGACGCGACGGCAACGAAAAACGTCACAAATTTAACGAGCAAAAAAACAATAGCTTTGCACACTCTGCACGTGCATTTTCCATTTTTGTACATTTATTTCACGTTTTCGGCAAATCTGCGATACCGGAGAACATGAACACAAGGCAGCGAATTTGAATTTTCTGTCTTTAGCTTCAACACCGCAACTCCTAATTCAATTCCGTGGAATGTTGCGCTAGTTTTTAGGAGTGAGACAAAACCGACATAATGACGAAAAAGATTAATAACCTGAACTTGCAATGTGAAATGACGTTTTCGTAAATTCCGTAATAGGGAGTTTAAGAAACCACGACGGCTACAGGGACGAAAACGTCACTTCAAAATATACGTTTGAGCTATTCTAAGTATTTCGGGATTATTCAATCTTGTTTACGTTATACAATATGTGCGAAGTGTCCTATAATTGGATTGGTACTGACGGATTTGAAGTAAAGAGAGAGACTGAAAGATTCACTGTAGTATGTCCACGTTGTCGTCAAAACCTCAAATTTGGTAATTTCACGTAGTAGTTTGACGAGTACGGGAGAGAATGTTCAAAAATCGTGCCACGTGCAAAACGATCATTTGGTTCTTTTAACCGACCAATAATATTACTGCGTTTGGCGTTGTCGTTGCCGTAGACGTTGTCGTTTCTTAAACTCTCTATAGGCGACGAAAGCTTGAGCATGCTGGTGATCCGGTTTTTGAATCGTTGGCTCCTAATTAGGAATAAGACGGTTTGTGTCTTTGGAGAGACAAGAAGTGTCCATGGCGTGCAGCGACTAATTAGGTAATGAGGCTTAATTAATGTTTTGATATTGCAATTTTATTGAAATGTAGTGTTGCTGGGCAAAAACTCAGTACTTGCTCGGTGGTCTCCAGTGGTTTCCGCGTTGTTTTCGTCGAGTTATTTTAAATACTTAATTTTGCCTTCTTCGTTGACAAAAAAAAAAAAAAAAAAACGAGATTTTCAGACAATAACCATCTGAAACAGCAATTAGATGTTTGCATGAAAGCACCGCGCAGGTGACAGTGACAAAGACCTCCAACTAATGCCGTCCATTTACCGTTGTGCGACCGACCTGTATTTTTTGAATTCAAAATGAAAAAAAGATTTAATGAACTTGATTTAAGTGTCAACTGTATTTACCGCTGAGGCACTAATTGGGAACACTGTACAGAAATCTAATCATATCAACTCATATAGTTTCATATCAAATTTAATGACTTACGCCCCGTCCACAGGTATCCGAATACAGCTGTTTCGGGAAAGGTTGTCCAAAAGAAGCGTAAGAGCGTTCGCGACAATGCCGAAACGTAGTGTGGGATATATTCAATAAAATAAATTCAACTTGTAGTGAACGCCCAGAATCGAAGATGCCACGACCGTCAAGTAAAGACCTACGGTGGCGAGCTATTTGAATGAAAGAGTTCTTAGGGTATAGGAGGTTATGACGTGAGGTCATCGCCGCCATGCTGGTGGACAAAAACAAAAGATCTCTCATTAGCCTTTTTTGTTCGTCCACCAGAAGTCTTACATTTCTCTATTGTTGTTGGTGTCCCCAGAGGTTGGTTGAAAACGTCCTATAGCGTTGATGAAGTGGCAGTACGCATGCGCACAGGCTTATGTTGAAGCTCTCTCTCGCTATCACGCTACCAAAACACGTCCAAAAACAAACGGGTTCATTAGCAAAAACGATGGCTCTGTACGTGCGCTACGATTTTTGGTACATTTCTCCGATTTTCTCTGCAAAACATGACATGAAACAAGTTAGGTTAAAGTCGTCAGAATCATGCTTTCTCGGTGAATCCTAACCCTTTGTTACTAACTTATGGCGTGGATCATTTGACTGAATTTTGAAACTCACTCACATCTCAATGTCGATAACATAGCGTGAGCATGTATTTCTAGGTGACGTTCTTGATAGCATTGCTGTCATGTTTTCGTTGACCTCAAAATGGCAGTTTACCATAATGCCTTTTTGGCATTGTCGCGTACTATTTTATGCTTCTTTTGGACAACCTTTCTCGAAACAGTATTTTTAAATCTCTAACTTTTTCCCTGCGGACTCATAAATTTTCGCGTTCACATGCAAGGTATGCAAATCGAATTTACCCGCCACACGTAATAATATCCAGGACTTCTCTGTGACAATTGTCAACAGAGAATGCGCGATTAGGCGTGGCGAGTTGGCGACAAGAGTCGTTCAGCGAGCTCGTTCAGCGGCCATGCTTAATTAATACTTACGCGGTAAAGACTGGATCTGAGTTTGTATAACGACATCGAATTTGAAAATATCCGGATTCGACCGTCCACGCGATTCAAAATTCTTTGCGTATCCAAAACATTCCGCTTTGGAGAGCGGATTCAAAAAGAACAAAGAGCATGAGTCCTCTAGGCCTTCTATTGTTATCCCCACTGTCAGTTCTTTAAACAGAGAACCGTGTACACCCTTTTAATAAGTCTAATATATGCCGTTTTCCGCTAATGACGTCGAACTCGTGCTTTCAAATTTTATTCAGAAATGTACAAAGGCTTAAAACTTTTCCGTTTTCTTTGTTTTTTTAGCCTTCGTACATTTCTGAATAAAATTTGAAAGCACGAGTTCGACGTCATTAGCGGAAAACGGCATATATTAGACTTATTAAAGCGTGTATACATAATGAAGGAGGGACCTTTACGGAAATCTTGCCCATGGTTCTTCTAAGTTTCGGCAAAGCTCTCTTGCTATTAGGACGATGACGACGAAAAACATTATTTCCAGTTCTT
>NC_090877.1:12014770-12047270 GCF_036669935.1 Montipora foliosa | reverse complement strand
TATAAGCCGCTCCGTTTATATACCATCCAAAACCCTGTTATATATACTAGTTAAAAGGCTCTTGAGTACACCAAGAAAATACAAGCGACTCGTGGGATATTCCACGGTATATCACTCGAAAACATTGCATAACTATGTTATACCACGCTATAGAAAACACAGTGGCCAGCAAGGCACGATGGGAAGGTTGGTTGGACTACTAACGAATATACAACGGCTTTCCTGCATTCTGATTGGCTGTATTTTATATGGCATGGTATAAAAAGATGTATAAGCCAACAGATAATGTACCGTACTTACGTGATTACGACGGAAGCCACAGCAAGCTTAAGTTAAACTCCGCTTCTTAAACAGATCTCAGGAAAAATACAACACAAATAGCGGTGATTAACATAGTGCATGACGCAAAGCATTTTTATAAACTTGACCTTTCGTTTGCTACAGCAAACATTTATCTGGCTTCTCCGTGTTCTCAATTAAGCTTCGATGACCGGCGAACTTACTAGGCCCAGGTTTTATAGAAGATAAATTTATTTGAGAGATATGGGGATGAATAATCAATCAATAAGGGGACAATTGCTTTACATTTTACGGACAATAAAATGGGCAGTTCCCTTTCCACATGTAAACTATACCATAACGTTTGCCTTTCACCAGTTAAATCCCAAGCCCTACCTTGTTGGACCTCCTGAACATCATTCTTGCCGCCATTTTGATTGACGTTCAAAAGCTATGCTTACCAAAGGTTATGTGTCGGTAGGTGAAACAACACTTGACCGTGAGTACGAGTTTTTGGGTCTGAATTGATCTCGCAGGCAAAATTTCATCAATAATTAGGTAATAAGGAGCTTAAGCACGCAACGTTTTTGAACACCGACGCCAACCGGAAGTGATCTGTTTTCCTGTTTACTTTGTCTTCACACTACCACGTTTGTATTGTTAAGTATGTTTCACCAGTAGAGACGACAAGATTGAAAATCTCGGAAAGACCGCAGTTCAGGCATGGGAAATGTTCACTTCCGGTTCGCGTCCTCGGCTCAAGAAAGTCACGTGCTTCAGCGCTCTAATGCAAACCAAAAACACGGTGAATCATGGTGACCCTAGCCTGCGAGCAAGCTCTCTTTCGGGGTGGGCGGGCGGGCGGGCGGGCGAGGGTGGGTGAATCATGGTGACCCTAGCCTGCGAGCAAGCTCTCTTTCGGGGTGGGTGGGCGCCCGCCCACCCACCCCGAAAGAGAGCTTGCTCGCAGGCTATGGTGACCCCCAATGGACCTTTGTCACCCGGCGTCCATGCTGGTCAAACACAATAGAGTTCGTACCCGAAGCCTCTAGTTGATTCACACTTGGGAGCGAGTTCAGGGGATGCTGAACAAAAGTTTTCAATCCCTCGGGACTTAAGATTGTCGCCACGGACGATTTTTATCCAAAAGTAACTTTTTTAGAATTCAAGGACACGGGACCCTGGCCACTCCAAGGCAGGAAGTCCGCAAATCATGGGCTTCCGGCTCGTCTACGCTCGCTCAGAAATTTGAAACAACAGTGGTTGTCAACGGTTACAAAAGTGGATCTTTCACTACGACTGCACATAAATTGGAAGTGGCCAGAGTCCGTGTTCTCGCATTCTCGTCACCAGAGCCTCGGATAGACCCAAGGCTCTGGGAAACTCTATGCAGGAGAACATGCGCCGTAGGGTTCTCATAGCCAAGAATTGGCTATTTGAACCTTACGGCGCCAGCTCACCCCTCGTGCTAGAATGAATGCACCACTTGGAGACTTCCGCTGTTCTTCACGAAAACCAATGAGAAGACACTTTTTTTCAGGGTTCCCTTGAGTTCTTCTCTCCCTCAGTCAAGAGAAGAGCTCTGGGGTTGAGATTGGTGTTCTTGGTGCTGACCGAAACAAAAGCGGACTTTAGAAACGAGATTGGGCAAGGGGCTATCCATTCTCGTCACCAGAGCCTCGGATCTTATATCTGCGCATGACATGAGAACATGCGCCGAGGCCCGGGTTATGGAGCGTTTTCACTCACGTGACCAGCAACCATTTTGGGTTACTGAAACAAAAAAATGTATTTGCAATAAAAATAGAGTTCATTTCCCGGAGGATTAGTTTGGTTCATCATCATGGCCGCCATTTCTTTGTTTTCGAACACCAACATGGCCGCCGTAACATCATGACGCTCTGTAGCCAAAAATTGGCTACTTGAACCTTATAACGCCTGCTCACTCCTCGGGCTAACATGAATGCACCAATCAGAGACGTCTCTCATTGTTCTTTACAAAAACCAACGAGAAGACAGTTTGTTTCAGGGTCTTCTCTCCCTCAATCATGCGCAAAAGAGAAGAGAGAGAGCTCTGGGGTCGAGATTGGGGGCTATCTTCCAAGAACTCACTTATCTGAAAAAAGGTAAGAGTCGTCTGCGTGATTCAATACTTTTATTAACCTCTAAATATCGCTTTGTCAACAGACAAATCATAAATACTGGTAGCCATTTTTGCACATGCCTTTCTTTAACAGTGTGCCAAATGAGTATTCAAGGTTTTAATATTTAACCCCTTTGTGGAACAGTGTAAAAGTTAAATTTTTAAATAGAACCTTCTCTAATTAACAATTAATCACCCAGAGGTGAATATCGGTGAATAAAAACCGAGACGAAGTCGAGGTTTTTAAATTCACCGATATACAACGAGCCTCAGGTAAATAATAATGTTTTAGTATAATTACATAGGTGATCATTTGAAACAATTAATTTCTTAGTTGGTCACCTCGACAAAACCGCCGGTTTGAAAAAATTCGCTTGGGTGTTTATTGCGTAATAATCACCTCATGTGCAACGAATCAGCGCAGACAATTTCAATAATCACCTACGTAATTACATCAAAATCAAAATAACCCCACTTAAAAAAAAAACCTTTGAACATGTTCCCACTGGATCAGTGTACAACGATTCCATCTTAGAGTTTCTTAACAGTTCAGAAACAGAATAATCGATTACACGGAACAGCAGTAAATTTAAATTTTACCTAGACTTGAACTGAATAAAAAAACACCACAAGAGTCAAGACTTCTGCTAAGAAGCGGAACTGGAAATCAACGATTAACAATTGATTTGCTTTTAATCAGCAACATCAATGTAATACAATATTCGCACATGTCCTCTCTGGACCATTGCACAAACATCCACGAGGAAACAAACAAAGATAAATTAAAAGCTCCCCAAGTCTGCTTCTGTTATTCTTTGACATGCTACCACAGATTTTCTTTATTCTGCAAACAGTAGCTGTGATCTTTCCTTGTTTCTTTATTTACCAGAACCTATTGCGACTATGCAAGCAGAACAGCCTCTACTTAACTCTCCTAAACATTTTAAGTGGAAGTTCACCTCTGTATGATTGGCTGAAACTGATCACGTGTCGTGATACAGTTTACTGGTTAAGATTAAATTGCACCAAACGCCACATTTATGTCCCTTGGATCAAAATCTGCTCAGCTTTTAAATCGATGCCAAAAAGAGTATTAATTGGAATAAGTAGTTGACTTTCTTCGACAAAACACTCGATAAAATGCCGCCTGTTTGTTTCCTACACTAGTGACACAAAACTTTGAAAACAAGAATGCAAAGCAGTTTGTAAGGACGAATGTAGAAGAGACCCATATCTTCTTTCACTATCTCGGTTGGGCGTCAAGCAACCGCCAGTTTTTCTATTTTTAAAATTTTGTGCCGGTGATAACAGCGAAATGTGATTTCTTACGATAGACAGATTTGAAAGATCTTTCTTAACCATGATGCACCTATCTTTTTGTTGAAAGCACATCTACAACTGGTTCTTTATAATTCAATTATGAAATTATAGTTTTTTTAAAAATCTTATACAAATTGTTTTCACACACCCTCTCTAGGATGGTCGAAAAGTAAAACTGAAAAAAAAAAAAAGCCGTTGAAGTAGTTAGAATACTATCTTCATTTAAATCATATGTACATAGTCTCTCTGGAATAGTGTACAAAATATATTACTTCCTTTAGGATGCTATCCTAATTAAATAAATCATATGTACATAGTCTCTCTGGAATAGTGTACAAAATAAATTACTTCCTTTAGGATGCTATCCTTATTATTTTAATCATATGTACATAGTCTCTCTGGAAAAGTGTACAAAATATATTACTTCATTAAATTATTTGTTTTAGAATTAAGATTTCGTTTGTTATTTTTAAATCTTATTTGTACATAAACTCCCTGGGTTAGTGTACAAAAGCTAAAAAGGCGAACACAACATAAGCTGATGATTCGATTATCAATGCAATTATAAACGTTTGACTGTCCATAAACTCTTTGGCTTAGTGCACAAAAATACTTGAAAAAAAAAGTTAACAATATTGTAACTATTGAAAAACAACCTATCGCTAAATACACTGAATCTAAGTCAGTTGATCCCTTTTCTTTGTTGCAAATTGTTTGTGTGAAGAGTAAAATTTGATGTTCCACTTTAATGTGGACATGGAGCAAAACCCCCATATGGAAATGTGTTTATAATATGATGAGAACTGATGATGACAATGAAAAAAAGATAAACGATACTGAAAGACAGCTCTTGAAGCAAAATTCCGATCCCACAATTAAGGTATTCTTTGAGAATACTGAAATGTTGTGCATTGCATGTCCACTCTGGAACAGTGTACAATAATACAAACAGCATGGATACCATGCATCAAATTATTCTTTATGGATTAATTTAACAGAATTTAACTTCATTAAGAATTTGTTTGATTATAGGTTATTGTTAACAATCAAGGCCTTTTGGCAGTGGCTAGGAAGGAGTGACAATTCCTTACATCAATAGAAGAAAAGGAAAATTCTCCAAATGGTGATAACAGCTATTTACTGAAGTGGAGGTGGCTAAGTGGAGGATATATACCGAGCCACAGAGCAACCAATACTGAGATGAATAGTTGCTATCCACCGTTTTGAGGTATAATTATGTTAACTTATGCATTGCTAACGCTAAGTAACGTCAAACAAACCGTTAATAAATGATTGTTTAGTTACCGGTAAGCTAATTAAAGAAAAGTTGTTCACTCAATATGATTACTGTAAAATAACATTCTACAATTAACTACAGTATCAAAAGCACAACATAATTTCATTTACCTATGCATGTCTACTCTGAAACAGTGCTACTGAGACAGTGTCTACTCTGAGACAGTCCAAACTAAAACATTCTTCCAAACTAAAACATTCTTCCCTCAATAACAAATTTACATATTCTACAATTAACAACAGTATCAACAGCACAACACAATTTGTGGTGGCACCGGCTGAAAATAGAAAATTTGTTTATGATTTACGGAGTGAAGGCGAACAGAAATGATGTGTCTAGAGCCTGTATTCCCACCTAAATAGTATTATATTCATGTGTTGCCCTTTGCTAATAGGTAATTTACCTTATTTAACTTAGATATAGAATACAAATTAACTTTCTTACATCACAAACATTAATTCGAGTCATGCTAAATTATCAGGAGATCTATGCAGGCATTTACCAAGGCTCACACAGGGCTTGCTGCTGTAACCACCCATACAGATCTCCCAGAGGCTGAATTACATGTAAATGGAAAAGTGACCTATTCATTTATAGAATTGACCTGGCTAAACACTAACTTTGACAATCTTTCAACTGGCTTCGAAATGAAAGTACGCAAACATACCGGGAAAAAAGTGAAAAGGAGAGAGAAAAATGAGTGGGATCCATGTTTATAAAGCTACAAAATTAATTTTATTACTTTGATGTCTTGTTACTCTTGGTGGCTTTGCTCCCTCAGTGTAAACAAAACATTCCAGCTCAAGACATTGTGGATGTAGCTGCTTTACAATAACTGTTCTTTTACTTCTGTGCTTGAATATCTACATCTAATGAAAAAGAAATAAATAGACAATAAATCCACTAAAGTCTTCAAACATCTCTATGGCTGCCTCACTTGATTGTAGCCAGCATATTCTGTAATTACACTGGAAAAATGCAATTGAGTGGCTTTTGTTTTTGACAAAAGTTCTTTAACACCATAAAGATTATATTCATGCCAATAAAGTTCATAGCCATTTTATAGAATTAGGGTTTGGAGACTGATAGTTGTCACAGATGCATCCTCACTTTCAGACATCTGCCCAGCTCAACCATGTTCAAATACCTTTCTTCCAACATCATCTATTGGTGATGAGTTTAACCTTAAAATGTACTATTTAAATGGCAGCTACATTGTATCAACTTACTGTTTTCTCCGGCGAAGGTAAAATAACAAAAGTAACATAAAACAGACTACCACACCAACACCCACGATAACCAGGACTATATTCCTTGTACTGTAGAGTCTTGTATTGGAATCATCCAAGTCCACCTGTGCAGCTACATTTATTACAGCTGCAGTAGCATTGGCAATATGTCTTGCAGAGGCAGTGGTTTCTGACACTTTTGGTGTGGTTATCGGAAATGTGGTACTATGAACTGGTGCACCTGAAATTAGCATCACAGATTAAGTAAAAAGGACCACACTATAATCATGATGGATCAATAATACAATTACAGTAACTCCCAGGTGGAAATATTATTAAGATCTTGAAAGATGGGTGTTAACTAAAGATAAGATCTTAGTAAGACCTTGTTTAAATTTTATTTTTAAAAGATGAGCGAGCCAAATTGTTTCTTGTTTATAATACTTTGGTTCAGGAGTGTGTGGAATGTCTGAAAAACAAAATCACAAAAGAGAAAAAAAAAAGGAACATCCTACTGAAACAGCTTTAAGATGAACAGTTTTTTTCCCTATGTTCAAAAATAGACTCCATTAATTTTGATAATTGGTGACCAATGCAGTCTACACTTCAAATTTACACAATTTCACCTACTATTTTACAAGCACATTTCCATACTATCACCCAAGTTGGAAGTATTGGAAATTTCTGGGAGTCAAGCTTGGGATTAGTCTATGGTTATTAAAATACTCTAGAAATTGCTCAAACAGATCTTGGACAGGCCACAGACAACAAAACAGGAAATATGAAGCCATGCTTTACATTATTTTATGAAGAAAGCTTTTATTTCACCATAATCTGAAGATTGAAAGTCCAGAAATTTTGTAAATACATGTGTATTACCTCAATTTGTGTGCTAAATCACAATGATACATGTAAAGCTTTTAAATACAGTAAACACCCACATATAAGACCCTAGATTTTTCTGAGTTAGGCTAAATAAAACTGGTATTTACGGTAGTTTTAGGCGATCTAGGTTCTTATTTCAACAAAAGATATGTCCTCTTCAATGGATATGGTATGACTGAATTCCTCTGATGAGGATGCTGATACCTTTATATTTCAAAATCATGAAAAATAAGTTTTGAACTAGATCTGTGAAATTAAAGTGCAAGTTGTTCCAGTTGCCTGAAATTTCAAGGTCATTTCCTAAAATAGGAACCAGTTTAATTTTTTAGGCTATCCTGGTTCTTATGTACGGGGGGTCTAAAATGAAATTTTTAGCCAAACAGGTTCTTAAATTTCAGGTTCTTACAGGCGGGTGTCTACTGTAGTTAAGCTTCCTGAAAATGTTGAATACATAATAAAATAAGAGATTAAATATTTCACACTACAAGACAGCAACAAAGAGACTATTTTCACCTTTCAAAAAAGGTTTAAAAAACAGTGAGTCTGCCATGAATCTTGTTCAACTTCCATTTTTCAATCAATTCAAATCAGCCATCTTCAATAACAGGTGAGAAACTGAGAACAAATGAACCGCCTTATGCTCTGGTCAGCAGTCACCAGAAGAGGAAATTGGGCGGTTTGTGCGATGATTCAATCTTGTACATGTACATTTGTATCAAAGCAACTTTTGGTTGTTTTAGGCGAGGAAAGCGCTGATCCAAAACAAGAAAATGTTGGTAACGATTCCTTTACAAGAGGTACAGACTGTAAGCTGTAACTATGAGAATATACACTCAGTTTATTTTGAATCTGGACATAGTTAGTAGAGGATCTATGATCTGGACTGTCTCTAAAATTTACGATTTAGCATTCAAGTGTTTTCACACATTCAAGTTGACAAATCTTTTTTCTTGCATGTTTTAATCACCCAGTAGGCAAATTACTAAACTTTCAGCTAGCCAATAAAAATGTTTTAAAAGTAAATTACGATCGGAGAATGCTTCCATAGCGTGCAAGATTAAGAGCTCTCTCATGCTGTCCTTTTTGATTAAAATGCTGCCCATAACTATGGTGCTCAAACATGTAAATCATGCTTTTCTTTTATAAATTTGTACTTTAGCTTCCAGAATTCAACTAAATTCTGCAAGCAAGAAATACTTTTTCTTACTTTCCCAGACATGTATCCAGCTTTTCAAATTTGGGGTCTTCTGGACCCCTTCTTCAAAAAATTGGGGCTCCATTGCAAAGTTTTGGAGGTCCAGCTTACTTCGCCACTAGATTCTCTGTCATTTTGCTCACGATAAACATCCAATGCTTGAGATTCGCCTGGAAAGCATGCAACAAACTAAACTTTGACTGAAATGTTAAATTATCATTGGCACATCGAAAGTGTCGCGATTGTCTTGCGTAAAAAACAGCTCAGGTAATGTCACGTAACATGTGGGAATTAAACAAACCTTCCTCAAGCTGGACATATAAATTGTTGACAAAATGAAACCATTCGACTACAAAATCCGAAAATAACAGCTTACATGTACCTTGAATATCCTAAACCAGAATCTTTAATATCAATTATTGTAAGTGTACAATACAATACAATAACTTTATTAATTTTAAAAAGAAGAACTGAGTATCAATTAACTCAAGAATGTATTAAAAGTCGGAAGCCAATTGAGTTAAAATAATATTCTTTTATTCAACACAAGGAAAAGTTTCAGTTTAATCCAAAACATCATTTCAATATACCATAATTATACTGTTTTTAGCTCAATGCCCACACAGTTTCAACTTACATGTAAAAACTGTTGCCTGCAACCAATCAAAGTTTCGATGGTGACAAAGCTCAGCTGCATAGTTCAGTTGACCAATTTGGTGAAGTGCAATATCAGAAGAAATGGGGACTGATAAGGCAATCACTGAATCAGAAAGAAGTGTTTACAAAATATAAGAGATGTAAATAAAACTAGTTTACCTAAATGGTAGAAATGCTGCAATTAGGGGAACCTTAAATTAAGGGAAATGTTCAATTACCCTTGTGGTAATTTAACAGCAATTCACAAGTTTCCAGTTCAGTGACGTGTTTCATTTCAAAAATGCAGTATTTTGAATTTCTAATTGGTCACCTTGCGTAACGCCATGATACTCAGTGATACAAAGCTATTTTGGTTGGGAAAAAAAAGTCTATACCTATAAATCTAAGAAGCTGGGGCCTTTCAAGTAGATTAGGAGATTTGTTCATACACATGTATCTTATCTCATGAGTGAAAAGTAAACGAATTCCAAAGTGAATTCCAGATGTTTTTGTTGATTACGGGCCGCCATATTGGTGGAATACATGGCGTCTATAACAACTCAGAAACAATGTACCACACAGACCTGAGAATTGGAGAGGTGGTTAAAAACATTTTGCTTCCTACAATATTCCAAGTTCTTTTTGATTGAATGATCTTGAATTTACCGGTATTTTTCTGTTACGTGACACTGAAACTAACTATAGTTTGAGGATAAGAAAACAACAGGCTAAAATCTTCTGTGTAACAACATACTGCGCATCTTAATTCCTCCATTTGTGCATAACCACAATTCCTTATGCCTTTGACCACAATCCCTTGCATTTCCTAGAAAAATGTGTTTTTCTCCCGATTAGAGAGCTGCCTTGTTTTTTTGCTTCAGGTTCACTCACTGCGGCAGGAATAATCTTAGAAATAGCTAAGAGAGCATATAAATTGAACTTGGCCTGAAAATGCAGCTTCTTGTGGTTGGACGTTTGTCCAATTTTATGCTAAAATCCAAACAATTTTTATTTTAAAGAATCAATAGAAAGTAGAAAGTGGAACTTATCAACAAGAATTTAGATAAAATTCCACTTTGTTCTAAGATCACAGTACACTTTTCTTTCAAAAGAAGTGTCAATTACTGTAAGTGTGAACTTGAGAAAAGAGTCTGGACTTAATTAGCTGTAATATTTCAAGTTAAGTTCAAGATTAGTTAAAACGATACTTGTTAGGGGTCCTGAAGCACTTAGTGCATTCAGTCTATTGCTTCCAAAATCTTTTTACAAAATTATTGTATCTGGTCTTATGATATTGACAATATTGCATTTTTTTTTTTACAGTAAATCACTCCAATTAACTCAATCAAACATTAATTTTTCTTACAAAAGTACATGTAGTCAATTTGTGGTTATGCTGGGTGTTAAAGACAACCCTGTGATACATGTGTAGGTATGGAGAGCAATATTCCTCCAAATGGACACTTGCAAATGCTGCACATTTTCAATATTAAAAGTATTATGTAGTATTATTTTTTGGTACCATTTAGAGAAGTCAAAGGACACTTTAAATTAAGGTTATTGACAACAGCAAGACATATTTCTTTACTGCAAAGAAACTAGTAACAGATGGTTTCAGAGGTACTAAGAAGACAAAGATAGAAAAAAGTGCAGTGTCTTCATGTTTCCCTTTTGAAACTTGCTAATTATTGTAGGTCAGAATTAAATCAGCGTATTCTTTGGCTAACACAAAAGAAAAGGGCCTTTACTAGCAGGGAGAAGTTTTCAGTCTGCATTTAGTGAATTTTGACCAAAAGTCTTACATGTATTACTCCGTGACACTTAAGCGAAATTACTGCCAGGGTTTCTGTAAATGATATAAAAGTCATTGTAATTTGTTGTTACAATATTATTTCATAAGTATGGTATGGATATATCTAATAAACTGTTGGTGGAATCTTCTTTATTGTGTTTCCTTTAAATTCAGCTCTCACAAGTATCACGTTTTGTGATTAGTATCAATTCATAATCTTATCACAATTATTAATTAAGAGTTTTGCTGACTCTTGAAAACGTTTGAGGTTGTTACTTTGCCTGGCTTCACAATGATCCAAGACAAGATTTTAGATTCTTCCAATGTTAATGCCAGGGGTTCTTCAACATGGAACCAGAAAGATCCTGTTAGATCTTGCTTAAAAAGAAGTTCGTGAGTAAAATTTTTTTCGGACATTTTCAAGGTCAACGATGAAACAACAACAATGATATTGGATGTAAGGAGAAATGTAGACTCGGAAAAATATCCGAGTCCCAGATGGGATTTGAACCCACGACCCTCCATGATCTAGTCGGATGCTCTAACCACTGAGCTACTGGAGACTCTATGGTGAGCAAGGGTCAATTTTTGGGTCTCGACTGGAACCGCATCGCGCGGCTACACAGCCAAGTATTGACTAGCACATGGTTCCAGGCGAGACCCACAAATTGACCCTTGCTCACCATAGAGTCTCCAGTAGCTCAGTGGTTAGAGCATCCGACTAGATCACGGAGGGTCGTGGGTTCAAATCCCATCTGGGACTCGGATATTTTTCCGTGTCTACATTTCTCCTTACATCCAATATCATTTTCAAGGTCATGTCAGAAACTTCTAAGATTCTTTACAAGCCCTTGCAATTTCCTTACTAAGATTTCTCATCAGATCTTACCAAGATCTTGAAAGAAAATCGTAAGTATCTTGCAAGAATCTTATTTAAGGAATATGATAAGGAATACGATAAGAAATTTAATAAGAATCTTAATAAGATTTCCACCTGGGACTCAGGTAGCCCTTACTTTGACCAATTTCAGGCAAAAGTCATCTCTCAAACTACCATCTTTATAATATGAAACTTAACTGTTTTCTTGCTCAGTCTTGAGGAGAGAAATAGCTGCAACCTTCTTTGACTTGAAACCTTTCCCTCTCACGATGCAGAGGGATTTATGGTACCACAGATTCATACAGGGTACATGTAATTGTACAAATAATTTGGGGGTTTATGAGAAACACTTGACAGACCATTTGGCACCATGCATATACACTGTACCACAAAATTATTATGACACCAAGTGATAAAAATCAAAAGACATTACTACAAAATATAAAAAAATAAATGCAGAGCAGAAAAGAAGCTAAGGCCTTTAGAGTTAGTCACTACCATGTTAAATTATTGGACATGGCCATTATGGAGAGGACTAGAGAGAAAAAGAAAAACACAGAGTAAAACACTGAGCATTATTAATGGTTTATCAACTGACTGGTGTTTCATCTTTACCTGTAGTACGAGGTAAATCAGTGATGGCATTCTTTGTATTTGAAGTTGTCCCTCTGGTGGTTGGTTTGAAATCTTTAGACGTTGAAGGACTGGTAACAGTTGGACTTGTTGGTGAATGTGTTGTGCTCAGAACAGTAGAAGCTACAAAAAGAAGTAATATTTAAAGAGAGTTTGACTGAATTAGACTGACTTCATTTGTTATTACAAGCACTTGACCACGTGCAATTTTTCATGGCTGTAATTAATTCAATCAAAAAGCGTAAGTTTTGATGGACAAGTGGCATATCAACTTACAGTTTGAGCAGCCATACAGCTCCATTCTCATACATATTCTGTAATTGTAGTTCAGAGGATAGATTCTGATGTATCTGGCAAATATCGCTGAAGTGAAAGTATGCGTCACTACTGATCGGCCATCATGATTTCCATGCATCACCTGCAATGTGATAAAGAAAATATTAATTTTATGAAAGAGTTTAACAGCATAACAGTGCTCAAATTTAGACAATGGCTAGTTAACGCAAAAACATACATTAAGAATACATTTTCTTTGGGACAGTACAGCAAGTACAGCAATGATGCAGTTCAACAAGGTCGAAGCGAAAGCATACTATGGCGTCTCTGGCTGCAGCTATGCGATCCAGGTGTGACCTTGGAGCACAGCTACAGCCAACTGGAATCAGCTGTGTGCTGGTTTTTGCTGAGGGGGTAAAACCAGAAGACCCGGAGAAAAACCCTTGGAGCAGAGTAGAGAACCAACAAAGTTCTCAACCCACTTATGGCATCGGGTCCGGGAACCGAACCAGGCTCACATTGGTGGGAGGCGAGTGTTCTTACTCCTGCCCCATCCCTGCTCCCCTAAATGCCCTAATGTGGTCCAAAAAAAAAAAAGAACCAATCAAATTAAATGTTGCAATGCCAATGGCATCTTTTTCACACATTTTTTTTTACTTTTTGCCTGTTACGCTGTATGTACTAATGTCTCAAATCCAACTTTTGATTTCCAACCAGTACAGACAAAATTAATGTTGCTGACAATGTTTTAAAGATTCCTGACTTAAATATAATATGTCTAACAGAGTCAGCGAAATTATTTATTTGACGTAATATGATGTCACAGGCGTTTTATGACGTCATCTATCATCCCATCCTAATTCTCAAAATTTGAAGACTTTTTGGGGTTCACAGCCCTGTGTACTTGCATGTACATGTACAATGTAGTTCTGGCAGTTTCTTTTTTTACGTATATTTGTTTTACACCTAACGTAGAAAAAAAAATGTCAATAAATCGATCTAACGATCGACAATTGAACAAATGCAATGCTTTGGTCAGTTAATTATCTAAAAACCGGCCTCCACGTTTCCTCTTGGTCCACTTCCCTGGTCTTTTGCTGATCCATATTATAGACTACCATTCAGCCGATGGACTATACAGGAATGTAGCTTACAAATTTCAAAAGATCAGAGTTTAAAACTGCCAATCAATCTATCAGTCTTTATCATGTTAAGGTGGATGTGTGACATTCCGTTTTACACCATACCCCCAAAGAAAGGCTAGTCTTGCCAGGTAGTGAGGAGACAATAAGAGGACTGTAGCCATAATTGTAACTGTTATTTTTCTTCATGTGTTAGTAAAACTATCTACATACAGTGTTCATGTACATGTACATGTATGTATCTGATGGGTTTAGGTCCTGAATCTCAATAAATTATTGATTCCCCAAAGGTTGCGGTCAGTACTCACTTGGCCGATCCTCCATGTTTGTCCATCCCTGCTGTAAAGGACTTTGTACTTCTTCACATAGTAATCAAGACTACTTCCTTCAAAACCCTGAGTAGCAATTCCAGATATTATCCGATCTTGAACCAAGTCCACTTGAAGATATTGGGCATTTCCACGAGGGGCACACCATGCACAGTTATTATTTAGACGTGCACATTTCGGTTCCATGTCAAGGGTCTTCCCATTACCAATGAATAAACCTTGATAATATGACCGTGCAGTTAGTTGCCAATCACGTACTATAGTTTTATTTTCCAAACCCAAAGCACTATGACACTCTGCAAAGCAAAATCAAAAAAGGCATATTCGTCGTTAACACAAATATACATGTACTTCATGATCAAGACATTAAAAACTGGAGATGCTACTTCCACACAAAAATGACTTGCAACATGGGATCCCTATCCCACTGATAATAATTATTGCCAGCTGGATGTCAATTTGAGGGAATTCTTTTAGTCAATATGATTTTGCACATGCAAAATACAAATGTCCAACAGTCATAATTATTCCAATATGTGCTCTGTTGCTTATCTTCTTTGTAAAAGGTGAGGTAAGAGTTTGTATTGGGAAACTAAACTATGTCAAATTCATATTTATTTGTTGCTCATATTTTTCCTCGCCCCTGCGTGGTTTGGAAAAATACTTCGCAACTCGCAAAATATCCATGCGTATTATTATGTTAAACCATCGAATAAGATGTATATACATGTACTTGCAGCATTTCACTGGCCATTTGCAACTTCTAGTTTAAGTGTCAACTGTATTTAGCACTGACGCAATAACTGGGGACATTGTACAGAAATCAAATTAACTCCTATTGAATTGTTGGTTTTTTCGGAGAGTGAAATGCCAGAGTAACCGGAGAAAAACCTCTTGGAGCAGAGTAAAGAGCCAACAATTCAACCTTTATGTCAAGTCAATAGTCTCGGAGTCAAACCTGGGCCTCATCAGTGGGAGGCACTCTCACCGCTATGCCATCCCTGCTGACAAAGATATAGGGGATATTACATGGCTGCGCAGAGATACGAAATTTCTCTTCGAGTGTTGCAAAGTATTTCATGAGTGAGCGCAGGGAACGCGTAAAATATTTTTCAACACGAGAAGAGAAATTTTGAATCACCAAGCAGCCATGTAAGGCTATGTAATATTCTATTTATTACATAAACACCAATGAAATACTAAATCATTTCATGAAAGGCATCAAAAGGAAACAGTGATCTTTTCACATGTAAAGATAACATGTTATCTTAACATGTGAAGATATCATGTTTTTGAGCAAATTAAAGGTCACTTATATAATAAAACGCCTATAATAATAATTGTGGCCATCCTTAGCGAGGCAGCAGCCTATTCTTGATATTTAGCGAAAAAAATCAATTTCTGGGATGTAAGATGGGAAAAATGTGCAGTCGATTGTGGTGTTATCATGTCTATCATGCGGGGTATTGATGCCCATGATGACATCACATGCACAAATCAGCCACTATATTCTTTGCCCATTGAGGCGATAAATTTGATCGGTGAGTCAAAATGTTTGCCTGTTGAAGGTAAAATTCGATCATCGAGAGTCGTATCAAGGCAGAACAAAAGCTTGCAACCACAAATGTCCCAGATGCAAAATGTAAGTCAAATTCACCCGCTGAGTATTATTTGCCCATTGAGGCGTAGCCTTCGAGCAGGCTCTTTCGTAGCCACGAGAGGATTGGGGCTTGTAAAAGAGAGCCTGCTTGCAAGCCACCCCTTTTTGAATTCCCTGCGTTCGTCCACTACTGCAGTATTCTGATTGGTCAAAAGTGACTTGGGATGACAAGCCGCCAGAGACTCCTATAATCCTGCAATAACCAGAGAATATTGAATTATAAAACTTCGGCGGCCTTTGAGGCAACTATTAATTAAAGAAGCTTTTCGCGAGCTCTCTGGTAAAATCTACTTGTAGCTTGCCATTATGCAGCTAAAGAAAGAACAGAAAAATCAGTAAATTGCCTACTTGAAGAGATGGACGTGTTTGCAGTGATGCCGACTGGTTATGGAAAAAAGTTTTATCTTTCAATTATTGTTCTCTACTCCAGTAAAACTCAAAAGGCTATTGAAGTCATTTGCAAACTGGCTAGCCTAATGCAAGACCACGTCGGGGCTTGAACTGAAGTGCTCTACAGGACATGAAATATTTTGTAAGCAGTCTTCTGCCAATAATATTCGCATCCGCAGAGCAAGCGCTCGACGGTCTAGTGCTAGTGACTTCAAACGGATCTTAAAAAAATACATCCTGAAAACCCGATGAATCCCACACTGGAAATTTGGACTTCTGAGCGGTAAGCTTAATTATCAGCAATAAACTCCATTTTACCCTTGCCTCTCTGTCTGCGTTCATCAGCCGAGTTTAGTTTATAAGATGCATAAACTATTTGCAGCTGAATAATCATATACGTAAGCTATAAACTCCGGGCTTTTCCATTTTACAAGAATACTGAACAAGACAAGAATTTTCGGTCAGCTTACGGTGATAAATTTGGTGTTTGCCGATAATTTATTGGTGTCGCGGTAAATTTGATGATTTGACAAATTTTAATCCAATCCTTTCACATACCTTCGCAGATTTTCAAAAGGTACGTGACCACTTTTGCCCGTTCATACTTCGGTAAAAGTTGAGAATCCAATCCCACCAATGCGTTGGCCAACATGTCGGCCAACACATTGGCCGACACCACTAACACACTACCGATGCATCGGCAGACACATTCAGTTTGAAAAAGGTACGTTTAGGTTTTCAACAGTTCAATAAGGCACAAATGAGTCACCGACACCCCACCGATGCATCTTATACATTATAAGATTAAACACCGGCCAACGCGTCGGCCGACACATTGGTGGGATCGGATTCTTAACTCTTACCCATACTTCACACTGAAACAGTATTTTAAAAAAAGCGGCAATTTTGGCTCGCTATACATTTACAACTTTTCATACTTTAAATTATTTATACACTTTCGTTGGAGTTTGGATGCTAGCCATGAAAAAGGTTCGTATTTGCAACAAAACTCACATTTTGTTTATTTCAGATCATGTTTGTTGACACTTTTTGTTGATTTTATTGGCTGGTTATTTGACACAATGCAAATGACAACATGTCACATTGAGTGGGGCGGAATTCAAAAAGGGGTGGTTTGCACGCAGGCTCTCTCTTTCCACCCCAATCCTCTCGCGGCTACAAAAGAGCCTGCTCGCAAGCTAATTGAGGTGATAAATTTGACCGTTGAGTCAACATGTCTGCCTGTTGAGGCAAATAATTCAATCATTGCGTCATATAATAGTTCTCCATCTGTCAAGACAGAACAAAAGCTCGCAACAAAAGCTACTGTAGAAACCACAAATGTCCTACTGTAGATGCAAAAATTCACCTGTTGAGACCACCGAGATGGTCAAGTCCAATTGTTTATCAACCATTCAGGGCAAAGAAAAGTTGTTGAACATGGTAAATTGTTGTTGTATGACTGACGATTGTGTTGACATTTACAGCTTAAAGTATGGAAAGCGAAAACAGGGTATGGTGAATGCAGATGAATACTCTTCCTTGTCTTTAGCCTTGATGAAGACTTTCACTACTTACAAACACGCAATTGTCATTCTTAGAAATGTTACTTTGGCTAAATGCAGTGAATCAAATTGCTTGTTTTATACTTTTGACCCCCATAATAAAAACTCTGATGGTTTAGTAAACAAACTATGGTGTTTTAACAGACATTCATGTTACCTTGTTGTTTAAGTTGCAATTAAGTTACATCATGTACTTTACACAGACTCATCTTACTTTGCCACAAAAATTGTTGACTAAACAAGTAATTATATTTTGCAGTTGACAGAATTAAATCTAAATATCTGTAGTTAATGTTACCATTTTAAAATGACATTTTCATTTGATGCACAAACTTTAAGTTATGAGTTACAGTTACTAGTATTGTGTTGTAATATTGCTGAGACAATTATTTTTTACTTTTGGGTGACATGTAATAATGACTTTTTCTTAGACTGGGATAGTTGTTAAAATTTAAAGTATTTTAATATAGTCCATGAAAGCAGTCAAGTTCATGTTAAACGTTCATTTTGTTGTATTCAATAGCTTTCTACAATACAAGAACAATCAGTAACAAATGAACTATAAAAGGACAACATTACTTACAGGACGAAAAATATTTTTTCCAGTTTGTCAAAAAATAATCAGTAACTTGTGGATTACACTTAAATTTTTTTTTTGGAAACGCCATGAGCCCGTATTAAACGTGAATAAAACCATTTACAAGTTACTGAGTTTGTTCAATGAACTGGGGCCATAACAATTTTAGTAAACTAACAAATTTCATTTTCAAAGCAATTATCGCATTGCCTAAGCCAATTCCAGTCATAGACAGGAACAGCCCAACAAATGTCTCTTTTAATTAATTATTTAAAAAAATAATCAAATTACACAATCGCTCCCTGTGCACTTCATTTACATTCTTTAGTTTTGTCAGCTCTCTTTGACTTTACCCAAAGAAAGGATTACTTCTATACCCTAGGGAGGAAAACATACAAACACCCATGAAGCTAGGACAGCAACATTGGCACGACCTTTTAAATGACGTTTTTGAAAGGCATCCTCTAATGCTTACCAAAGCATCTTCCCTCATACATGTATTATTTCATTGATATCATCTTCTATGTCCAACACCAGCACTTACTTTCACATTGGAATCCTAGTAATTATTATTATATTATTTATACACTTGGTCTTGCAAAAAAGTAATTTCCTATTGAAATCCCTACATGTTAAAAGACAAGTACAAGGTTTGTCATTCAATTACTTTTAACCTTCTTCAGGTATTCATCCCACTTGAGCACAGCACTGACATTGCATTGAACAAAAAAAGAGGAATACCACTTGTAAATGCAAAGTCTTTACAGCATTGAACTTCATAATTATGAAGTTGTACAGCGTATTAAAAAGCTGATCAATGTTTGAATAGCTGTCAGTATCCATCATCTCTAACAACCACAACTAATCGTGCAATGTTCACTGCGGATGTATGTACAAGTTGAAAAGAAAACCAAGGTGTTGATGTGTGCAATTATCTTTTTGTAGATTGAGACTAAATGATATGAAACCTTATCTGCATGTGTTATTGGAGAATTTGAAATGACTGAAATTCAAAATGATTAAAAATTAAAGCAAACGAAAAAAATGCTAAATATTGTAACTTCCTATTCCACAGTGATCATCTATGCCATGACATTTAACTCCCTGGATGATCTACATGTAGTTACCCCGTTAATGGTAATGAATTTATATAGCGCATTTTCTATTAACATATTTAAATGCACTTTATAAGCAAGTGACAAATGGGTGAGATTGGACATCAGCATATTATACAGGCCCCACTGGCAGCCGCTATTAGTCCATTAGCGATCTCACCCAACACATGGATGAATGAAATGAGGCCTGACCACAAAACCGAATAGTGTGTGGGTTCTTTTACGTCCCACAGGATTATGAACATTGAAGGGTTGTGAGACGGGGCCTACGGTTTATAGTCCTTATCCGAGAAGACTTGAAAGTCTTAACCATTTGCGGATGTAATTACAAAGGCAGCATTTTCTCCTCAGTTATTTTTTTTTAAGACCCTAAGTGTTGGTCCGGCCGGAGTCGAACTCACAACCTCCCGCATGGCAGCCCGATGCTCAACCAACTGAGCCACCGGTGTGCGGTGGACTGAATCTATTACATTTCTGAATGAACACAGGTACATGTATTAACCCTTTCCCATGTAAAATGTATGGCCACTTACCGATTTTACTGTCAAGCACCAGATGATTTTACTAGTCAATGGAGAACCACGTAATAATAAGTGGGGGAAGGGTTAAAACCCATACTCGTGAGCAAATAAGGAAACACTGTATATGGAAATTGATGTGCGACCTTTATTCACGTTTGAAAGCATTCAATTCTGCCTTTATCATGGCAAAACTTTCCCAGAAGTCTTCTCTCAGTTCTTATACACTGCACACCCGCACCACCTGTATTATGTTTGAGAGAGAAGAAATATTTTACATATCCCACATAAAGGCAGTTCACTTTACGCTATGCTTCATTCCTCTGTCACTGCATGTGCTAAAATGATACGTGGATGTAAAAATAATCATGGTGTGGAGATCACATGAGGCCTTTGTATAGATAGTCAATAGAAGCCAGAAAGATAAACATGTGTCTAACACATCTGCAACACAATAATGCATAACCCTGTAGATTAATTGTTTTTTTTTTTTTGACATGCCAGGTCAGATCCCAAGCAACTTACTTCTGTTGGTCATCGTTATTCTGTAATTCTGTAATAATCATTTGCTATTTACTGAACACCAATGGTATTGACAACAAACTGTGATTACTAAATAACAATGCCCTTGACTAAATCACTTGAGGGGTTGCCATGGCCAGGATTTTGCTGTTTCAAGGATAAAGATGGGTTCCAATCAAAATTAGGTATGTTAGCTCATGCCTCCAACATCCCAAACAACCCAAGGAAAAATATCGAACGAATAATTTTCAGCAAGAAGAACTACAGATATATGCACATTCATGTCTACGGAAGATTGGCAATCACATTACGTCTGAACTTGAAAAAAAAAAGCCACCTTTCTCAAGACTCAACTTGACTTCCCTCGATTTCCCTCTCACCAACCTTATTTGTGGATAGCAAGCAGTGCACGCATATTACAGTGTACAGCTTTGGTAAAATACATCTTGTATCTTACTTAGTAACAAGACTATGGTATAATACTCATTCTTTTTATAACTTGATGTACTCTGATCTTGAGTTTTTTTTTTTGGACTCAGGGCATGACTGGAACATACATGTACATTTACATGTCCATAAACATGTACATGTTTAATTTAGTCCATAAATTGCCCAAGCAAGTATCTAGTTTATAATCTGTGGCCAGTATCTGTGAGATTAACAACTTCCAAAACTATGTGGAAACTTGAAAGTTTACTCTTAAAAATATAGCTGTTAAAAGGCATAGTAAATATCCCAAATGATTACATAACATACATGCTATGCACTCAGATCATTTCTATGTAATACATGTCATGTACATGTATTTTCACTGAAAAACAAAATTTCAAAGCTTCCCATTTTCAATATTTGAACAAATATCTCCAGGAAATTCAAAATCTCAAGAGCGAAACAATCTTGAAAATTGTATCCCTAAATGTTAAGTCTACTGATCACATATGGCATGATTACTGTATAAAGTCCAATTTTAATTCATGCAAGGATCCAAAGAAGTTAAAATTAAGCTATTTATGCTGCACTGGTGCAGAACAATGACAACGCTTTTCCTTTATCTCCTTTGGAATGCATTTTGTATATTGAACTATCTATTTTTAATGCTTCCAAAGAAGAAACAACATCAATACTAACCCACTCACACCCAAGACACCACCAATTGGTGAGTAAAATTGACACTCGCGTTAGCCAGAGTAAAATCTGTACAATCTCACTGTTGGGTGGGAAGCATTACTGATAGTCATAATAATAATCACCCTAACGGTTAGAGCGAAATGGAAAAATTATGCAGAAAATCTGGAACTATATTGAGGTGGCTGTGATCTTGACAGTTATTGGGGCTTTGGGCACCACGTTAAAATTTCCATCACCAGGAGTAATGTATCCATGCTACACAGAATTTAAGATGAAAAAACCATTACTTAGAAGAAAAAAAAGCTGCAGTTGTTTGAATAAATTGTATCTTGTACAAATAAACTTGCATTGAAGCATGTTTTGTTTACGATTTAATAGCTATGTACAAGAAATACAACCATCAATGACTACGGATATATGGGTCCCTGGTGCATTGTTTTTTTTTTTTACTTTAAGACTTAAAAATTAAAGATAACCTTATATATATTCTGTTTCATTTAGGTGTCAATAAAAAAAATACAATTTAAGACTAAGGGTTAAGTTGCAGTTGTATGAATATTCCTATTCAAATGAAGTTCTTCCTACCATCAAACACGCGATTTTTATACTAGAGACTTCTTTCTGACAATTCTACATCTAAGAGGCAATGCCAGATCACAATAAAATTAAGACTTGACCAATTGCAAAGAAAAGTCCTTTAATGAATACATGAATTATTAAAACACGATGATACTATATATTCAGGCCATCTGAAGACTCGTCAATCGTTCAACTCAACGAATTTCATTGCAAAACAATTTCAAATTTAACAACTATAACTGATATAAACTAAGCATGTGTTACTGTGTCGTGAATGAAGAAATCCATCGGAGATGATGCTATAGGGCGAAAGTGATTTGAACAAAACAATAATCTTACTTACTATTGGAAGAGGATACTCCTAACGAGCTCTGCACTGCTATAGAAAGCAAAAAGACCCACAAGGAACACCGAAGCGACCACATCTTCCCGCTCGCACTCACTTCTTGGTTCCTGTCTCGCTACATGCACCTGGTTAAATACATGTGACGCGGAGCACGTTTTTTCACGGCTCGGCGCATGTGCCAGGTTGCCAAGCACCAAAAGAAAGTCAGGCGTGCATCAGGGAGAGGACCCGTGATAACAGGACATTCAACAGTGTTTTTACTCGCAAAATTAGTGGAATAAGAAAACAAAACATCAAGTAGAAATCTTGAAAAAGAAAGCGAAGAGAAGAGGGCAATTATTCCTGTCATGAACATTAATGACGGCTGATTAACAAGCTGAAGTTAATTGTCTTCTCTAAAACGGAGCATGAGCACATTTTCCCGTGTGTAGACTTGTCTTACAATAGGCCAGTTTCAAAAATACCATAACACTCTTTGTTTGCCCTCTACAATTTGCATTTTCTCTTGGGACCATTTTAAGTCCTAAGAGAAACTGGACACAACGTTCATGCAAAATTTTGGAGGGCAAACAAAGAGTATTACGATAAACTTGCGCCTAAATACAAAAAAAAAAAAGAGTATTATGATAAACTTGAAAGTGGCCTGTGAGAAGTTTCTCACGAGTCTGACTTTGTAAGGAATTGGTCTCGATGTCATAAAAACGGTATCGTTTTGCATTTGTTTATAATTCAGTTTCAAAAGTTGTGTCCCATAATTATTTTTTTTCTTCCGCAATCGCAAACGTAGGCGTAATAATTGCCCTCATTTTCCTTTTTCGAAAACAGAGGAGCAACCGCATGGCCGAGCAATTTGCATAAGAACACTTAAGCTCGAGTACGAAATAACTGCTGTAAGTGGTTACCAGCGTTGCCAAATTAACTAAACCCAGAGTAAATCGGATAAATCCTGCAAACAATGGCAGAATAAGTTCCCCCATTAACTATGTTCAGGCATTTCCACCTTCTTCAATCTGACAAAACTGTCCGATCAATTCACTGAGTCATCATCAAAGACCGCTTTTGCTAAATAGCCAATATATTGCTATGGCGGTCAACGATTTCGCCCTCATGTGCGGGCTATGACATACGTAACATTCATAGTAGAATCGGAAATTTTGCACAAAGAAAGGGTTGAATGACGTTAAAGTGCATACGTCAAAAAAGCGCAGTGCCGATATCTTCTTATTAACTCTTTCAGGTAGAAAGCGTGAAATTGAAATAATCGTGAAATTAACGTCAAGTTCGTTTCATCAGTCTCATGAAGGCTGTCACCACAGCCGAAACGTCAACCTTCTACTGAGAATCCCCAAACTTAAAGGGTGTTAATACAAATCGAGACAATTAAGCTCTGAAAAAGCATGTCCTTCTGATCGGATGAACGCTAAAAGTACTCAGATACTTCATGCGTAATAAAAGTCTGCAACTTGCTTAAAATTAATTTAACTTTTATTTTGTTATTATTTTATTTTTTTTATTTGTTTGAGCAGGTTGAAGTTATGGGAGCTATTCAGCTGATGTGGACCTGCTTTACCCACCCACCCATATACTCACAGAGGACAGCCATAACACCGGGAACATCATCCCTTACTCTTCTCGGATAGTGTGCGGGTTCTTTAACGTCCCACAAGGAAATATTTGTGAGACGGGGCCTACGGTTTATAGTCCTTATCCGAAAAGACTTGGAAGTCTAACCATTTGTGGATGTGATTGCAAAGGCAGCACTTTCTCCTCAGTCACTTAACCCGGAGTGTTGGTCCGGCCGGAGTCGAACTCACGACCTCCCGCATGGCAGCGCGGTTAGTTCGTCAATGTGACTAGTATCCCATTTGATGAAGGGGGTAGTTTCTAAAAAAACTGTGGTGCTGCGTCGGTGCGGGAAATAGTATACAAAAATTTGGTTTTATCAACGGAGTTGATAATGTAAATTGGCCACCGTACAGAGATTCTAAAAGTTGATGTTTCGAGCGTTAGCCCTTCGTTAGCGCGAATCACGAAGGGCGAACGCTCGAAACGTCAGCTTTCAGAATCTCTGTACGGTGGCCAATTTACATTATCAACTCCGTTGATAGAACCAAAAAGTAGTATCCCATTTAGTCGAGGCTACAGTAAAGACCCGCATATAGGAACACTTTTTTCAGGTTTAAGACTGATCGTGATTTTATTTCAGGGGTGCTTAGTGAGAAATCAGCCTAAAAGTGTTCTTAAAATTGGTTTCAGAAATACTTCAAATTATAGAGAGGTTTAATTACCATACAATGCTGTTTTGTAATATATTTTATAGTTTGTAATGGTCCTGAACACCATATTACTTTGATATAAGTTACTGTACTGTATTGTTTCCTTATCCTAATTCACCGAATGCATAAATAGCGGCCAAAAATGTATTCTTTTGTTTATGTGCTAATGAGACTCACTAGCCTCGCTCTCAAGCACCATTTCTTTCGTATTTTGTCCATATAAACGAGGCTAGTGAGGCTAATTAGCTCATAAACAAAAGAATATTTTGTAGCCACCGTTTATGAATTCGGCCTATAACCTTTCCATTTGTATTAAGAACATGTTTTATTTATCAGGCTGAATTTGTTCTTATTTATATGGTGCTTTATTGGCCAAATTTCAGCATGATGTTCTTAATCCACTTGTTCTTATATTCAGGTGTTTACTGTATTTCACTGAAAGGTGACACCAAGTAACCTCAAATCGTTCTTGCGTGCGATGAGCGAGGGAGTAGCTGGATGTAGTTTGATTGCTTTCTTTTTTTACACAGTTTCCAAAGTTTTCTTGAGGTCAACTTCCATATGTTATCATTTGACCCGAGTTTGCACTTCGCTACTTGCGATGGTTGAGCCGTCTCAGCGCCATGAAAACTTGCATTGAGGAATGCTAAGAGTTACAGTAGATCATATACAAATTTCAGGAAATTTGACCAACAAGTTGGAAGGACTTATACACTTGATATCATTTGAAGTATCACAACAGAAAAAAAATGGATACAGCCAAGAATTGACCGGTTGAGGCACACCCCAGTTGATGGACTTGTAGTTAAGTCTCGAAACCTTTCGGGCCTTCTCCGGGTGTTACAATTCCCACTGAATCTTGAGAACGGAGAGGTTATAAGTCTTCAAACTTCATATTAACTTTGCTTTTCATTATCTTACAACATGTCAAAAGACCAGCATATCAAAACAAGCGTATGGTAATTTCGTAAATGGCCTTTTTAGCCCGAAAAGTTTTGGGGAATTTCGAGAAGCGGGCTCTCGGCCCCCAAAAACTTATCAGGAAATTGGTTACATACGAGTTTAATTAAGCCAACGTTTTTTGGTCCAAATCAAACTTACTCAGACGCTCTTTTATCATGCCATGAATCTAAAGTCATTAGAGCAGCATCACCATCATTTAAGCCAGTCAATCTTTAACTCAATAGAAGGGGATATCTCTCATCGTTTACATAAACTATTACCACTTTTGCATAAGTCTAAGTATCATATAAGACGTTCTCGAACTTATGATGTTAGTTTTAAAACCAATAGAGCCAAACGCATCTGTTTCAATTTTTATTGTATGTAATTGTCTACTAGTATTTACTCTTGTATCAGAAACCCATAAGGGTTGAAACGTGTAACGCGCGTTCACAGCTTCCGAATATTCAGTGCGAACTGATTGGTTGAATGTCTCAGTGCTAAGTACCATATTTGGAAACCCCTCGCTCTTGTTGTTCCAAATATGGTACTTAGCAAATTGAACATTCAGAAGCTTGTTACCCAGCACACAAGGGGCCGTTACACGTTTCAACCCTTATGGGTTTCTGCTTGTATTTAATGTATAACGCAATTCAGCCCTTTGGCTGCAATGCTTTACTCAAATAAACTATTCACTATTCACTATTCACTTTAAGCTTATCGCAAAAAAACGTTATGAGATACTCAGTCTGTCAAATCGAACGACAAAATTCTTACAAAATCGGCATCATCATCAGGCCACTCAAGCCAACGATGCTGGGTTTCAATGAATTGGTGCCATTGAAGAATTATGCTTTGGCTTTATTCTTATCAGGGTTACCGATTATAGAATTGACCGACGCGAATAATTAAGATCACAAAAAAAAAAAAATTCCCAAGCACTTCCCAAGTAATTAAATTGGAGATTTTCCCGATGAAAAAGCAAGTTTTCACGTAGTCCATTCCTTGGGACTAAACTGGCAAAGTTAACTGGCTTACTTCAACCATAGTTCAACACTGAATTTTAATTCGGATATCATCAATTTTGGGGTTAAAGTTCACGCTGGAAGAATGATATCAGCAGCTGAATGCCAGTGAGAGCGACTTCAACTGCAAATGAAGCGAAATCAGGAACTGATTGTACAAGTCCCGGATACCGTAACCATTCCGTCCTCACGAGATTTCACTAGGGCAATGTTTCCAGTCAGATTTAGCATACGACTTATACTCACCCAGCTAGTTTGTCACAAAAAAACACGAAGGGAATTGCAGTCCCCAACTTGCGTCCAAAACAAAAAAATAATAAAATAAAATAATAAATTTCTAGTTTGTAAAGAAACTGTGGTGCTGCGTGGGTGGGAGAGTGAAACAGGAAAATTTGGTTTTATCAAACTTCTAGCTTTTAGAATCTCTGTACGGTGGCCAATTTACATTATCAACTCCGTTGATAAAACCAAATTCTTGATAAAGGTCGAATTACCACGGTGAACGATTTGGAAAGCTGACGTTTCGAGCGTTAGCCCTTCATCAGAGAAAACAGAGGAATCAAGTTGTGAGTGTTGTTGGTTTTTATGCGGGTGTGGAAATATGGTAAGACTAACATGAATTTGTGAATAAATTAATGGCATGAGAGGCGTTTATTGATTCCGTGGGGGAAGAGTGTACAAAGTGACAGATAAATTTTTGTTCCAGATTCTTGCGGCTATCTGTGTTCCCGTGGTGTAAGGATAGGCCACAAATTGTAATGTTGTGGTGGGAGTGATTAGGAAGATTAAAATGTCGCGCTACTGGTTTTGATGCATCTGTGTCGTTTTTTTCTACATCTCGTAGGTGTTACGTTCGTGAAAGCGATCCGCCAATCTTCTCCCTGTTTCGCCTGTGTAGATCTTCATACATAGTGTGCAGGTTATGCAATGGGTGACATTTGAACGTACATATGAACACAAGTGACATTTTTCTACCAAATAAATTGCTAAACTAACAAAACGGTATATGCATTTTTTCGTTACTTTGAATAAACATATTATGAGTTAATTGACAAAGAAAACGATTGAGTCGCGTCATGTATGTGTGCGTCATTCCAACGATTAATAAAGATAGACAACTTGCTTGGCGTGAAAGACCCTATCCCTGGCGGGCTTCGTTCACTTGTGGTTTAAAAGTTTGTATGTGCGGGCTGTAATGCCTGTTATGTCGGCGAAACAACCCGACATTTTCCACACGTGTGCGTGAGCACTTAGTCAGTGATAGGGCCTCTCACATTTTCAAACACCTACAGAATTCCGAACAATGTCGCGCCCTGTCTTCAGGGGAATGTTTCCATATTTTAGATCACGCCTCTACGACTTTTCAACTCAAGATAGAAGAAGCTTTTCATATTCAAAGAGAACAACCTTCTCTTAATCAACAACTGCATCACGTAAATCTAAAACTATCCTTTTAATTCTCACATTGTCACGTTTTATGTACATTCCGTCGTTACTGGCATAATTAGCACTTTTTCCGACTTACAAATTCAACTTAACGCTTTGTACATTAATAAACTGAAGATGACAGAAGTTTCTGTCGAAACATGTCTTGTAATTTCAAAAGTTTTGTCGTTTTCTTTAAAATTCTCAAATTGTTTTCGAATATATTTAAATTGTTGTCATTGTTTTCTAGACAAGAAAATTCTCTTATCTCAATCCAGCAGGTTGCCAAAGTTCCATTCAACTAAATTAACGATTTTCCGAGAAAATGGAAAACAGAATTTGAATGATTTCTATTGATTACTCACAGACTAATAAAGTTGAATCTTTCATGACAAACCAGGAAGTTACATGCGCCCATGACATACTTCAGACTCACATTCCGCTCTGACAACTGAGAAATTAAGCACGTTACCTCTCGCCCGCTATTTCTGTTATTGATGCAGATGAACTCAAGACCGCTCATCGAAAAACATAAGCCCTTGGCAAGTTATTTTCATTGTTATAAGATGGCATAAGAATGCCATTTTGCAACTTGACGAGTAATTTGTTTTTACGTGACCGTTCAGAGACATGTTTATTAAGACTATATATACATATAAAACACTTAGCGAACAACGGGCAGGCGGTCGCTTGCTTCTTTTATTCCTTCAATTCATGAATCCATCTTTCAAGAGATATTGAAGATTGGTAGACCCGGCTCAGTCAAAGACCACAATCTTGTCAATATTTTTAGTCCCACTTAACCTTGTATTCTCATAAAGATTTTGCCATCTCGTGCAAGCCTCTCCGAAAACTATTTTAAGTTACGCCACTCTTTTCTTTTGTAAGAACCTTTCAGTATTTTATAAGAATGCCATTCTTATAAAATTTGGTTAATCTCAGCCTCAACTTCAGTCAGACTGAGATTAACCATTTTTTTTTAAAGAGACCGTACTAGGAACGTACCCATGCTGGGAGTCGGTTGAGAACGTCTTTATTTGGCTCATTAGTATTTTGTTTTGTGAGTAGTATAAATTAAGGTAAAATAAATGTAAAACTGTAGACTAACAGGACAATTAACTCAAATACTTAGGGAATTTTTCTTATTTAACACGAACAATGTGGTTTTTTTATTGCATAATACTCTGAGTTTAGTATACCACACACGTTCAACACGATAAAGACGTTCTCAGACTCAAATCGAAAAAAAAAAGGCACGCATTGCGTACATGTGGTAGTGAAGTAACACAGCGCTTTATTCCATAATTGTCAACTGCGCTGCGTTTTGTTTTCCAGGATATTCAAGGTTTGTCTTTGCGTAATATGTAGCTCTAATTGTACACGATATTGCTTTGGTACCTATATCCCAGTAGTGCAATGGTAAATATCTTAGGTAAATAGCCGGGCCCTTAGAAGACATGTGTTACTAGTAAAATACTAAACCCAGAAAGATTGAAGAAAATAAAAGGGAATCGAGATACATTGGCTTTCATGTTGATGATTTTCAAGTTCTCTTGCAACTTCTTTTTCACCTCAAGTTTAAGCGTGTGTCTGAGCCTCTGGAGCTTTCCAAGACACAAGTTCACTCAAGTTAAGGGATGTCGAGCTGGGTTAGTATCTGGAAGAGTGACCTCAAACTATACAACTTGGTGTGGCAGAAAGATAGCACCGAAAATTTTATTTTAACTCTCAATGATGCGAACTAAGCAAGGTACAGATTTTGTTAGCCTTCTTTATGCAAAACAAATATTGATGAAAAAGTAAATAAATATTAATACACAGTTTTTAGGAAGAGCAGAAGCAAGTTTTCAGAAGTGTCGATCGACAATGAAATATTTTGTCATCAGCAACAACATTTGCGACGTGAAAACAGCATAAATTTTGAACCGCGAATATAAAAAAATTACCATCAGCGAAAAACATTTTGGGAGATTTTTGCAGCGTTCAATTTTTCTATTGTATTTTTGGCTCCACAAGTAAATCGCAAAATCGAAAGTGACATCAAATTCAGCGGGCGCTGTGATCAAGTTACCTTGCATGTTATCTCGCGAAACAAAGGATGCTTCTGTGTCAAAATGATGGTAAGACACCGGGTTTTTGTTTTTGTTAGTTTGGTTTCTTTTTTTCAAGTGTTTTAATGATTGACAAGAAACGTGCGAATTCAACACAAAGATCACAATCGCCCAACTCTTGAGGTTGACCATTGTTTCTGCAAAGCCAAAAATTTACTCTCCTAGACGAGGTTATTTATCACCAGGTAATTCTATCGTTTTGGAAATAGCAGCTGCTTTATTATTCATCAGCGTCACAAATTCTTGTCGATCTTGGGGCTCTTTTTGTTAAAACTCAAGCACGCTTCCAAAAGAATTGTTTAAAGATGAAATGATATATGAAATGGATCATATTTGAACTGCGGATATGAAATCAAGTGAAGCTATGATCCTCGCAGTTATGAACGCAATTTTTGCAATTGCGTAAAGAAGCCTGAAAATTTCAGGACTTCAACGGGGGTTTGAACCCGTGACCTCGCGATACCGGTGCAACGCTCTAACCAACTGAGCTATGAAGACACTGACGTTGGGAGCTGGTCATTTGTGGGTTCACCGGTGTCGCGAGGTCACGAGTTCAAACCCCGTTGAAGTCCTAAATTTTTTTTTCAGGCTTCTTTACGCAATTGCAAAAATTGCGTTTATAACTGCGAGGATCATAGCTTCACTTGAGAACTGTTTATGTTCGTGAGTTATGCACGCGCTGCGGGCCTATTGTCACCACGGACTTATTAAAGACCCGCCTACACGTTCAAACATTGTTATAAGACATTTGTTGGATCAACAATGTTAGAACGTGCGGCATCCATGTTTGATGACGTCTTTCCAACATTTTTTGTTGGAAGAATGTTTTGATTTCGATCAAACATTTTCTCCAACATACAACAAATGTTGAAGCGTGTAGCCACCTTTTCAACAATGTTGTATTGCGAAGACTGAAGTGACGTGTTTCAAACAATGTCATATGTGTGTCCAACATTGTTAGAAGCGTGCCAATGTTGGGACGTGTTCTTCTAACAATGTTTGAACGTGTAGCCGGGGCTTTACACTCTTGCAACCCCGGTGACATAGTGTGTAGCGCACTTACAGTGCACTACCACAAAAACATGAGTCCATTTAGTCTCAGCCCTCAAACCAGACGTTCTCATAAAAAAGGGAGTGTAATATGACCTGGTGTTCGACTTTTCCTAGAAGGACGAGCACTTTAAAAGGAAAATGAGTTCAAAACTCTAATGAAAATTTTCTTTTGTTTTGCAGCGTTGGAAACGAACGATTACAAGAGTGTCCAAGAGAATATATCTGCACAGTGACCTCAGATACCGTTTTCCAATTTGGTGTTATTTTGAAGCTTGTCAGTAGTTCTCGGCAGTTGATCAACCAGCGTTTGGAGGATTGATAACGTTTGATTGGAAGTGTTTCTTTCCCAGTTAAATGATATTTTACTGCCCCATCAGTAAAATAAGGTTAAGGCGGGGGTACACCTGAAAGCCGTTTTCACACCGCTTAAAATCGGTGTAATGGCAATTTCTCGTTCGCTTTTCAAGCAATACAAAAACCCTAAGCTCATAACACAAATCAATGTTTTGGGGTGTTTTGCAAATTTTTTGGTGATTTTTAGGTATATTTGGAAGGAGATAGCTTTTCTCAAAACAGAAGTAAAATTTGGAAAAAAGAGAAATAGTTAAGATTTGATGTAGTTTAATATTAGAATTTGAAATTAAACATTAACATATGGGGCTCGTTTCTCGAAAGTCCCGAAAACTCAGTTTTCGCTCAGTTTTCGGGCCCGAAAAGCCATCTGTGAAATTGCCAACCGCTTGTTTTGGAAAGCCGATCTTTTAACATGTTTTCAAGGTAACAAAAAGAAAAATAACTGTGAAGTTTGACGAATTATACTCTCTCCGTTCTCGAGTTACAAAGGGAATTGTGACACCCGAAAATGGCACGTAAAGTTTCGGGACTTTCGAGAAACGGCCTCATAGACACCCAAACAGTCCCCTACCAGCCTGGTGTGCTCTTGGGTTGGGGGCAACTGTCTGTTGGTGTTCCAAAAATAATTTTCTTTCTTTTATCCCTTCTTTAAACCTCTTAAAATACCATTCAAATTCACGTGTACACCCACCTTAATGGAACGTAACCCTACTAAAAGGGATATTCATGTCGCGATAGTTATCTTCGTGTTCTTTATAGTCGGTCGTTCAAGCTCATAAGATCAATGGTCTTGTTGTAAATAAAATGAGGACATAAAGACCTTGTTCTTAGATCTAAGATTATAACGTACACCTCCATTGGCCAAATATGTTAAGGCC
>NC_090877.1:11999770-12009770 GCF_036669935.1 Montipora foliosa | reverse complement strand
TTAACGAAGTGAATATTACGATGGGACTCTGTCTGGCAGTTAGCGTGTATTCCATAAACTCCAATTTTAGCAATTTCGGAAATTCTCTTAATTTCGAACAACAAACTTCGATTTTCGGAAAGACAAAAAAACAAAGTACGATTTTAGGAAAAACTAAAATGCCCCTTATTAAAGAGCTTTCATAGCTTCCGTAGGTTCCTCAATTTTTTTGACTAATTGCCACCATAAATGACAGTCATTCGAGAATGACGACAAAATGAAACAAAATTTTGGAAAAAAAGACACCCCGACTCCGACCCCGGCCCCGCGTTTTGGCTACTACCAAATTATTCAGCAACGACCTCGCAGCTAGCGCGTTTTTCCGCCATTCCCCGTTGTGCACCACCTACTTAAAATTCCTTCAAAACACAATCCTCGTCACATTAGTTGGGACACAAGTAATGTCCTCTGCTCTCCCAATGTTGGTTTTGCAAGATGACTCCTCTAAATCAGTGAATTCAACATTGGGGAGGAAGGATCACACCTAAAAGTCAGAATATTAGAGCTGTACATGGTGTCCCACTTTAATTTGGCGAGAATTGTAGGTAGTTAAATTGAAGGACTTCTAGAACATTGAATCTTTTAAAAATAACAATAGGAAAATAGACCTAACCTCATCTTTAAACAACAACGATAATTGCTGTAACCTCTGAAATTCTTAGAGACTACTGATTTATACATCTGTTCTCTTACTTTGTACATTTCACAGTTGTATAAGAGACTCGTAACAGCTCGGGTATGACGCTAATTTCAGCTGACAATTGCCACATCGTTGCTTTTTAAATTTTCTTCACCGATTTGGCCTTTTTTACTGCCTCTAAATCACCGAATTCATGCGGCTGTACTGAAAGTGACTGCCTTTCTTCCATTGCAAAATGGCCGCATTAATTGTAATTTCTTCCAATTCGACTGGTGTACACCTTTTACAGTGTCCGAGTCACTTTGGCCGGGGGAAGTGTTGGTTACAGCCACCTTTTTCTCTAGTTTGAAGTCTCCACTACGAAACAAACAGACTGAACAACTTGAAAAACAGGCAGCCGTAACTCGAGAAAACAAGGTTATCAAGATATTTTTTACACCTCCAGATCATTGAATCAAGCAACAAAAAATTGGTGTAGTGTACGGCTCGTTGAATTTGCCAATTGAATCTCCCGTACTATCTGAGACATATGATTTAAGACTTTGAAGCCGGGGGGGGGGGGGGAGATGCAAGATACGAGATGCAATGAGTTTTAATGATATAAAGACATAATCATCGAATGCTTTTATCTAAAAGTAGTTTTTAAGAGCATTGTCATAAATCTCAAGTTCTTCAATTCAATTCTATGTTTCTTCGCGGAACCCTAAACGAGACCTTGGCGGCTTAAAATATTGTCGCTTTGCCCGGAACACCCTAAGCTAGACCAAAATCCAAAATTTACACCCCTAAGCGAGACGACGAGCATCCCCGTCTGTTTCATATGGGAGTGCTCCCCCCCCCCCCCCCCCCGCCCCCGGGACTTTGAATAAGACATCCAAGTGAACGCACTGCATGGAGCATTAGACATGATCGTTTTTCGTTGTTGTTGATAAGGGAACTATTAAATTGGAAGGTCCCCTGGTATTCGAATTGCATCGCCTACGACGAAAGGTAAATGGTTGCAAAGATCACATTTAGGATGACGAACTGCACTTTATAACTGTTAAATTGCCGTTTTGGAGATCGATCGTATAGCTGGGACCATCTGCATCAGAACGGAAATCAAACTTCGAACTTTCATTTGCTTAGAGCTAAAACTAACAGAAACTAATCTTTTAACTGATAAGAAGACGTGTTCAAAAACACCTCAGTCCAACAACATGAGGAAAGAGATTGATAATTCCATTTGGTTGTGGACATAACTTTGTTTCGACCATTTAAACTGTAAAGTTGCTGGAAAGACAAAACATACATTTGCTAGCTGAGAGTACATGTGTTCCTTTATTGGCATGGCTAATGAATTTATACAGGATAGTGAGCAAGCTTGAAGTTTTTGGGAAAAAAAGAGAATAACAAAAGGTGGTAGAAATGTTTATCAGCCGGGTGTTTGAAAACTCAATAAAACACTTTTCACTGTAGTCATTATGGCAGACAATCTGCGCTCATGTTGCCATTGGCGACGATCATATTGACGGACAATAAAATGATCAACGTAATTCTTCTACTCGAGAATCTCTATGAATAAAGCAATTGCCAGTCAGGATGTTCTTTTCTCGACGACATTATATGTTTCATATCTTTATTTACAAGATATCTAAACTATGGTGTTTCCACATGATAGTTCATTACACCGTCCGTTTGAAGAAAGGCATTTCCTACTTACTGTGCATTCGTCAGTCTAGATATTGATATCGATTGTCGTCTCTTAACTGGTTTGCATTGAAAATTTAAAGATTGTAGAAAGAAAATTTAATTAAGAGATCAAGCAACAATTTTATTAAGTGAAGCTATGATCCTCGCAGTTATGAACGCAATTTCTGCAATTGCGTAAAGAAGCCTGAAAAATTCAGGACTTCAAGGGAGTTTGAACCCGTGACCTCGCGATACCGGTGCGACGCTCAAACGAACTGAGTTCTGAAGCCACTGACCTTGGGAGCTGGTCATTTGTGGGTTCCAAAGTTCCCGTGAGGAATGAATCAACGATGAAATGATGTATGAAATGGATCATATATGAACTGCGGATCATAAAGTCCTGAATTTTTCAGGCTTCTTTACGCAATTGCAGAAATTGCGTTCATAACTGCGAGGATCATAGCTTTACTTTATTTCATATCCGCTGTTCATATATGATCCAGTTTCATATATCATTTCATCGTTGAGCAATTTTATTACCTACAGTAGCTTTTGACCTTCTGGAAGTTTTCGAAATCGCGAAAAGAAGTCTGGACGTTTGCCTAAGCAAAATGTTTGCAGCCCGGCAAAGGGACTCGCATATTATAAAGGGCCTGGAATGCTCGTCGTCTCGCTAGCTTAGGGGTGTAAATTTCGGATTTTGGTCCTACTTAGGGTGTTCATGGCAAAACGCCATCATATGTAGCCCATATGTAGCTGTCAAGGTCGCGTTCAGGGTTGCACGAGAAGAAATTTAAAAATGACTATTTAATGTGTTTTAAATATGGTCTCATTTAGGGGTCGAAAAAAAGCCTGGGCCACGCCCAAATTAGTCTCCTTTAGGAGTTTAATTCAAAATTTTCGACAAGCATTTGCATACCCAAAGTCACCCCTCCCCGGGGTTTGCAGTCTTTAAATTTAAAATGCACAGAAATTAAGAGATCAGACAACTTCTACTTCCCAACTTTTTAGCTTCTTAGGCCCGGTTCAGACGCCGTACTTTACATGATCTGAATCGAATTCATTTAATTAAGTTCAAGTGAAATACGGCGTGTGAATCAATTCAGAACAACCGGTGTAATTCGCAATTTTTCCCGCCTGGCTTAGCCGGGAATTACGGCTGTGGAGCGGCTTTGATCCAGACGCCGTACTTCACATGAGCCCAATCAAATGCAGAAATTATTACAACTTTGCAAATTTCTTCAATCATAGTATGCTTCTGTGAATTAATTTCGGCGCTATTAAGTTCGGCGTCTGAAACAGTTCAGCCGGGATTAATTAATTTGGGTCCGGTCAGTGTAAAATGCAGACTGCAGACCAGGGCCCAGTTGTTCGAAAGCGGGTTAAATCCTAACCCCGAGTTAAATTGCCTTAACCGGAGGTTAAATTTTAATCGCAGGTTTGTTGCGTTGTTCAAACATCGGTTAACACTAACCTGGGCTCGGGTTAAACGGTGGGCGAGCGAGCAGGGTTAAATTGTTAAACTCCGGTTAAATCAGGAATAAACAGCGTTTACAGCATCGGCGATTTTTTTTCACATTTTATTTTTTTTCTGATTGGTGACGCTGTTGGTAAACTTGCTTTGTATTAGCGAAAGGTTTTCTTCGACTCTTTCCGTCAAAACGGCAATTTCTGAAGCGCTAAAATTTTGTTTTCGAGCTTTGCGTGAGATATCTGAGGAAGCCATTTTGGGGTAAAATGCAGACTGAGGTTATAATGTTACTGTTGAAAAAGCCCAAACCCCTTAGAAATGCTAACCTTAGGCCTAATTATGCCTACAACAATATTTAGGCTTAACTGTTAGCATTTCATAAGGGTTTGGGTTTTTCAACAGTTACATTATAACCTCAGTCTGCATTTTACCCCTGGGCCCAGTTGTTCGAAAGCGGGTTAAATTGCGTTAACCAGAGGTTAAATTTTAATCGCAGGTTAGTTGCGTTGTTCAACGTAAGCTTAACACTAACCTCGGGTTAAACGGTGGGTTAAATTTAATCCACCGAGCGAGCAGGGTTAAATTGTTAAACTCCGGTTAAATCAGGAATAAAGATGGCGGACTTGTTGTTTTGTGATTTAGGAGATTTAGAGCCGGAATTCAGTGTGAAATCGACGATTTCACAGACGAAGAGCTGCGTGCTCGTTACCGCTTTTGACGAGAGTGTATTTTATTTATTACCAATCTTGTTGTTTTCGAGCTTTGCGTGAGATAGCTGAGGAAGCCATTTTGCAGAGCTCGCAACTTGCTCACCATGGCAACATTGTACGAATAATTTATTATGGGATGCTAACCGCGGGTTAAACGCGCTTAACCCGAGGTTAGCTAACCTGTCCTCTAACCGCGCTTCGAACAACGCAATTTTAACAGCGAGTTAACAAACTCACGGTTAGGAAATTTAACCTCCAGTTAGGCCTAACCAAAGGTTAGTTTAACCTGTCTTTTGAACAACTGGGCCCTGGTCTGCAGTCTGCATTTTACACTGACCGGACCCAAATTAATTAATCCCGGCTGAACTGATTCAGATGCCGAACTTAATGGCACCGGGTCTGCAGTCTGCATTTTACACTGACCGATTTGGCTCGGTCTAAATTCGAATTCGATTAGGCTCATGTAAAACACGGAGTCTGAAACCGGGCCCTAGAAGTTCTAAGAAATCGCCCGTTTCATTGCATTATTTTGCTTCGGCCCGGTCCCTCTGTGACAAAACATCAGAAAATCAACATCCAAACTTTAAAGTAAGGAACGTTCCATTTGTTTGGGTCCAGGCCCCATCCTCATCAGCGTCAGAAAAGTTTCTATTTTTGAACAAAGTTTTGCGGGAGAATAAACAACAGACCAAAATGGCTAACTCGATGTTGTTCCCAATTCAAACCCTTTGGGAATAAAACGTTTTGTTCCAGGAATTTCCATATCATTTAAATGTGAATGCTGTGTTAAAATTCCAATACCATACACAAAGAATCCTAACCCCGGAGATTTGAATTGGGTACAATATTGAGTTAATAGTCGATTTGGTCTATTGTACATTTTCCCGCAAAACTTCGTTTCAAAATTGACACTTTTCTAACGCTAAATTGGACATTCTTACTCTTGGGTAATGGAATCTTGGCCCTAGCAATTGTCACACACTATACGCCCAGATTGAAAAAGAGGCCCTCGTCACTACCTGGGCTTGCGAGAGATTGGCAGATTACCTTATCGGAAAGCGGTTCCAATTAGAATCCGATCACAAGCCTCTGGTTCCAATCCTTGGTTCAAAGAACTTGGAAGAAAATGTCACCACGGATCCAACGACTCCATATGCGCCTGTTAAGATTCGACTTCACAGTGTCCCACGTTCTCGGAAAGAGCCTGATTACTGCTGATGCGCTGTGAAGAGCACCTGTAGAGCAGCAGGATAGGCAGTCAGGGTCCAGCAGTCGGATCAGCCGCGCTCTTACACAGTAGAGACTTCAGGCAGCCTCTTACGGAGAAACAGGTCAGCCCTTCTGCCTTAGTTCCAGCCCATGTCAAAGGAAAAGAACAAGCCCGATGACGATATCGGCAACCCGAAAATGGAACCAGCTTCCCCAGATCCAGAGAGACTCGAACGGCCAGTTCTCGAAAGGCCGAAAGATAATGCTGTGCGCACCAGATCTGGACGAACTTTAAGACCCCCTGTGAGACTCGATCTGTTGTGCGCAACAACTGAGAGACAATGGATACTTTTTAGGAAAGAGTCTTCTTTATTTTGTTTTGTTTCTTTTTGTTATTTTCCTTTTAAGTTCCAATTTGCGTCATGTATTTTTCAAGTAAATGACAGTTTTCGATTTGGGGGGGGGGGGGGGGAGGGGGGGGGGGGGTGGGAGATGTGATATTAATGTTAATTTGGGGTTTGAAAAGTAAATTAATGAAGACTTGATCTACAACATGGCTCGAGTGATCTCTTCAGTTCGAAGCTAGAAATTGTACATGATCTTCGGTTACTTTTCTTTGCAAAAATTTTTGTTGCATCATTATACGCTTCATTATACATTTGCTTTTGACGGTTGCTCAAGGTCAGGAACAGGAAATTCAGTCTGATAGATTACGTGTCACGTTTACGAAAGGTATCACACAAGACTGATTGGCTCGTTTCATTTGAATTATTTGAAACTCTGGATCAGTTACGTTTCTATTAAAACACTATGCGCTTGATAAATTCATTTCAACCGCCTCGTTTAATTTGTAGTTCTTGAGTACGTACTATAATACGTTTTTCTTTCCATTCATTTCTATAAGTTGACTATTTAATATAAATATTCTCGTATAAAATTGAGATATGTATTTTTAGTAAATACGAAAACAGTGGATAGCATTGAACACGAGCGCTGATTGGCTAGTCAAACTCAAGGACATCTTTTGCTGTTCACCTCCGAGCAATTCACGCGGAATTTGCGCCCAAAAATGTTGTGATCTTTGCAGGAATAAATGACTGAGTTAAAATCGTCTTTTTGTGCTATATCATTTCACTGTTTTAGTATATACTCAAATGTTTCGCGGCTCGGTAAATTTCGCGTTGAACGAGATTTGAACCCCATGTTACACTGGCGGTCAAAGGTTGACGAAGACCAGGACTCTTTAATGAAGCCGTACTTTTTTTTCAGCCTTCTTTCGCAACCGCATAAGTTGCTCAGGGAACTTAAACAAAGACGACTGCGACGGCAAGAGAAAGTCATCTCAAAATATAAATTCACGTTATTGTAATCACTTCGTGTCTTTTTCAACCTTTTTAATATGAAAAGGGTGTGGCAGTTCCTCAAAAATGACACTGATAGGGACGGCGCTTCATTTAGGGCAGAAAATGAAGATTTACCCTGAAGTGCTGACGTACTTCATAAAGGCCGGGACATGCTAGGCGATAAGTCGCTGCGACACGTCGCGTAGAAGGGTCGCCGCAACAGTTCGCCTCGTGTGACAAGGTTAATTTTGAGAAAATCATTGTCGCTGCGGCAGATTTTTGTCGCTGCGATCAGTTGCACGAATTCAAACCAGTTTGCGACAAAGTTAGCGAAAGCAGAGTTGTCCCACAGTGCATGTGTACACTTCGGCAACAAGTTGCTGCGACAAATTATATATGAGCCAATGAGAGAGCGTCATATTGAATTCGGTCGGCCGCCAATTATACCCGTCGCCCGCAAGGGCTACGGGTAAATGGTTTTTGCTTGGTGGAATAACCTGACGCTTTCGTTCGACCCGCCGAACGTTTACAATAACGACCTATTTTAACCTAGTTTCCCTGTTGTTTTAAGATTGGAACTGCAAACTCTAGCAACTGAGTTTTCATCGACCGTCTGCAGCAATTTTACTGTCGTAACATCGCAACTGGTCATTTCGCCATCTTGAAACACAATGACCAAATCCAGTAAGCGCGGAACTTGTTCAAAATGCGGGAAAGGACCTAGGAAACTCATAGACGGACTTTGCCAACATGAATGTTTAGATAAATCAAGTATCACCGATGGAAAACTCTCTACACGGCAGGAACCGTTAAAAAAATGTCAATTGTGTAAACAGCAGGAAGGTGCTGGTCCTGCGCTTAACTGGATATCGTGTTCAAACCCAAATTGTGGAACTTGGTATCACTCGGTTTGTACTGACCTAGGAGAATTAACGAAGAAAGCGTTGGCTGTCATATTCTGGTTATGCCCCGAATGTGCCATTTCATTTAAACCTGTTTGGGTAAACAAGGATGTCGACGTCGAAACTGAAGCATTGAATCAGAACGATTCGGTAAGCGAACATTCCACAATGCTGAACCAGCTTTCAGATGTAATGGAGAAACTTGTTAAAGAAGTCATGCCTATGCTTGTGCAAGATGCTCCCAAAAAAGTTCTGAAGCTGTGTCAGAAAGGAACCGCAAACTGGAATCAGAAATTATCGACACAGGATATCATAGAGTACTCCGAGAGAGTAGCGAGCGCCATAAAAGAAGATGTAATATAATTATTAAAGGGTTGCCGGAGTCTCAGTCAGAAGTAGTGGATGATCGCAGAGCATTTGATACAACCTTGTTTGAAAGAATATCTAACCAAGTTGGTCTTCAAGAGAAACCTGCGAAAATAATGCGTTTAGGCGAAATTAGGGCCAACCATGAGAGCTCCAATTGCAGGCCAATGCGTGTAGTGTTCTGTAGAGAGGATCCTGTCATTGAACTTATTGCTAAGAGGAACGTGAAATTGGAAGATAAAATCTACTGGTTTAATAGGGATCTCACTCAAAGTGAGAGGAAATTGGAATTTGAGGCAAGGAAGAAACGGCGTGACAGACAAAACGTGTCTGGTGCACACGTTACTAGATCCAGTACATGCAATACTTCAGCTAGGAACGCTACCAGCTGGCCTGTTACTCACAATGATATTGGCACTTCTCATAAATGATCCTTGCCGCATCGCGACTTAAAGATTTTTTATACCAATGCTTGTTCTCTGTTTAACAAGCTTGGTGAAGTTAAATGCATTGTAAACTCTAGTGATATTGACATTATTTGCATAACAGAAACTCACTTCTCTACAGAATATTTTGATGCTGAGCTTGCAATACCTAATTACACAATCTTTAGAAACGACAGGGACACACACGGTGGCGGTTCATGTATTTATGTACACATGAGATATAATGCGCAAATCTTGGAAACATTCTCTTTACGTGACTCGTTGGGCGTTAAAGTATTCTTGAATAGTGGCGATGTAAACATTGTTTGCCTCTATCGGTTACCATTATCCACTGAAGAACACGATATAGCCGTGAGGTCTGAACTACACAAGCTACCTATTAGCGACATTGATCAAGTAATTTTGGTGGGTGATTTCAATCTTCCGGATGTTTGTTGGTCGAACGGAACAGTGCGTGGACCCATTGATACTTCTGATAGGAGATTGTTAAATCAAAAGAAGTACATTGACTGTTTTGTTTCTTAGTTTTTCTTGTGGTCTCACATGGCATATCACTGACGACATCACAAGAAGGCGGATAGTTGATAACAAAATGCAGGAATCTACGCTAGATCAAATATTAACCTCTGACTCTGACATTATCAAGCAGTTTACTTTAGGTCCCCCACTGCTTGGAAGTGATCATCTAACAGCAATACTGGAAGTGAAATTGTATGATAATGTGGAATATCTGGCTTCTAAGAAATTTAACTGGGCTAAAGGTGACGTTCCTAGGTTAATTAGTACTGGTCGGCAGATAGATTGGTTTTACTCTGAAGAGGCACTCCACTGTGTTGACATCATGTGCGGCGAACTCGAAAGTAAAATACTACATGCAATTCATCATAGTGTCCCAATTTTAGTACAAAAAACTACAAAAGAAGGAATACCAATACGCAAAGTCCCATGGGAGGGTTCGAAACTCCGTCGTGCACGAAAGAAAAAAGAACAATGGGTGGCAAACTTTCAACATTTCTCCGTCTCATTTCAATCTCACTTCTGCCCTTGAATTTGAAGAAAAATATAAATTTGTAGAACGGAAACTTAAAGAAGATTATGAAAAAAAAACGCTCTAAAAATGTGAAACAAAATCCAAGCAAATTTTTTGCGTATCCAAGGAACAAAAAGAAGTCGAATAAAACAGTATCTTGCTTGCGAAAAGCT
>NC_090877.1:11992270-11994770 GCF_036669935.1 Montipora foliosa | reverse complement strand
AGGTATCATGTTTCGAAAATAATATTGTTTTCGAGGGGTAGGAGAATGAATACCCGGTTAATTTTTTTTCTTAATATTTGAACGTACAGGTACATTACCCAGGCAAAAAGTTTTCTTGTTGAAACATTAATCAATTACATCGTAAGACGCTCAACTTCTTTACACGAATACCAAGAAATTATACCATTTATCAAGTTTATTATGGCAATTCGGAAGAAGCCAAAGGTAGATAATTTAGCGTTTTTATTTTTTCGCAATGTTTGTATTTCGTCCATTTTCACTTGCTAATGAATGCTCTTTGTCATTTAAACCAATCAAAATCGTTTATTTGCTCAATTTTTGAGGTCCCGGATAACAACAGAAAACGCTCCGAAACTCTTTGATGTTGATCGAAATGATCTAAATTTGATCCAATTTTTTCACCAAATTGAACCTGCGGGTGGAAGCATGGCCGAAATAGACGAATCTGCGAGGCCTTCTGTGCGCCAAGGTAGGAATTCACCGTTAAATAATTAACAAAACAAGTTCTTGTAATCATGACAAGTGCGCGTGATTTCAGGTGATCTCGAAGCCTCGCTTGTTCAAGCACATGCATCGATTCTTAATTTTGCTCAGTCCTTATTTTTTTAGGAAAAGTTGATGAAAGAGTGTAGACATTGGAGAATTCCACTGAATCATTCCGGCAGTAAGTCTGCAACTAGATTTGTGAGGGATGTAGTTCGGCTTAAAACGGAGAACGCGCACGCTTAGCTTTTTCTTTAGCTCTCCTTCAAATTTGTCAGCAAAAACTTTTGGTCTTACGGGTTTCTTGACCTCCCGCTATTTCTTCTAACAATTCGGAGGCATAATATAAAAGCTATTGTTCCTTGTGGTTGTTTTGTGTCCGAAATCTCTATGCCGTACCGAAAGCTTCGAAGAGCGAAGACTTAGAGTTCAGCTGTTTACCGTTCCATCATAACCTTGTGTCATTTAAATATCTAACACGACCTCATAGAATTGTCGATAAAACTTCTGTGAATCTAAGAAGCCGAGGGGTACCAGTTAATAGAAAGTGATGAAAAGGTCATTTAAGACAGAACCTAGCAGTGCAAGATCTCGAATGTCAAGGTTTGGCAGCCATTTTGTTACTCTTTCCGCGAAATTGTTTTATTAATCGTGTACATGTTTTCAAAGCCCTTTGAGAAGAAACTAAGTAGGTCACATTTTAGCCAGAGATTCGGTGCTTGAAACGACAAAAAGTCAATCTTCTTGGCGCTGGTCAGCGGCGCTTATGGCAGCCGGTCGTCCATGTATGTGCTCCGTGTTTGTTTTGCTTTTTTTTGCTGTTAATGTTGGGTCGTCAGTCGCTATGTGGCTCAGTATTTTACCTAATGTACCAATACTGCCTTTGGTGTACTTTGTTTTTCCACCGTGCTACTACTGGGTATATTATGGCCTTCAACTTGCAGCTGGTTCGATACCTTCGAGACGCCATCTTGGATTACTTGGTCAGGACTTTCCAAACAGAATCAGATACTCCAGTTCTGATCTCAAGTCGATAAGGAAGTTATATCCGAAAGATCGTCTTCCTGCTGATATTTGGTCTAAATTGGGCAGTCTGGGAATTAGGAAACCTTGCCGTGGAAAACGGGCTGGAAGAAATCGAAGAACATACTATGGCTTACCTGTGTCTACACTCTCCACAGGCCTCCCACTTGCGGCTTCTCTCTCACATTCTGGGGGATCGCAACAGCTTTTCCTTCCCAATATAATTTACAGCAATGTTCGATCTATTGTTTCCAAGATGGATGAATTGCAAGCTGTTGTTCATAATAATAACGCTAATATTGTGATCATCACCGAAACCTGGCTCAATGACACTCATTCTGACTCTATTATTCATCTGTCAGATTTCATTTGTTTTCGACGTGATAGACCTTCGTGCGCCGGCGCAGTTTGCATTTACATCCGCTCCTCGGTGCCCTGTTCTCGTATTTACGACTTCGAAACGCCGGAGATTGAGTCATTGTGGATAAAACTGCGTCCGCACCGTCTACCTCGTCACGTGTCAATGATTCTTGTGGCTGTGGTGTACCAGTCCACCAGCTGTGGTTCAGATGATAATCGGGCTCTTTTGCAGCATCTACAAGTGAACACTGGGTCCTTCTTACAGCAACACCCAGAAGGGTTGATACTTATAACTGGCGACTTCAATCCTGCCAGCACTGGACTTTCTCTACATGAAACTACATGTATAACGAACCTCAGCCAGATCATTAAGGTTTTAACCAGGGATTCGGGCATCCTAGACTGGTGTCTGACCAACCGTGCAAATTTGTTCACCTCTCCTAAGCAGCTCCCTAAATTGGGTACAAGCGATCATTACACTATCTCCATTGTTCCGTCTATGTGTGCACCGATTAAGAATACCAACTCTGTAATATGGAGGCGTGATTTGAGGCCTAGCAGGATGCGTGAGTTTGGGTCCTGGATCACTCAACAATCCTGGCAGTCAGTGTTC
>NC_090877.1:11974770-11982270 GCF_036669935.1 Montipora foliosa | reverse complement strand
GTCCCGTATTCCTAATAGCACACGTTCGATATGTCAATATTCACTCATGGTTAGCTACGAGGCTTTACCGTTAAATTCCAAGATTGTTTTGTTTAGAACTCCTCCTTGAGACTTGTGAGACAAAGAAAACAGAACCGAGCCGTGAAATTTGACCATAAGGCCTTGCAGCCACGCCTTAGTATTGATATATTGAACTCGGCCTATTCGCTGCTTCTTCACTCTACTCCGAAAGGATTTGCTCCTGGTATTTCCCTGGTATAATAACGTTTGATTTACAGTTTCCACAAAGTAGTAGAACTCGGCCATATAAACTTGACAGACTTAACTATTAGAGGGTAATGTGAAGTGCTTGTTTTCCACCCATATAGACCATGTGAGCATTAGCCCTACTAATGGAATTGGGTCCACACAATGACAGAGAACAACTCTGATCAGGATCAGGAATTGAACTTACGACTTTCGGGTTAGATCACCGCTGCTCTACCGACTGAGCTACAAGGTCAGACGGGAGCAGGTCGTGGGAATTAAAGATGCCAATGTCACCCCCCGGTCAGAGTTTTTCTCTGTCCTCGTATGGGCCTTTTACACAGGAAATCCACTCAATGTTGAGGTATTCCACGTGTATTTCTACATTGTCCAGTCCTCTGGCGCATTTCTATAGGACGAAGAGTAGGAGGAGGAGCAGTCGTCACTCAGATGGCTAGTGCGCGGCTTTCGATGACTTCAACGTCTGTTTCTACTTTCCTCTGATCGGTGTAGCTATAGCTTTAAATATCCGTAAAACGGAGCACTGACAGTTGGTTGAAATGTTGCTTTTGAAGTGAAGCAATGTGAAATCATCGCAGGCTTTAAAGTATATTTCACTGAGGAATTTTTTTTTGCTCAAAAGAAATTAATGTTTTAGTTCTCTGAACATGATAAACAAATTAACGAAAGGGCAATTCTTTTTTTTTTAAAAAAATTTGGCATACCGATGAAGATCAGTAACTTTCGAGCACCTTTTTCAAAAGTCGAGCATTATTTAAGCACTTCTTTGCCATTTTTGAAGCACCATTTTCCAGTTTGCCAGCCCAATCGGGATAGACCTATCGTCAAATCATTTTTGGGCAAACTTCACAAGGCCAAAAAACTAGGAAACACAAGTCACCTTATAGCCTAATTTTTGATGATGGAAAGCTTAACTACCATAGATTTGTGCTATAAAAAAAAATCACTTTAAATAAGACCTATTAGAAGAGAAATAACGATTTTTCCAAAAGTGTTGAAAATCGCGATTTTTGGCCAAATGGCAAAAACAAACAAACGATGAAATGTGATGTACCACAGGGTAGTTCCCTTGGTCCACTTTTATTCTTACTTGATATAAACAACATTTCTACTGCTCTGATAAACTGAATTTTTTTGCTGACGACACTAATGTCTTTGTTTCATCACCTATTTGAGATCTTGAAATACTAAATAACAGAGAGCTGGCTAAAATTAAAGAATGGCACGATCTAAACAAGCTCTCTATACATGTTAAGAAAACTAATTACATGATTGTTAAATTCCCTAACAAGAAATCAGGAAACATAAATGTTAAATTACCAAATAAAGATGAAAACAGTGAAATACGGACATGTAAAAACTAGCGATAAAAAGCTAAACTTCCGATGTTTCGGCGACCTCATGACGCCATTATCAAGGAGTTGGAAATGAACATGCGCGTACATAACGGCCAACACTACTTTCCATCCCTAAAACTGACATTGGACATTTCGTAACAATTACACGACACATGCTATGTTAATATTGACAAGCTTACCGCTCTAAAAACAATGAAAACAAGCAGAATGACAGCTTTAGTTCAACAAGAAATAGCGTTTCTAAGCTATGCTGCACTGATCTACAGTATTTAGGAGGTGGGTGCCCATCCTGCCCTCAGTTTTAACATGGAGAAAGGATAGAATGCTTCCCTTTTAATACCTTTGTCAACTCAAGAGTTACTGACCAACGTTTGCAATGGTGCGAAGTGGTATGAAATGACGTGACTCGGGTAGTCATACCATTTTTAAAATTCAAAAAATTTCCACAAGCATATGCATGGGCAAAGTCCCACCTTCCCAGGAGTTTAAAATATACACAATTAATTAAGAGAGCAGGCAACTTTTACCCCACACACCCTTTTACCTTCTAGTCCATTTCATTGAATTATTTTGCATCGGTCCAGTCCCTCTGTGACAAAATATCACAAAATCAACATGTACAACTTTAAAGTAAAGAACTTTCCATTTGTTTGGTTCCAGGCCCTAGCAAGAGTCCATCACCTAAGAGTTAGATTTACCCATATTGTCCTAGTCCTCATCAACGTCAGAAAAGTGTCTGTTTTTGAACCACGTTTTGTGGGAAAATAAACAATAAACAAATTGGCTAACTCAATGTTGTGCCCGATTCAAACCCTTTAGGAATAAAGCGTTTTGTTCCAGGAATTTCCGTCTCATTTAAATGTGAACGCTACATTAAAATTTTTGTAATTTTCAAACATTTATACTTTCCTAGGTTGTTTTTTAGCTCCTGAAACAATTAATTTGCTTATTTAGCTTTGGCCAACCTTACAGAAACACAGAAAATACACATTCCCCGAGACTGTCACTTAATGATATTGTAAATGGAAAGTTGGTATAGCAAGCTTAAGAGTATACATGTCACCTGAGGAACAAACTGCAAAAGCTTGGAGTTATTTTCAAGGGCCAAAATAACAAGACGGCTAGATCTTCAGTTATGGAAACAAACCCCTGATTTCTATCAAGTGATTAACTAATCCTGGAACAGATGCTTACAAAACAAGGCACAAATGTAAGGACTTGAACAGTATCTTAATACTACTGAAATCTCATGGTACTTTAACTATAATTGGCATGATATCTTGTGTCTGACAGCTACTGAGGTATCAATGATTGAATTGTTTTCAATAACTCATATAATCGAAGAAAGGAAAATAACATATCGACGTATCGCAGTCCAAGTAAGTTTTTCACGTTTTGGACATCGTTTCTGAAAAAGAAAAACAAGGAAGAAAGAAACAAGTAGTGGATTAAATGCAAATAACGAATTTCGTTCTGATTGACAAGTAAATAATATAACAATTATCTTAATTCATTCATTTAACTGTTTGTGCTAGAGTTAATAGCAACAATTCCTATTCACTGTTACTTTGACATGTAGACTTGAAGACCTCAATAACTCACTTCACTTGACATAAGCAATCGACAATCACCGATCAGTTTCACAGTCACTCCATCATAACACGGGCTTAAACAGCTAGCTATCTGCAGGAAGCTGAAGTAGCTGACTCGGTGAATGCAGACAATATTTAATTTAGGTATTAGCCAAAGCAGTTCCAGTAAAAATATCCACTCTGGCAACCGATTTTAAAGCCATTTCTTTGTGAAGAACGTACCTGCTCTTTTCGACAACTAACTTCCTGGTTAAAAACATGTACAATGTACAGCGATTCAGTCATTAAAGTTATATTTAAATAGCACTTACCATTCTTTTCGTGTTCGAGCTGCCCAAACTCAAAGGTGACATCATCGCCGATTAGCACAAATGGCGCCCAGTATTTTATGGCCGAATAACTCTTTGTCTCCTGAAGAGATTTCATAGCATGGTGAAGAGCTGTACTTGCACTTTTTCTATCTGCCAAGTGTTGGTAAAAACTCTTCATGAACAAGAAGGTCGCCTCATCGTCGATTGCCCAGAGTGACACCAGTACAAACCGGGCACCAGCACACAGGAAAGCCCTGGCTATTCCCACAATACCCTCAGATTTTACCTCTCCCTGGCCACTATGACAGCAACTAAGCACAACCAGTCTTGCCTGAAGGTGAACTGCTTGAACATCGCTCAATGATAACATGTAATCTTCCTCTTCGGGGATCTTGGATGTGCGTTCGGGATTTGGGGCCAAAGCAATTTCTCCAGATCCGTCATCCCCATGTGCAGCAATGTGGATTAAGGCAACTGACTTCATTCTTCTCAGCACCTCAGCTTTGGTTGCATTTTTTCCTGTAAGAGGCACGGTCTGCAGAAGTTCTCCAATTATATCCACCTCTTTTTTCGCACACGGCAGCTGTCCATACATGGGTTCACCAGTGCCGTAAGTGACTTCGCTCAAGCACGGATCGCCCACAAGCAGCGCTTCATTCTTACTTTGGAAGTTATCAGGTGCCATAGTGATCAATTTTAAAGCAGTCAGCGAGGGAATTACACGGATCCTGACAGAGTCACTCATTGCAGAAAAAGGAGCCAGGCAAAAGTGTCCATCAGGAACAAACACTAAGTCATCGCCCTGGATCAAGTCCGCTATAGGACTGATTAAGACATCGTACAAGGGCTGCAAAGAGTGCACAGAGAAGCTCAAAGACTGAAAAGTTTCTTCAACACTTTCCCTACTACTCGAGAAGTCGCTGCCTTGTCTTTCAAGTGAACGATTCTCGCATCGCAAAACAACCCCTGCATTGATCTGTTGTAACATACTTTTCATCAGAGACTTGGCAGTTCCATTTTCGATTTTCTTTTGTCTAAAATTTATCCTGATATCATCTCTTAGCAACCAGAAGCTGATCGTGTTCCCTTCAAGTGCTGTGAAAACAGTTTGTGAAGGTAGATCTTTCATAACCAAAGAGATAGTTACCTTCATCATAGGTTTCTCATCAACGCTGTATTGCATCTTTAAAATGTCTGCCAAAGCCTGTGCTCGTCCTTGCTCAGCAGCATACAAAGCTTCATCAACCTCTCCATTCTTCAAGAGTGCTGTCCACAGAGCGGTGTACGCAAACTCCTTTGTGTCACGAAAGCTTATTTTCCATGCATCCTCTGACTGAAGAAGACGCCTAACTTCATCAAAATAATAAACGCTTAGACGACCGTAATTAAGAGCTTTGCTCAAGGAGCCAAAACATTTATGAACATGACCAATATGATAACATGCGATTGCCAGCTCCATTGAGTCCTCTGTTTCCTGGCAAATACTAAGATGTTGATGGTGGTACTCTATGGCTTGCTTGAAATTACCAAGACTTTGATAAGCGTTGCCGAGATTGCAATAAGCTCTTCCTTCTCCGGCCCTGTCCCCTACCTCTTTTGCAATACTAAGACTTTGATGGTGGTACTCTATGGCTTGCTTGAAATTACCAAGACTTTGATAAGCGTTGCCGAGATTTCCATAGGCCACTCCTTCTCTGGCCCTGTCCCCTACCTCTTTTGCAATACTAAGATGTTGATGGTGGTACTCTATGGCTTGCTTGAAATTACCAAGACTTTGATAAGCGTTGCCGAGATTGCAATAAGCTCTTCCTTCTCCGGCCCTGTCCCCTACCTCTTTTGCAATACTAAGATCTTGATGGTGGTACTCTATGGCTTGCTTGAAATTACCAAGACTTTGATAAGCGTTGCCGAGATTTCCATAGGCCGCTCCTTCTCCGGCCCTGTCCCCTACCTCTTTTGCAATACTAAGACGTTGATGGTGGTACTCTATGGCTTGCTTGAAATTACCAAGACTGTCATAAGCGTTGCCGAGATTTCCATAGGCCGCTCCTTCTCCGGCCCTGTCCCCTACCTCTTTTGCAATACTAAGATCTTGATGGTGGTACTCTATGGCTTGCTTGAAATTACCAAGACTTTGATAGGCGTTGCCGAGACTGCCATAAGCTCTTCCTTCTCCGGCCCTGTTCCCTACCTCTTTTGCAATAGTAAGACGTTGATGGTGGTACTCTATGGCTTGCTTGAAATTACCAAGCCTGCGATAAGCGTTGCCGAGATTGCCATAGGCTGCTCCTTCTCTGGCCCTGTCCCCTACCTCTTTTGCAATACTAAGACTTTGATGGTGGTACTCTATGGCTTGCTTGAAATTACCAAGACTTTGATAAGCAATCCCGAGATTGCCATAGGCTGCTCCTTCTCCGGCCCTGTCCCCTACCTCTTTTGCAATGCTAAGACTTTGATGGTGGTACTCTATGGCTTGCTTGAAATTACCAAGACTTTGATAAGCAATTCCGAGATTGCCATAGGCTGCTCCTTCTCCGGTCCTGGCCCCTACCTCTTTTGCAATGCTAAGATGTTGATGGTTGTACTCTATGGCTTGCTTGAAATTACCAAGACTGCAATAAGCGTTGCCGAGATTTCCATAGGCCACTCCTTCTCTGGCCCTGTCCCCTACCTCTTTTGCAATACTAAGATGTTGATGGTGGTACTCTATGGCTTGCTTGAAATTACCAAGACTTTGATAAGCGTTGCCGAGATTGCAATAAGCTCTTCCTTCTCCGGCCCTGTCCCCTACCTCTTTTGCAATACTAAGATCTTGATGGTGGTACTCTATGGCTTGCTTGAAATTACCAAGACTTTGATAAGCGTTGCCGAGATTTCCATAGGCCGCTCCTTCTCCGGCCCTGTCCCCTACCTCTTTTGCAATACTAAGACGTTGATGGTGGTACTCTATGGCTTGCTTGAAATTACCAAGACTTTGATAAGCGTTGCCGAGATTTCCATAGGCCGCTCCTTCTCCGGCCCTGTCCCCTACCTCTTTTGCAATACTAAGATCTTGATGGTGGTACTCTATGGCTTGCTTGAGATTACCAAGACTTCGATAAGCGTTTCCAAGATTGCAATAAGCTTTTCCTTCTCCGGTCCTGTCCCCTACCTCTTTTGCAATACTAAGACTTTGATGGTGGTACTCTATGGCTTGCTTGAAATTACCAAGACTGTCATAAGCGTTGCCGAGATTGCCATAGGCTGCTCCTTCTCCGGCCCTGAAACCCACTTCCTTAAAAATATCTAATGCTTCTGTGTAATTTGTTATGGCCTGATTAAAGTCAGCTTTGCCCTGATAGTATCTACCAAGTTTGAAATAAGCCAAACCCTTGCCTTGTCTGTCTCCCTCCTTTCTTGCAACACTAAGCTCTTGCATATGCCGCTCCAAAACGTCCAACTTTCTATCCACCATTGTTGATAATCAAAACCAGGAAGTTTTTCTCAGAAATCTGGGGTGCACCTAGAAGATAAATGAACGAAAAGACAATAGGTTTAATGCTCTGAGTACAGGATGCTAAACCGGCACAGCAAGGTTAATTGAACAGTGAAGGAATAACTATCTTAAGCTAGTATTTTGAAAGAAATATGCCTTTCTTCATCAGGGTTTCCCAAGGAATGATTTCGGCTAATGGAGACAGTTGTTACAGAATAAATACTTGAGCATTTAACAGACTAAGAGCGTTTTATACAATAATAATCACCGAACATTAAAAATAGAAATTGTATTATGTAAATGAGGGAAAAACAGCCTGTAGAAAAGCGATGGCATCCCATTTCATCTTTCTTATCGAAAGCTAATAAAAAGTTCCTAACAGGAGGGGATGCCATTAAGAATGTAATATTCAATTTTCTGAAATTGACGTCAAACTCATAATTTTTTATTTCATGTCTAAATCTATCCAATGTCGGAATTGCTTGTTTTTTCGTCAC
>NC_090877.1:11959770-11962270 GCF_036669935.1 Montipora foliosa | reverse complement strand
AAAGTAACGCAAAATTCGTCAGAACTGGTTTATCACACATAAATTATTACTTGTTCGTGTTATTAAGAAATGAGTAACAGTGAGCAACTTACCAAAATGGGTACTAATCGACGTGAGGCTCGACAACAAGAAATGACTCTGCAAAATTTGATGATTTAATGTGGTTATCCATTTTAACTTTCATAACACAAATCATTTATGCCTAGTATGCGAAAAGAGTGGAACTGGAGCGGAAAGCTGAAAGGTTCTCAAGAGAGCGGATCGAGGTGAGATGACTGTTCATGATTGCTAGGAACAACTCAAAAAATACATGGTTTCGCTCGGCAAGGTTCAAAGTTGTGATTAGAACGCATACATTATACGAGGCTCTGGTCTTGCTTAGCTTTATGTAAAACTTTAAAGCGAGTAGACATAAAGAGTTTGTCATGGCTAAAACTGATTGAATGCTTTCTCAATCGTCATTTTGCTTTGTGGCACCCTCAAGTTTGAGGGTTTTGCTAAAAGCAGGCCCGCGGCCCAGCGGCCCGCGGCCCACGGTCCGCCACGGCCCAGCGGCCCGGCGGCCCGAAGGCCCAGCGGCCCGCGGCCCACGGCCCACGGCCCACGGCCCACGGCCCACGGCCCGTGACGGCCCGGCGGCCCGGTAGTTTTTCTACCCAGCGGTAAATCCGCGCGCATGCTCAGATTTGCATCGGGTTTGGGCGCGCAAATGAAAGACGGTGAGTTTGAATTCGTTTACCATTTTAATAATCATTTCAATCCTTTTCGAGCCTTTCTTTCGTCGCATGTTGCTTAGTGAAAAATGTTGTCATTCTCTGTTGTTTTCGTCTGTTTACAACAACAAACAGAAACAAGGATTCAAATGATTAAAATGGTAAACGAATTCAAACTCACCGTCGTCCATTTTGCACGCCCAAACCCGATGCAGATCTGTGCATGCGCGTGGATTTACCGCTGGATAGAAAAACAACCGGGCCTCCGGGCTTTCGGGCCGCCGGGCCGCTGGGCCGTCGCGGGCCGTGGGCCGCGGGCCGCTGGGCCTTCGGGCCGCCGGGCCGCTAGGCCGTGGCGGGCCGTGGGCCGCGGGCCGCTGGGCCGCGGGCCTGCTTTTAGCAAAACCCCAAGTTTGAATCTAAGCGAATTCAAAAACAAACCTTCTCTGTTCAGGAATAATTCAAGATGCATATTATTTACTTACTTTCTCAGAATGGTGGGCAGTTCATGGTTCCATCACACAAGAAACAAATAATTTATTACACCCTCAGGCTAATGTTACTTATTACCTTGATATGTTCCTCGAGTCGTTGCAAATGAATTAATTTGCAAGCAGCATTGGTTGATTGTTTGCGTGCGCGGTGCGTGCCTGCGTTCGTGAACCCCAGCCAAGCTTCTGAATGATCGTGATCACTCAGAAAATAAACAGTTAAGTTATGCATAAAAGGAATGTGTGCCGACATAGTTACTGACTGTAATCCAAAGAAAAGAAAAGAGAGGCGAGTAGGAAATTTATTACGCATGCATTACTTGTTCTTGCTATTAAACAATGAGAAACAGTAAAGAGTTTAATTTAAAGCAGGCTTATAAGGCATATTATGTGATCACAATGTACAACTAATTAAAGAACAGAAAGCAGTATAGTTCAATCAAACAACAAAAAAATAATCAATTAGGAGTGTCTCATTACCTGGCAAAGTCTTCGTTGGAACGTGTTGAGCAGGAACAAGGAACCCAGCTACAAATAAATTAATGGTAATCAATATCGGTGGATTGTTTGCGTGCGTGCGTCAGTTACAACTGAATGACCGTGACCGCTACAAAATAAATGTAAAAACAATACCGACATACACGCATGATGGAAATGTGTAATTGGCCCGAGGGAAGGAGTTGATACAACACAAGTTGCGTTGACAACGGGCAACGGGGGTAGGACAACTTTAAAATCAGAGTCCTGGGCAGGAATCAAACCTACGACCACAGGCAGACAACGCTAAGGATGCGAGAGTGCGGCGTGACGTCACGCTATTTTGAGACAGTCAGCTAATCGAGGAAAATGTTCCATTAAAACTTCAAATCGCGTTGTTTCTTTTCGAAAACTCATTTTATGGACAGCTAGATAAATAAAGTTCACTCAGCTACTATTTTCTACGTTGTCCTGGATGATTTGATGGTTTTTTGGGACGCTTCGATTTCCTCTTCAGATCACACGCGTCGTCACATACGATATAAATAGTCTATTTGCAACGAGGTTATGCGCATGCCTTGCGCATGCATCAAATGGGATTCCTAACGAACCAATCAGGCAAAAGTCTCCATTGCTCATCATATTGCGAAAAGCAATGGAGACTTTTGCCTGATTGGTGCGTTAGGAATCCATTTGATGCATGCGCATAATCTCGTTGCAAGCAAGATGGTTGCCAGAAAAGAAGACAACAGGTCATCGAGCTTTCTCGGCAAGGGAAAAGAATCGATCGCTTGTTCTTTTTTTCAGGAAGATTCTAAC
>NC_090877.1:11917270-11949770 GCF_036669935.1 Montipora foliosa | reverse complement strand
GATTTCTAGCGAAGAAGAGAAAAGCTTCAAAGAGTCCTCTTCAAAAGATAGCTGGTCCAAAAGTCCCCTTTGCTAGTCCACAAAATTCAAACATGTAACACCACCATGATTTGTAATTGCAAGTCCAGCAGGAGGGACTATCCCTTAACCTTTGCCAAAGTCAAAGATCGAAGTCGACTTTTAAAGCTCTTTTGAAGACTTGTACGTTGATAACAACGTGAGACAGTTTCATGGCCAAACAACACTGGCCCTGCTACGACTCACATTTCATGCATTTGGAAAGCTATGTTTACCTAATACGGACGGAATTTTCTCGCTGACTTCATTTCTGCGACTCTCTTTCTGTCTTCTTCAAATTTCTTTCGTAAATTCGCAATATCTGTAGAAAAAACAAAATGTAGAAATATTACATCAATTCAATAGTCTGAATAGAACTTAGCACACTAGAAAGCTCTTCCAGGGGGTACCTGGCGATGGTTTTCTCTCAATTGCTTTTAAACACTATTCTGAGCTCTCTGGAGTGCTGTTAAAGCTTCGTATTCAGACTAGGGGAACTTAAAGCTTTTAGAATTTACTAGGGCATTTTTGTCCACTTCCCGAAAATCCTAGCTATTATATTCTTTATAAAATTCAAAGATGGCCTTTTTACGGTACCCACAACGACATTTTTATCAATCAGAAAGCATCAGGCATTACATTTTTCACATCACGAAAGTTCGATGTGAAAATTCCCTAAATAAAATCCTGGGTGATTGTGTAAAGGCCATCCGAACAGATAATTTAACGAAACGTTCCGTTGGGTGCCCCTAAGAACTATTGCAGGTAAAAGAATATCTCAAACAAGATGTCAAAAGCTCTGAATTTCTTGATTTCTAGAATTTGTAAGGGAATGCCCTGATCATCACGCAGCTCACGGGTTCGGACTTTAACACCTTAAGTTCCCATGGCCTGCTCCCGTCTGACCTTGTAGCTCAGTCGGTAGAGCAGCGGTGATCTAACGCGAAGGTCGCGGTTTCAATTCCTACCCTGGTCAGAGTTTTTCTCTGTCCTTGTGTGGGTCCATTTCCATCAGTAGGGCTAACGATCACATGGTTCATATGGGGTAGAAACTCTAATCAGTTAAGTCTGTTCGCTTTTTTTTAACCGACTTCAATGAAAGGGGAGGATATCGACCGCAGCTGGATGTAACTGACTGAGAGTCGATTTTGATGAGGGAGGAAAACTGGAGTACCCGGAAAAAAGCCCTTGGAGTCAGATTGAGATCGACTGAAACTCAGCCCACGTATGACCTCGGGGGCGAGTGTTAAATACGGGTTGCAGGAACGGTTAATATCCGCTAAGCTACCCTGACTTGCACGAGCCAAAATCGCTTCCCTGCCTAACTGGTATGTAAAGGAATAGTAATGAAGAGAAACAATGTAGCCCAACTTGTTAAAATTGAATCTGAAACTTCTACGATTCAAAATAGCTTTGGTTACTAAAAGACGTTAGATTTGACAAACACTAGCAATCATGTACTTACGTTCTCTTCTTGTCTCTCGAAGTTGAAACTGGTAAAAATTCAAAAGTTCTCGCTAAAAAAAAAAAGGACAAACAGGTTTGGTTCTTGAGTCAAAGCGAGAAAACAAAGTATCAAGGATTGCTCTGATGGAGGCAATCCCTTGATTGTCCGACACCAAAGAACCTCATCCAGCAGGGGCGTACCTGTCTGTTAGCCAAGTATACATGTACGTAAGCACTGGCTTACAAGTATTTTTTAAATTTAAATGTCGGCAAAACTTTTTTCAGGTTCCTGGGAAATCGCAATGAGAAAATTTCAACAGAATTAACAATTTATAAAAACTAAACTAGTGAGCAGCACTCTACGAACTGTATCTGTAAAATTTGTTTATTCTCCGACGCGTTTTGTCTACCTAACGTAGACTTCGACAGGGAGTTTTACAATGATACATTAAAGGCCTGTATTTAAGCCATTATATCTGATCGAGAAAAATGACAGCCACAAAACCGTGCCCCCAAAACATTGTTTTTCACGCCTTGTCCTAATATTTCAAAGGTGTGCCTGTTCCCTTTCCAAAATCCGGTCAAACCTTAATGTTTGTGGCCGTCATTTTTGCCATCAGATATGGCTTAAATACAGGCATTTTTAAATGTATAACTGTAAAACTCCCTGAAGAAGTCTACGTTAGGAAGACAAAACGTGTCGAAGAATAAACAAGTTTTACAGAGACAGTTTGCAGAGTGCTGCTCACTAGTCTATTATTATTATTATTTTTAATTTTACATATTTTTAAAAAAACAACCCTTTTTTTTCAACTTGAGCCACTGGCTTAGTGGTAAAAACATGCCAGGAATGCCCCCGTCCAGTGTTGTTCAGCCGTTGTTGTCAGCAACTTGAGATGACAGTTGGGCAACTGAGCCTGACAAGCCTTTCCACACTGTTGCAATCATATTAAATATAATTTGTGCCAATAAAAAGAATCATCATACAGAACATAAATACAATAGCTCCAAAGTGCCAAACCTTTTTCTTCTTCTTCCGTCTCTCATGCAGCTTGTCAGCATCAATTCTACGGGCAGCTGGATTTCGGCCACTTCTTCCAACAGTGACCCATCCTTCATCATCAGGTTTATTCAGTGTATCTGCAGCTTCCTTGTCGGACTAAATCCCAAAAAAGTAGGGAATAATCAAGTGCTGAAATTGAACTTTCATTGAGAGTGATTCAAAACTGAAATGCATGAGCATTTATGTATTTGAATTTGTTCAGGAAAGAGAATAATAATTTACTATTACAAAAAGAGTGTGCAATACCAGCAGAGACAACCGATGAGTCATGAATATGGCGGCCCTAAAATGTGATACATTTTGTAGTGTCTGAGAATAAGAAGACCAAAGAGTAAAGTACTGTAATTCAAAGATCAAGAGATGCGACCAGCCATGAATTGCATTCAAGAAAATTACGGTACATGTAATACCTGCTCCTTTTTTGCATCAAACTGTGCCATAAATTCATCAACTTTAGTCTGTAACTGTGTGGCATCAGGATACTGCATTTGATATTCTTGAACCCATTCTAAAAAATAATTTATACAAATAATAATTTAAATGCAAGCTGCATTTAAATTCACAGTACTTTAATAGTACTTTTTCGGGTCCATTGACCTTTTATATAGCAATAAATATTAAGCAGCAACTTACAAACCTTTAAACGTACACACATCAGAAATACAGTAAGTTTGACTTTCCTCGTGTCTTATTTCCCATATTGCTTGCAAGCCGCACGCGGGATGATCATGTGCCATCATTGCGTGCTTGCTCGCAGTCCAGTCACACTAAAGTTATTTTAGCAGTTGCAAAGAAAACCTTCAGGAGCTATCAAGCCTCCCACTTGGCTTAATAGCTAAATGCAATTGCATGGTCATGGCTTCTGGCCCCTTAAACCCTGTTTTTTTTCCAGCTACCTTTGCAACTACTGGTACTTAAGTTGCTGCATAACTGCAACGATCTTCAACCCTCATGTAGTTCAATTTCCGTTGTTCACATCTAAGAAAATTTCATAATATTCTATGTCATTGACTTTTTACAGATACCCAACTATAAATTTTGTATCAATGATAATAATAATAATTATTATTATTATGATAAGGATAGTTTTCTATGGAATTCTGAGTAATGTAAGCAGTTATGCACAAGTCGGTGTTGCTAAAGCTGTGGGAAGATTGTCTTCACTGCTCTTTAATGCTAACAATTATTTTCACTGGCCAGGAGGATTGTCACCTGTAAGAAGATTTCAAATAGCCAATGTTTCCATAGCGACCTATTCAAAAAAATCACTTACTTTTCATTCCAGTAACAACAGGCTTTTTTGCTGTGGATAGCACTCTTATTGTAGAACTGTCCAAATTTAATGCTGCATCTAAAGATGATGACTTTTTGAATACAATATAGCCAACTTTAAATCCCTATTAAAGAAATCATTGATATTTCAGTTACTGTATACACTTTACATCAAAATTTCAAAATTTCATTGCAACTTGAATGTGGCTTTACAAACTGGAGTAATTCCAGAACTACAGTTTACTCCAAAACCTTCTACAAATATTTCCAAAAATACACTGTAGCTACTGCAGAGCTGCAAATGACAGCCAGATATATGTGTAAGATTTTATTTAGAAGGTAGAAGTGTACTATATATGTACTTGATCGATCCATTGCCAGGGGTGGCTCCAGGATTTTTCTTAGGACAGGGTAGCTGACTGGTGAGAGCTTTTTTTCCTCTCAGAATACCAGTTGTATTAGAAAGCCGCACATCATCTCAGGAGAGATGGGGGGAGGGGGTCTAAAGAAGTGCTTAGACAGTAGGGGTGTCTGGGGGCATGTTATTTTTAAAAGAATGTTCCCAAACATGACATTTCAAAAGCAAAATTATTGATGATCACATTTAGACGACTTCACGTTGTCACTGCCAAAATGAGTATTAACCTTAGGTTTCAATGAAATCTGTCTTTGATTTGTTCACCTTACTGGAAAAAAAAAGTAGTCAACTTCTCTGAGTGAAGAAGCTGCAAGGTTTTGTTGGCTCAGTGATGATCCTTATTGAAACCACTGTATATTTAATACCAACATTGAATATTGAATACAAATTATATAATTATGAATTACTGGTTATTGAATATCTTTTATGTTGTTTTTTTGTTTTTCTTTTAATTAATTTGAGTTAAATTTTCCTTGCGTTACAATTTGCAAGACAGAATTTGATATATGTTTCATAAAATGTTTGAATAACAATAATAATATGCATGTGCTGGAACAAGTTAACAAGCTGTCCAGACAAACTGGCACATTTCACGCAGATAAAGATGGAGCTGTTCAGAGGTGCACAAAATGGCTGGATTGCCAAAGTACTTGTATTATTCCTTGTGTTTTACTAAAAGAGTTGATAAATCACAAAGAATACCATCAGTATATTTTAATTTTCTAATCTCACCACAGCTGAAAACTTGGCTGATGTGACGAACACAACAGATAGTCTAGACGGTTTGCCTAGACAAGGGATGATCATGATAGCACGAAATTGTTAGTGATCCTTTTTGAGCGATGCTTAGTACCTCAGAGATTCTGTTTTTTTCTTTTCATGTAAATATAAACTGAAAGTACTTTACTTACGTATAAATTCATTGCAGAAATGATCAGCCTTTCTAGTTTTACTTTTGTCACATGTTGATGGTGCAGATTTCGTTCGCAAAAAAAAATAGAATATTACATTTTTGAATTGCTTACATTAAAGGAGAAGTTTACTGCAAAATGACAATCCTTTTTTTATTAATAGAAAGTTCATGAGGTGAACACCTTTTGACCAAAATTTCAATCTTGATAGCTTTAAATCTTGATAGCTTTAAAAATACACACATGGAGGCTGCTGCCAGCTTGGATTACCGGTATACATGATGTCATTGAGCTCAACCTGAAGTTTTGCGGGAAGCTTGAACACACAAAGCTGTTGAGATTCCTCTTCATATTCCAGTCATACCTTTTTGATCAGCGACATAAATTGCTCAAATAGGTCAGACGAACGAAACACCGTTCATGTTGTTCACATTTCTGAGAGATGGATCAGCTGAGCTCAACGTTGTCACATACATGTATAATCCAAGATGGCGGCCTGCATGTGTGTATTTTTAACAAGGATTTTACAAGGTTAGAAAGCTATTTCAAAATGAGCTGTTCTCCTTATAACTTTCTATTAATTGATAAATAAAATAAATAAGCTACATCCTCCTCAGAAATTTCAGTTGCCCGACTAGGAAACTAGGGTCCAAAAGTTACCCAAGTCAATGAAAGTTTTTGTAGCACTGGCAAGCAGGCAACCGTTCATGTCAATCCCTGTGGCCTCCAACAGTTTATGTGCATATGTTGTAGTACAATTCGTTCCTTTGGTACAATTTTTTCTGAACTGGTACAGAATATATATTGAACTGGTACAAAATATATTGAACTGGTACAATTTTAATTGTAGTTGTTTTACTTTTATCAACTGTCTAAAAAAGGGATTTTCCTTTTTTTGGGGTGTAGTTAAAAAACAGGGCCGTGGTTTTTAGGGGGTCTAAAAAAGAACATGTTATTTCTTCCTTTTTTCTACTTTCCCACCCCTCCCTCATCTTCCCCATCACCTCTATCCAACCCCCCTTTCTTTCACAGCTCTATCCCCACTTACTGTATTTTGCAGGTGGCCCCCCTCCTTGCATACCCTTATGCCCACTCCCTCTATGACAGACTTTACACAGTATACTCAAGACTAACTTTTTTACTCACCCGAACTTGAACTTGAACTCCATGCCTCTGGATCTGTTGTTACTCTCTTATCCACTTGACCACACAAGCAGATCACGCAAACTTACCATGATAATTTATAATTAAATATTTTAATTAATATTCATCCCAGGCCACTCTGTGTCCAAATATTTTATTATTCATCCCAGGCCACTCTTGGTCCAAACTTCAATTATTCACCTTTAGACTTTACAAGTTTAGTTGGAAGAAAACAGCTCGACAATGCAGTGTGTATCACACGAAATATTTTATCAACGATTAGATGACTTTAAGCAAAAGCAGAAGCGAAATACATCACAACTAACCATGTTAGTTGAAGATCAATTTTACAATGAAGCAATGGAATACTTGAAAATTCAAAGTGAAAAATCGAGTAGTGATTCGAGAGAAACGGAAGGCAAACTATCTCATGATGGCTCCGTCGATCTCGAGAGACCATGGTAGACTGCGCCCAGGCGTGTCACTTTGTGTTGCAGCGCCGGGTGTGGCTGTAAAGGCCAATGCGGGACCCGCATTGCCTGTTGCATCTGCTGCAGGTAAAGACCGGCTCCTGTCTTCCTGTCTGGGATGGGGCTGACTGTAGCAGCTGCTCCTTGCGAAGGCGTTTCTCTTCCCAGCGGGTTGCTCTCCTCTCCTCTGCTTCCTTGATGACTGCTTGTGTGGTGGACCGCCAGCCAGATCGGTCCGAGGCTGCTGACTCTAGGTCGGAGGGGTTGAACCCACCAGCCTTCAGATCACGCTTGCACACATCCTTGTAGCGGAGGGCTGGACGTCCTGTGGGTCTGGTGCCAGTGGCCAGCTCCCTAAACAGCATGTCTTTGGGGATGCGGCCGTCATCCATTCGAGTGACATGGCCAAGCCAGCGCAGACGTCTCTGGGTCAGGATGGCAAATATGTTGGGCATCCCTGCCTTGGCCAGGACGTCGATGTTGGTGACGCGGTCTTGCCAGGTGATGCCAAGGAGTCTGCGGAGGCAGCGCATGTGGAAGGCATTCAGCCTGCGTTCCTGGTAGGAGTAGAGGGTCCATGCTTCACTGCCGTAGAGGAGAGTGCTCAGTACACAGGCCTGGTAGACTCTCATCTTGGTGTTTGTGGAGAGCATGGTGTTGTCCCACACTCTCTTTGTCAGGCGGGCCAGTGCTGTTGCTGCCTTGCCAATCCTCGTGTTCAGCTCTGTATCAAGGGAGAGGTTGCTGGAGATGGTGGACCCGAGGTAGGTGAACTTGTCCACCACTTCGAGGGTGTGGTCGCCGATCGAGATGCTCGGGTCGTTGCTGACGTCTTGACCCATGACCTGTGTCTTTTTCAGGCTGATGGTGAGGCCGAACTCTGTACAGGCAGCTGCAAAGCTGTCAATGAGCCGCTGCAGTGCTGCCTCCGAGTGGGCTGCTATTCCAGCATCGTCAGCGAAGAGGAGCTCTCTGATCAGCACTTTCTGCACCTTTGTCTTTGCCCGGAGACGTGACAGATTGAAGAGGCCTCCATCACTCCTAGTGTGGATGAAGATTCCGTCTTCAGAGTCCCGGAAAGCATAGGAGAGGAGCAGAGAGAAGAAGATGCCAAAGAGGGTTGGAGCAAGGACACAGCCCTGCTTCACTCCATTCTTGATGGGGAAGGGTTCCGAGCAGGATCCGTCAAATTGAACGGTTCCACGCATATCCTGATGAAAGGACACAATCATGCTCAGAAGCTTGGGGGGGCATCCAATCCGCTGGAGGAGGGCAAACAGTCCTTCACGGCTAACCAGGTCAAAGGCCTTGGTCAGGTCAATGAAGGCCAGGTACAGGGGTTTTCTCTGCTCCCGGCATTTCTCCTGCAGCTGCCTCACTGAGAACACCATGTCGATGGTTGACCTGGCGGCCCTGAAGCCGCACTGCGCCTCTGGGTAGACACGCTCAGCCAGAAGTTGCAGTCTGTTGAGAACCACCCGGGCAAAGACCTTGCCGACAACGCTCAGGAGAGAGATGCCTCGGTAGTTGTTGCAGTCACTCCTCTTGCCCTTGTTCTTGTAGAGCGTGATGATCTTGGCGTCTCGCATGTCTTGGGGCACTGCTCCTTCCTCCCAGCACTGCATTAGAAGCTCGTGAAGGTGCTGTAGGAGGGAGCTCTCCTTTGCGGCCTTGACGACTTCAGGGGGTATGTTGTCACTGCCTGAGGCCTTGCCGCTGGAAAGGGAGTCAATGGCCTTGCGGAGTTCTTCAATGGTTGGTGGTTCATCCAGCTCGTTCATCACGGGCAGCAGATGGGTGTTCTCAAGGGCTGTATTGGTCACAATGGTTTCCCTTGAGTAGAGCTCTTGGTAGTGTTCCGCCCATCTCTCCATCTGCTTGCTGCGGTCTTTGATGATGTCGCCGTCAGCTGACTTGAGTGGGGCAGTCTTGATGGCACTTGGGCCGAACACCTTCTTCATTCCCTCATACATCCCACGGACGTTGCCTAGATCGGCGGCAAGCTGGATGTCTTGGCAAAGATTCAACCAGTAGTCGTTGGCACAGCGCCTGGCAATCCTCTGAGCTTCGCTGCGTGCAGCACGGAGTTCTGCAAGCGTCTTTGCTGAGGGGTCTTTCTTGTAGGCAAGAAGAGCGGCTCGCTTGGCGGCAATGACGGGCTCAAGCTCGGTGGCACCAGCCTCAAACCAGTCTGCGCTCTTTCTCTCTCTTCTTCCAAAGGTGTCCAGGGCGGTCTGGAACACAGCCTCACGGATGTGGTTCCACTGCTGTGTAGCGCAGTCAGTTGGACAGTCCTCCAGGGCTACATCAATTGCATTGGCGAAGCGTTGCCGCAGTTCAGGCTTTGCAGTGCTGGCTGTGTTGATGCGGGGTCGGGGCTTCGGCTTGGAGCGGTGGACTTGCTTGGGGAGGAGACGAACCTTGCTGGCCACCAGGGAGTGGTCAGTGTCGCAGTCAGCACTGTGAAAGGTGCGTGTGACTAGCACTTGGCTCAGCAGGGATCTCCTGGTAATGACAAAGTCCAGCTGGTGCCGGTGATGAGACCTGGGGTGCCTCCAGGACACCCTGTGGTGGGGCTTGGTGGAGAAGAAGGTGTTGGTCAGGCACAGGTCGTGGTAGGAGCAAAGCTCAAGGAGGCGCTGGCCGTTCTCATTTAGCTTGCCTAAGCCAAAGTGGCCGATGCAGCGAGGCCAGGAGTCATGGTCAGCACCAACACGGGCATTGAAGTCTCCGAGCAGGAACAGGTGTTCCTTGGAAGGGACCCGCTGTATCTTCGCTTCCAGCTCCTCATAGAACTGGTCCTTGGCCTCAGCTGTGGAGCACAGTGTGGGGGCGTAGACACTTAGGATGTTGGCTGGTCCAGAGGCGGTGGTGAGGCGCAGGGAGAGGACTCGCGGTGTGCCTGAGGAGGGCGCTTCAATGGAGAAGAGGAGTGAGTTTCGGACAGCGAAGCCGACGCCATAGAGTCGGTGCTCTTGTTGCTCCTGTCCCTGCCAGAAGAAGGTGTAGTCCCTCTCCTTCAGACTGCCGCAGCCAGGGAGTCGCGTCTCCTGGAGAGCTGCAATGTCGATGTTCAGCCGCTTCAGCTCACGGTCGATGATGGCGGTCTTCCTGGCATCACTGATTTGTTGGAGGTCGTCAGACAGGCCAGGACACATAGTTCTGACGTTCCAGGTTGCCAGTTTCAGCACTGGCGGCTTTGTGTTCCTTTTCTTGTTGCCTGGTGCGTGGGTTACAGTCCGCTTTTCAGCTTTTGGCCTACACTCCAGGCACCCACTGAAGTAGGCGGACTGTGGCGGGCCAGCACCCTACTGGCTGGGGGCTGCCCAGCTTGAGGCGGGCGGTAGCTGGCCAGTGGGATACGATGATCCCTCCCACCGACAGGAGACAGCCCCAGGCGCCCGAACTAACGCCAATAAGCTCTGGGCTTTTAACCGGTAACTGCCGTCTCCCCATGTTGTGCTGCCGCGGGATGCGGCACTGGAGTGACCTCTCCAGGGCGCAGGCCAGGGCGATAATATGGAGGACCTGGGATGCCCAGTCGTCAGGACCCCCCTCTCTAACCGTGCTGACGAGATCCAACGGAAAGGACAAACCAATACAGTTGGCGTCAGGTTGGCTGCAGGAGTTGCCGGAAGGTATTGCGTTGCAAGAACCAGCCGCCTTAGGGGCTCCACTCCGGATTATCTGTTGGGGTTTACTCCCCTAGCCTTTGTCATCTCAATGACACCGCAAGGCAGCGAGGTTTTTTGACAGAGTTTCCTTCTCTGCATGAGGCAGGTAGCACAGGGTTACATGGTCACCTGTGGCAAGTCCAAGAACGGACCTGACCTGACCTTTAGTCACAACTAAAGACATTGCAAAGAAAGAAATGGACATAACACCAAGGAAAACTGGGCTAAACTTCAGAATAACCCGCCACTTATTTGCATTTCATTGAATAAGAATAGGCTCTATTCTAGTCTCGTTCTTCAAAAGATGCCGCATAGGGGAAACAATAATGGTTAGCTGTGGCGGGGTATTCTGAAGTTGCTCCAAAGACACTAATCTCAAAATACTATTTTATTAATTTAATGACAAATAGCAAAATTAAATTGTAAGATTTCTGCACTTTTTTTCACTGTTATAGTCTGCAAACTGAATTGTACACACAACATGATAAAACTAATCCAAACCAACAGCAGAACTGGTACACTCATGGTAACTTGATTATAAGCCAAAAAGCAATCCTTAGCCCTTGTCGCCACATACACTAAATGAACAGGCTTTAAAATAAATTCTTAATGTTTATGTTTAGTACATCATGACTGTAAATAAAAGCTAACCATTCTATAACAAGTGTTTAGGCTTAAATTGTGTAAATTAGTGCTTAAAACCACTCATGTTATTCTTGCTCAAACCAGACTGTTAAGTATTTCCAACAAGTCTTGCTATTTCTGTCCTGCTCTGAATGCTCAGCAAACCTTATTTCAGTAACCTCTTGAACTAAGTAAATGAATGGCAAATAGCTGTTACATCAATGAAGTGTGTTCTTTGTGTTCAACAAACATTAAATTATTTTCACTGTTTTTGCATCAGTACAATTAAAATTGTACCAATTCAAACTATTTTGTACCAGTTCAATATATTCTGTACCAGTTCAAAAACAAATTGTACCAAAGTACAAATTGAACTACAACACATACATGTACCTACCACCAGTTCATTAGACGTGGTGATAAAATTAGACGGTTCCTGTTCCTTTTTTTCTGATCCAGGATACTTCATGAGATAAACATCTTTTATGACTCCGCAGCAGCTAAAAAGGTGCTTTAATGCTCCCTATTAAAAAAACACACAAGCTTACTGTTTTCTGTGAAATTGGTTTGTTGATATGAATTTTGGGCAATTCATCCAAACAACTCGCCTCCTCTTTAGACACTTGCATAGCCTTAAATGAACATTTCCAGTTAACCATGGGTCGTTCCATCATGTGCAGACCACCCTCTGTTAGTGGGAGAAGTTCATTGAAATCTGAGCATCAATCTTTTGTTATTTATAGAAGAAATACAGATGAACAATACGGTGGCTACAATTTGTTCCAATAATGCAAAGTTTAAAGCAAATGATTCAATAAAAGTTTGCAGAAAATGTTAATTGAGTCACGTGTCATGTTTTTTTCACCGTCCCATGTTGTTTTCAGCACTATTTTGCGAGACGCATATTTGACCTTGGCGGTTAGAACTAACCAAGGAGACAAGGTAGGCAGCAATCAGCTGCCGGCATGTGACCTAGTCCACTTTAAGCTGGAATTGACACCAAACCAGTGAAATTCTCACCTTAAAAAAACACCAGCATCCCATTTATTAGGGATGTCACCATACCTTTGGGGAATTTGAGCGTCATCTTTCGAAAATTCACTGAGAAGGGCAATCCTCAAAACCATAATAGAGCTTTCTCAACATGATCGGCACAAAATTCTCGACTGAAGGCATTGATTCAATGAACTTCTCCCATTAACAGAGGGTGGTCTACCTGTGGTACCATTATGTCCCCTTCACCACTTACAGTGTACATATAGGATTAAGTTTATTTTGTAATTTTTCAAAGAAAGCAAAAATATTTTAACATTTCAAAGGTGCCAATAAAATATCAACCTTTTGAATTTTATTTTTCTAAGGGTGCCGACAAAAATTTGGGGGAGGGGTACGGATGAAGACAGGAACGGCCCCATTTTGAACTTCGACCTGTCTGATTCTAATAAAATTAATGTTGGAAATTAACCTGAATAGAAAAAATGAGTTCTTTATCTCTAACCAAGGAAATGAGTGCTTTACACGTAATAATCTGAACACGGAGAGAGAAAAATCTAGGGCTAGTTCTCATAAGAGCAATATTTTTTGTCTAGATACCCTTCAGAGCTTTTAAGTCTCACGTATTGAGCGTGAGTTTCACGCATTTCGATGCAATCTCACGCTCTCACGCATTGGCACTCTTCTGATATGGGAGTTCGGTCGTTTTGATACAAAGTCGTTTCGATACAAGTCGATTCGATACAAATTGAAGTCGTTTTGAGACATCATCAAAGTCGATTCGATACACGTACAGTAGAAAGTCAATTCGATTCAACTCAATATTTATGTTCTCAACCATTAATTAGTGGTCTAACCGACGCAAAAACTCCAATCCCGGTAAGCTAATGAAGAAGCAACACAGTTATGTAAACACTTTCAACAATGTCTTCTTTTGATGGGCGGACAATTTTAAATAGCACTGATAAACAGCATTTAAGTATAAGCACCCTTTCGAACAGTCGAGTCGAGTTGCGTCGAGTCCATTCCAGTCCAGTCCAGTCCAGTCCAGTCCAGTCCAGTCCAGTCCAGTCCAGTCCAGTCCAGTAGAGTAGAGTAGAGTAGAGTAGAGTAGAGTGGAGTAGAGTTGCATCAAGTCTAGTTGAGGCGAGTCGAGTTGAGTCGAGTGATTCGAGTCGGATCGGGTCGGGTAGAGAGAGTCGAGTCAAGTTGAGTCCAGTAGAGTGGAGTTGCATAGAGTCGAGTTGAGTTTAGTCGAGTAGAGACGACTCTAGTCGAGTCGGGTAGAGTTGAGTCGAGTCGAGTTGAGTCCAGTAGAGTAGAGTAGAGTTGCGTCGAGTGAGGAAGAGGGCAGTAAAATCCAATTGAGAAGAGAGTAGAGTCCATGATGAAATGATATATGAAATGAATCATATATGAACTGTGGATCTGAAATCAAGTGAAGCTATGATCCTCGCAGTTATGAACGCAATTTTTGCAATTGCGTAAAGAAGCCTGAAAAATTCAGGACTTCAACGGGGTTTGAACTCGTGACCTCGCGATACCGGTGCGACGCTCTAACCAACTGAACTATGAGGCCACTGACGTTGGGAGCTGGTCATTTGTGGGTTCCAATGTTCCCGTGAGGAATGAATCAACGATGAAATGATATAAGAAATGGATCATATATGAACTGCGGATATGAAATCAAGTGAAGCTATGATCCTCGCAGTTATGAACGCAATTTTTGCAATTGCGCAAAGAAGCCTGAAAATTTCAGGACTTCAATGGGGTTTGAACCCGTGACCTCACGATACCGGTGCGACGCTCTAACCAACTGAGCTATGAAGCCACCGCATTCATAACTGCGAGGATCATAGCTTCACTTGTTTTCATATCCGCAGTTCATATATGATCCATTTCATATATCATTTCATCGTTGTCAGTGGCTTCGTAGCTCAGTTGGTTAGAGTGTCGCACCGGTATCGCGAGGTCACGGGTTCAAACCCCATTGAAGTCCTGAATTTTTCAGTTGAGCAGAGTTGAGTCGAATCGAGTGGAGCATTCGAGTTGAGTACTGATAATTTAAAATAAGGTCTAAAAGTTACGTCAGTTAATCTAAAATGGAGCCGCTATTCTCACGATCAACGTAGTCGAGTAAGTACACCTCCACCAGGAATTCCACCACCAACTAGACATCAAAAACGGCTACAGGTATATCGAATTGACTTTCTACGTGTATTGAATCAACTTTGATGATGTCTCGAAACGACTTCAATTTGTATCGAATCAACTTGTATCGAAACGATTTTGTATCGAAACGACCGTAAACCCTGGTAGGTAATTCTATCTTTTGAGCTTTCAGAAGTGCTCGTGAATTCCGAATTCGTTTCTTCACTGGCACTGAACTTCGGCCAATGTTTAATCCGTTCGTGTGCGACCAATTTTATTGATTCTTCAGGACTGTCACCGGTTAATAGATGAAGTATAGGCCGATATGTTAGCTCAGGCTGACCATAATGACATGGGCTCTCTTAGCAAGCAGCATGAAAATATCAAAATGACGGACTCGACGGTGCATTTCCAGCGATTTGAGAAGCGGACCGGACCCCCCTATAATTTTTTGGCGCCTCCGACACAAGAAACACAGGCCAGTTGCGCCTTTGGCGCAATCTCCAGCAAGCATCTCACTCTTTGGGAACCACAGGACTCGAGAGCTCTACCCTTGTTGTCGCCATCTCAGTATGAAATATTTGAAAAGATAGAAACGTGGTCGTCTTACCTTTGTGCAATAGGGAGGAATATTTACAACAAATAGCGTCTTATCGGGTGGCTTTGATGCATTTTCATCTCTAGTCATGTGCTTCTTGCAATATAAATAATGATAAGTGACACACTTTTCGTTAAATTTTACACAAATTGTCCGGGACCCAGCAATCTCGGACGCCATTTTGATTTTACATTAGGTAACCACGCTTACCTTTCACGCATGCGCATTCGTAATTAGCTAGGCAGGCAAGATGGCGGAATTCTTGGAGTCTCTGATAGGTGATGTATTATTAGCCCGGTTTTTGTTCTGTTATGTTTGTTTTCATCTTTACTCACACTAGAAAATCTCTCTTAGACAAAGCTACAGATCCAGACAAAAGTAAGGAAGGTGTCGATTACATGACTCCAGTATGCGACAAGATTAATTTAGACCTTGATGGGTGAGATAATAGTTCGTCCACTTTTGCGATATTGTACAAGCGTTGAATGTTTCATAAAGTGATACACTTTTTGCAATGATTCCTGGTCGTATAAAATAAAACTGGGATTTTGTTTTCATTTGTAGCCCACTTATTGGCGTTCGTTACATGGTAACGAAAGTTAAAAGTCCGAAGGAAGAGGAAGCTATACTTGGACTGAACGTAAGTATTTAACCGTCATCACATTTGATCTGAACTAGCACGCGGGACACGAGGAAGAAAAACAATTCATGTTTATTTTTAAACATAATCTAAGCCTTTGATTGCTCCAAAATTACATATTCATTAAATCGACAGTTTCTTTTCGTCACATGGTCATCTTGAAAATTATTTTTCTATACAGTACAGTTTTTTTACCATTCATTTTGTAACAATATCATGAAAACGTACTTAATTCTCATTGGGCAGGAGCGGTGCAGTTAAAACAATATGATCTGTTCTGATTCGTTAAAAATCATGCTTTTAACCTTGGGGGCCATCCAGCTGTCCAGTGGATGGTCACTTTCCAGGAGAAAATGGATGAAAATTTGTCTCATGGTTTGCATGGATTTTGAGCAGCATCTCAGCTTGCATGGATTGTGGTATCATCACTTGTGCTCCTTTGTAGACAAGGCCATTGTCAATTGTTAGCTTGTCCGGGTAGGGCCATTATGGCGGTAGTGGTTGTGGTACCTGCTTTCTTTCATTGGGCCAGCCCTGAGTGGTTGTGATAATTAACGTGGAAAGGTGTTCATCCTTTTTGGGTCTCGTTGCATAGGTGAGATTTGGTGGATTGTGATTGTTGGATTCCTCTGTGATCTCGGTCCTGAAGACTTTGAAACCAGTGTCCCTGGCATTTATGGGCGGTGCGGCTCTCGAGAGGGTGTCTGCTAGTTGGAGTGAAGTTCCTTTCTTGTATTTGACGGTGAAGTGGTATCTCTGCAGTCTCATTAGCATTTTCTGTAGCTGTGCTGTTGCTTTCTGCAGGGGATTTTCACAGTTGGTCTCAAGTGGCTGGTGGTCAGTGTGAACTTCTATGTCTGATTTTCGATACAGCCAGTGGTCAAACTTTCCAAATGTGTTGCAGATGGCTAGGCATTCTTTTTCGATTTGCGAGTACCATTGTTCTGTGGTGTAAGAGGATGTTTGATGTGTACGCTACAGGTTGGAGGCGTCCTTCACTATTCAGCTGGAGAAGGGCACTGCCCGCACCTTCTTCGCTTGCATCGACTTGAAGTACCACCGGTTTGTTAGGGTCATAGTATTGGAGCACCGGTGCAGTGGAAATGAGGAGTTTGGCTTTCTTAAATGCATCTTCTTGTGCTTGTGCCACGTAAAGGGGGTATCTGATTGGGTGAGTTGCGTGAGAGGCCGGATAATGGTGCTGAAGTTGGGACAATAGGGTGAGAGGTTGTTGGCCGTTCCCACAAATGTCTGTACACCTGCTCCGTTTTGGGGTGGGGCCATTGCCATGATTGCTGCTATCTTGTCTGGGTCTGCTTGCATTCCTCAATCAGTTATGATCATATCATGTTGCCTATGAATTTGATTTGTTTTAGTTTGAACTGTAGTTTGCTCTGGTTTAGTTTTATGTTCTTTGTTGCTCTGTAAGGGCAACAAGACGGCGGTCATGGTCTCTCTCGGCTTCTTGGTAGGTTGTTCCTTCTCCAAGTACAAGGATATCATCTTCAATGCACAATATTCTGTCAAGGCCCTCAGGCGCTTCTGAAATTCCTCAGGGGCGCTCGAGATACCAAATGGAAGGCGTAGCCATCAGTATCTCCTGTAGGACATGTGCATTGTCGTCATGAGTGACGGTGCTTCATCGACGGGTTCGTGTAGAAAGCCTTCTCTAACATGTACTAGTGAGAAGCATTTGGCATTTGGAATCTGTGGAATTGTTCAAACAGTGTTGGCAATTGGTATACTGGTCTGAGAATACCCTAATTGATTGTTTGGCTGAGGTCAGTACACATCCTTGTTTTCTTTGGTGTCTCTTTAATGACCACACAGTAACAGAGATCACTCAGATCTATCGAGGTTTTCAAATTTGGGGGTCCTCTGGACCCCTTTTTGAAAAATTTGGGTGTCCATTGCAAAATTTTGGGGGTCCAGCTAATTGATATTCAAGAATTAATATTCGATCTATTGCCTCTTAATTGCTGCTACAGTACCCTTTCAGATTTCTAAATTGCACAAAAATAAAGTCTTATCCCTTCCCATGAATATGTACTTAAATCAATTTCTTTGAAACTGTTATGCCCTTTGATTTATCGATCAAAATGTAGCTTTCAAAGCTCCATCGATCACATCTGAAACGTCTTGAGGAATCCGTATGCTGTAGAACTGTTGGCTCCAGTTGATAAATGATCTAGATCTCCACAGCAAAAAAAGAGAACTGAATCATTAATTTTAACAACACTTGAGGTGTAATTTATGAAGAAAAGAGTAAACAAATATAAGCGATAGAAACTCACTTCATGGTCGGCCCGTGCGGCCGTGACTTTGCCGTGGCCAAGGTTGATAATCAAGCGATTGAATACATTCAAGTTTCATATTCAACATGTTAATTTCAACACTAACTCCGAAAGAGTTGCATAATGTGCAAAACAGACAAGTTACCTGCAAAACAAGAACCAAGACGATGACACATGCGTGCCGGAATTAATATCAACAGGGTCGCACAAAATAAAAATTTTACATAGTATTTATTACTTCGCTGTGGATTCTCTGTCATGTCGCTCACAATAAGCAAACTAATGCTTGAAATTCACTTGGAAAGCAGGCAACAAAGTGAATTTCGACTGAAATGTTTTATTATCACTGGCAGCAGATGGAAATTGTCACTGATTGTCTCGCCTAAAAAACAGCTCAAATTATGTCACGCAACACGTGGAAATTCAAAACTTAACTCTGCAAGCTGGACATAATGGTTGACAAAATGAAATCATTTGACTACAAAAATCTGAAAAGAACAGCTTACCTTGAAATTTAAGGTAGCCAAGGCCTTCGAAATTCTCAGGATACTGTTATGGTATGTTTTCTTGTGTGAGTTCCCCAGGTGGGTGGGGCCAGGCGTCTTTCGGAAGGGATCATAATGGGTTTTGAGGTTGACGGTGTGGTGGGGTCCCGGTACCGCTTGTTCCTCGTTGGGTTGGTCAAGATGAGAGCCTTTGACTTCCTTGGGTGTACTGTTGGTTTTGGCTGTTGGGCTACTTGTGTCTGGGCTGGTATGTGATGAGGGCTCTCTTTCCTGTTGAGTCTTTTACTGCTGATGTGAGGGAAAATATCTCGTCTGCTTTGATGATGATGAGCCCCAGTGCCTCGCAGTAGGACTCAAAGAGAAGGGCTGGTTTGCTCATCATGACGTCACTAGGGAGTATCTGGAATGTAAGCAATTCGTATCTTTTGTTTCATTTGCACAGAAAGTCAATCTGTCCCAGTGGTTTCAGTGGCTGGGCATCGCTGTAAGGGTGAAGTAGGTAAGGTGACTTTGTTAGTTTCGTGTTTGGCATCAGCCTGAGAAGTGCATCTGCAAGCAGGATGTTGCAGGTGGCAACTGTGTCTATCTGGATTGCCATTAGGGTGAATTTGCTCCCAGTTGCAGACATTGGCAGGATAACAAAGTACTTTTTTTTCAAGGGGTCTGTGTGGACTCTGTGTACCTGAAGTGTTTCTAGGGAGTAGCACTGTTCTTGGTGGTTATCAGTGTAGTGTTCCACAGGGTGTTGATCAGGTGTGGTGTGTAGCAGGTGTAGGTTTTGTTCATGGGGGAAGGGGGGGTGGGGAGTGGGGGGTACTGGTTGGGATTGGCTGTAAGGGGTTCTGTTTCCTCAGCCCCTGCCCTGAGGTTGCCATTGGGTTAAGTTTTCCGTGGTTGTGCTTGTTGGGGAGGGCCTGTCTCAAGACAGACCTTGGAAAAGTGGTCATTAATTCCACACTTTGTGCATGTTTTGCCATCTGCAGGACATGTTTTCCAGGGGTGAGAACCTTGTCAGTTTCTGCACCAGAAGCAGGTTCTAGGCTCCCAGAATGTTTATGGCTAATCCAGTGTACTTGTTCCTCAATTCCTTTTGAGCGTCTGTAATGATTTTGTTGGCTTTCTGAGCGAACTCAAGGGCCTTGGCTTCGGTTACGATGTCTTGCATGCTCTTAGGCACTCCATCTGACTTCAAATGTGTTTTTGGTAGCTCAGCTCACATTCTGCCATTGTGTAGCCCAAAAACAAATTTGCACATTTCGTCTGTCAATGTGTTTTAGGAGTATAGGCTGCCCGCCTGTCTTACCTTATTAAACTTCCCATTTTTAAATGGATTCAATGTGTCTGCTAGTAGGGAGCTTCTGATAGATCCAATGTAATTTGTACATCCAGATCCATGGTTTTTTCCAATCATCAGCTGGTATCTGTGGCTCGATGGTATCGCAGCTCACCTGCAAAGCTTTTTGCGGCATTGCCAATCATAGCACCAATGTTTCCAGCAAAGGTTTCTTGTAATAACCTGCTCTCTCTGTCTCAGAGTTTTTCGCTAAGTTTCTGTGGTCTGTTTGGATCAGTATTCGTTAAATCTGAGTTCCAAGTTCTTGAAATTTTCTGATATATTCCGGCCTGTTTGACGAGTTGGCTGAGATTGTTTCACTTAATTAATGTCGTTTAGTCTCTGTGAATGCTTCTCTTGTCGATTTGTTGGGTCAATCCCACTATTCTGACACCATGTCAGCCGGCACAGATGACACAGGCAGTGCTGATAACTCAATGAACACAGTCTTTATGCCACACTTGAGTTCGAGGGTCTCAGTTAGAACCAGAACAACAACAAGCTCCGGTTAGCCCGGATGTAGTTTCCCTGAGAGAGGGCCCAAGTACAAGTGATGGGACAATAAGAACATCCTATCTCTATTGGTGGCAGCCCAAAAGGACTAGCCTCTAGCTAAGATTCCTTCACTTTAATTCATCAACCAGTAGTCCTACAAATTTTAGGGTTGAGTGACAGCTTTACACATTCACACAGACACATTCACTTGTATACATGTGCTTTTATTTTGTTAGTCTAAAGCAGGACTTGAAATTGTGACCAATACAGTCCCATTTTCGACTGGATTTTTTTCCCCTTTGGGTCTAAAATATCTGGAGAAGTCGCAAATTTGCGACTTGTTTTCGCCTTCACTCTTTCAAAACAAAAGGGTTAGCAGGTGGCACTTTGCTGCTACTTTTGGTAAAATAAATAAAGAAATGAAAAAATTATTTTGTTTCTCACCATGAATTTTCTTTAAATTTGAGGATAGTGTAATTGTAGCGTAATTTAGCTGCGATGTTACATGAAAAACTCCATTCCTTCGATATCATTTGCCATTTTCAGAGGTTTCTTTACAAACAAGTGTTGTGGGCTGATATTTTGTTTTGCCAACACATTGACAACACAATGCACTGCAATGATTTTGCGACTAAAATTTGTGAAATTGAGACTGCATGTAAATTTTCGTATCTTGCTGCTAATTGCAGTGGGATTTTTCGTTAATTTCAAGCCCTGTTTAGTGTTTTTTAATACAAATTACACAAAGTCGTACAAAAATACCTTCTTGTAATAGATCAGAATGGCTATGGCAAACCAACCCCAGCGGAGGGAGCTTTCAAGACTGGTTTGAGTGGGAGCTCGAACTCACTGAAAAAAAATGTATGCTTAATGTGTCTACATGTAGTCATTATAAATCGTAATGTAACTTGACCACTAATGCAGATTACTGTGAAGGCAGTCTGCAAATATTAATTCTCCTATCTGCTTTATTTTGATCAGCTCATCGAGGCCTGTGTTCAGAATTGTGGCCAGAGATTCCACACTGAGATTGGAAAATACAGATTCTTAAATGAACTCATCAAACTTATTTCATCTAAGGTATGTTTTGAGACTTTTTTTAATGAATGAAGATGAACATGTACGATTATGGTAATATTTATTATGTACAGTGTATACATGTATGGTGTCAACTACAATAATAGTAATAATTATTATTATTTGTTCCCCTAAAAAGAAAATAGGGTGATAAACTTGCAGCAAAGTACATACTGAAGTTTTTCCAACTCATGATGTTTTTAAATCAGGGTCAGCGATTTTGTAGTTTTCTTTTATGCCACTGCTGGGTTAGGGATTAGCCTGAAAATATTTATGTATAGGCTTTTGTTATAAAAAGGTACGATTCTTAATAATTAAGGTTCCATTTAGCCGTTTATGCCTGTACAGGCCTCCAATTTTGTATCGATATATTGCCACATCTTGCAGTATGATGGAGACTGGACACCAAATGCTGTAAAGAAACGGATTGTTGAAGTCATGTACAGCTGGACAATAGGACTGCCAAAAGAGACAAAGATAGCTGAAGCTTACAAAATGCTGAAGCAGCAAGGTAAAAAAATAGTATGTTTATTTAAAGTGAATCATCAAAATTTTTAAATGGTTAAAGAAATCAAAATCCAATTTATAATATTATAATTATAACAAGAGGCTGCAGGTGGTGTATATGTTGTAGTTCAATTTTATCCCCTGGTTTAATATTTTTAAAATCAGTTCAAAGTTTTTTTTTAACTGGTTTACTTTTATTACCTGTCTAAAAAAAGGATTTCCCTTTTTTGGGGGATCTCAAAAAGAATGAATTATTCCTTTCCTCTGTTCTACTTCTCCTACCCCTCCCTGATTTTCCCCATGTCCTCTATCTTATCCAATCCTTCCTTCACAGATCTATCCCCCTTTACCCCCCAGGTAGCCCCCTCCTTGAATACCCCTTATATCTACATGTAGACTCCTTCTACAGCTCTTCTCAAGAATTTTCTTTTTATTCACCTGAACTTGAATTCTGGATGTGGTGCCCACTCTCTTATCCACTTGACCACACAAGCAACTCATGCAAATTCTCCATAATAATTTATAATTAAATATTTTATTATTCATGCCCGGCCACTCTCAGCCCAAACGTTGATTTTTCACATTTGGACACCAGAGCCACATGCGGTAAATCTAGCAGTGATAAAATGGCAAAGTCATGCCAATGCAATACATGTAGATTAAATGAAATAGATTTATATAGAGGAATTGTTTCTTAGAAGATGATTTTTACAACAAGGCCAAACATTTCTTGAAAGAAAAAACAGAGAAGCAACTTGGCCTTTCAGGAAACGAGGATCAATCTGAGCCAAAAGCTGAAACAAGTAACAAAATGGGAAGATCAGATGATAACTCAAAAGAATTGAGTATACATCAACAGCGAACTCTTGACAGGAAACAACAAGAAAGTAGTTTCAAAACAGGAACTGTATGAAAAAATGACTTCCGGTAGTTGTATACAGCCCTTGTTAATCAATTGAAAACCTGAGAGACAAATATTTATGAATCTTGTATTAAACAAGGTACCGGTATATTGCCAAAGGAATCATAGTGATGATTAAAGAATATCACTGCTTTTTCTTCACAAAAAGTTGTCCTACTATGTGAAAGACAGAAAAGGGTTTAGCTCTGATGGGCTTAAGCACTCAAAACATCAGCTTTCAAATTTCTTTACAGTGATCAATTTACCACATCAACTCACTTGATAAACCCTTTTCTTTATTTTACTTTCCCACAGTCACAGCACCACAGCTTCTTTACAATCTAACCCTTTTATCCTACATGTGAAAGAATGCTTTACTTCTAATAACCATGACCCATTCTTCTTAACTCAATGACCAAGACAATAGTTGTTTTAGACTAAACACTTCAAATAAGTGATTACTCCAATCACTACAATGCGTGCCAATCCCTTGCCGATAATGCAGTGTCTGACACTTGCAGACTGTACCTGTAGACTGCAAACTAATCTTAACTCACAGTTATTGAAAGCTTACCATTTTAAAATGGGTGCTTAGACTTAAATTAATTTATACTGTTTATCGGCCCTAAATCAAATGGGTAGGTAAAGTCTGCTACGAGCCTAAAAGGCCTGTCAGGCCGGCACTTATCTCCGGTTTCTGTAGCATGAAGCGACTAGGAGTATTTCTGCTCCCCCCTGGATGGGTGCTTAGACTTAAATACTGTTTATCAGGGCAATTTATTTTGTAGACAGTCTACAGTGTGTGGTCTGCAGTTGTCGTACACCTCCTGGATTGCTAACTGTTTCAAATAAGACAGTGCATAACCCTAATCACTAAATTGAAAGCTTAACCCTAATACCTAAAATGCAGGCAGTGTCCCTAACCTTACATGAAAGCTAACCATTCAAAGTAAGTGCTTAACCCAAATCACTAATCTGAGCATTTGACCCTAATCACTAAAATTGGTTAGTCTTTTGTAGCACCCAAGACAACAATCTGCTATCATAATCTTGAAATGATTTCTCTAGTTTATTTTATACATACTCCATAAAAATTTCTACTTAATTACAGGAAGATGTCCAATTATGTTGAAATGGGTGGTGATATAAAAAAATTAAACTGGTTTGAAAAAAAATGGACTGGTTCAAAAAATTTGAACTGGTTTTAAAAAATTAATCTAGGGTATAAAATTTAACTACACTGTATGTAACATATTATGTTGCGATGCAAAACAATTTTTTCTTGCTTAAAAATGTTTCAGTTTAATCCAAAGTTAACCTTAATTTGGATTAAATTGCATGAATCGTAGCTTCTCTACTCATTCTATGAGTTTGACTAAGGATCACAGTACTTCTAATGATTCTAAAATTCGACCAAGGAGAATTGGCTGCAAGAAAAAATAAACTTTCATATACTGGAATGAAAGGACACGTGAAAAGTCATGCTCGACTTAAAAAAAGGTAGCAAGCAGGGCCATGCCATCCTTGTTATTTATTTAGGTTGTTCGTGGTGCAGTGCATACTGATTAAATGCAATGCATTCTGTAAAAGTGAATTACATAATTCATTGTGCTCATAGTTGTTGCCACTTCATACTTGGTCTCTATCGTTTACAATGTTCAGCGTAAAAAACAATCATCTGCAGTTAATGTTCTTCAATGCTTTAGGCAAGTCTCCCCAACTCCCTGTATGTACAAGCCGATCAACAATATTTACATTTGTCGTTCTTGGTAGATTTTTGCCATGGCGCGTGTTTTGAATTGTGTTGAATCCTCGAAGCACTTGTTTACAATGTCATGAATATCGGACGGCAAAGGGCCCACTCGGTGAAGTTGCAAAGTTCGATCTGGTGGAAGTTGGGAAGTTCATTTCAAAGTTCGCAATTTGGTTTTTCTAATTCGCTGTGTAACTGGCTACTTTGTAACATAGTATTGAATGAACTTTTCAACGTGGCACAGGAAAGTAATTGTGAAATCGACTGTAAGAATACTAGAAGGAAATTTTCAGCTTACGGTAGCTTTGTACATGTTATTTCTTCACAATGATCGCATTTTCAACACAGTTAAATACCTCACAAAATGACATGTGGCTAAGTTTCCATTCAAGGGCGGCTGCTTAATACAGGTAAAAATAACAAGGAAAGACAAACATAGGACTCCTACAGGGTGGCTGCAGCCACTCAATAGACTCAGAGGTGGCCACCTAATACAGGTAACAAATACAGCGTTTGTATGAGTGAAAAATCAGGACTTTGAAAACTGGCTGCTTAATACAGCCCTGGCTGTTTAAATTATACAGGTTAGACTGTATTGTTTTTGTTTCTTATTTGGAGGTATTGTAACAAAGGACCCTGAAGACCCATATGCCACTCCAAAGGTACATAAAACCTTGTAACAGTACCAAGTTGAATTAACCCATTCATCCCTCAGACATCCTCCACTTACCAGGAAAATCGTCCGACGTTAGGCTGAGTAATATAGGTCTCACTCTCATGGGGCAATAGGTCAAATATTAATTTTAAAGTTTAAAAATCTAATCTGGTAAACTTAAATAGGCCTATTTAGTTTGTCAGTGGCGATGTCACGCGCAGCAAAAATACCAATGAGAATTCAGAATAGAGAAGGCAAGAGTGGATTCTACTCTATTCTGAGTTCTCGTTGGTACTTTTTCTGCATGTGTTGTTGCCATTGACATTCCCATTCTGTTGCTAAATAATCCTAATATTACAAGTGCTTTTGATGAGACTTTTTTTTTAAATTTTGAGTAGTAGTTATCAAAAAATGGTTTCTCAGAGTCCCAGAATTACTAACAGGTGAGACCTGCCAAAAGTGATTTTTCTAAAAAGAGAAAGGAAGCTCTGTTCTTTTTTTAACCAGTGGTTTAGGTGAATATGACCTAAGAGTAAAAAGTTGAAAACATAACACAACTTGGCCTTTTAGGCCATAGGGTTGTGGGATTAATGTAGTGATTCATTGATTAGACACCCGATTTTACTTTGGCTTAACTACTTTACAGTACCTCTTAGGTTACTAAGAGTATTTTGTGCACAACTTCAAAAGCTCCAGCCTTTACCTTTTTCATCTAGCTAGAAAACTAGCATGGTAAAGGAAAAAAGAGAAACATGATCATAATTATACACTCTTACCGGTAGTTATTATTCTGCAAGGGAATATTTGGAGACTCGTGGCTGAAGTTAAAACATGTATATTTTTTTGGAAATTATTAATAGGACCCTGTACCTGAGAGACCAAAGGACACCATATTTGAAGATGAGGAGAAATCAAAGGTCATCTTTTCACTATAAATAAGTGTTAAAAAAGTTAATATACAAATGTACATCCTCATCATGTCAAATGATGGGAGAAGCTTTGTGCTAAACCAGACAAAATTGAACTTTCTGAAGAAGTAATGGAAAGGAGGGAATGTTACTCTCTGGAACTTGTGTCATCTTTATCATCATCGTCATCACACAACATTATTTACCCAACTGCCAAAGACCGGCCCGTAGGCCAGGGACAAACCTTGAAAATGCAACTGCCTTAAGTAGGTCATTTGATTGAAAAAACTCTTCTTTGCTTCTTCTTGATAATAGACAAATGTTTATCCTTACTTCATTAGCTTCTTTCACGTCTGCTCAAGAGTTCTCATCCTGAGGATTTACAAGCAGCAAACAGATTGATAAAGACCATGGTTAGACAGGTAACATGGTCACGTAAAATAATTATAATAATATAACTCAGGAGGCAGGGCCATTAAGTGAAAATCAGATGACAATCAGGTCCTTTCATGCACTGTAAATGAACCATCAAGTTCCTGGCATATTTTTAGTGATGGTAACTAAGATTGTTGTCATCACCATCAGTGCTTTCTGTGCCCAATGCCGCATAAGGTACTTAGCCAATAAGGTGAAATTTAAAGTTTTTGTTTCCTTCATAGGTGAATGAACTGAATTTCTTTCAGGGTAATTTCTCTGATTTATTTCTTGTTAGGTAAACATACAAACTGCAATTACAAGGTTGTTAAAAGTTGACCACGGCGAGCAATACTTCTGAACTTCTGCTTGCTTTTATTTGTCAATGAAAGGGAAAAAACATTCTGCCACATTGATTATTTAATTTCTATGTGTATTTCCTTATAATTATTGTCCATTTAGTAATTTATAAATCTGCTAAACTCTGCAATGAAACTATTTTTAAAAGGCTGATTAGCTACCCGTCTTTTGTTGTTTTAAGGCTAATGATTCTTTCACAAGTATGTGTAATGAGAAATGGCAATTGTCTTGTGAAACAAGCTCATTTACTCATTTTGTTTACCCCTCTGCTTGCTTTATTTAGGATGAAATAAAAATGGAAAGACAAGTCAAAAGAAACACAGAAATAGACACATGTTGTAACAATATCAAACTTCTTACAGAGATGTTAAATCACTACAGTCCAAGCTCTCCATCTTCGGATAAGGAACTAATGAAGGTGAGTAAATAACATTCAGCCAATGATAACTGTTTCTGATTTTGTTGCAACATGAAAGTTGCATAGTTGTGTTCACTGTTTTTGCCAGTATGAAGTGAAATCGACAAAAATAATGATTTCAATGATTGGTTCGAGCTAAGGTCTTGCCTCACATATTGAAGGATGTGTTTTGTATGTGAAACATATCAGTGGGTTCCTCAAGTGATGTTACAACTCTGTTAGGACCAAGACTTCCTAAAGTACAGAGAGCTATGTGAGACACACTCTTGGGCAATGTTATATGGTAATTTCAGAGGAAAGTGAATTGGGATATCAGGAAAAAAAACTGTTGAAGGTTTTTGTAACTTCTTTGCAGAAACCAAAAGCATAAAAAACTTGAAAGCAATTTAGGCACACAAAGATCATGCTTGTTTTTGTACTTGAAAAAGTCAGTTTTCACGTCGGAAGTGAGATTTGCTGGTGGGTTATCAATCTTACACATACATGTACATGTACACTGTATACTACTTGTTCTGCTGTCATTTTGTGGTTTGTAGGAGCTTTATGATGCTTGTGATAAAATGAGACCTCAGTTATTTCGACTGGCTAGTTCAGCAACAGAAGATGGTGATGAAGGCTTAGGTGAGATTTAAAACTGTGGCAAGGATTAAATTAAATCTTTAATATTGCCACGAAATGAAAGGCAAGTTTCTGTTGATGTCATTGTTAACATTTTTTGTCATTAGCGTATGAATTTGTGAGAAGGCACTATGTTTATTGACTTCAAGAGTCAGAAGAATTGGTAAATCTCAGTCATCTCTACAATAAAGCCTTTGGCCTCAATGATTAGTGAGATCAGACGAACAGAGGAATTATCTGGAAGCAAAAGAGCTAGTGAGCCCAACTACACTGTATACGTCTGAGTATTATCTTATTCAATTTTTCAGAGATAGGTAATTAGGCAATGCACTTTTAATATTCAGTTCTGAATTCTTGGCTGTGCAAATGTGCAAACAATAATTATACCAGAACTAGCAATAATGACATTGTCTCTGACAAACATGTAGTACAGACAATGTTCTTTGCTTCTTTCAAAGGTGAAATTTTAAAAGTGAATGATGACTTATCAAGAGTGTTAGAATATTACAGAAAAATCTTTGGAGCAGTGCAGCCCCCGACACCTGGCTCAGCACCTACCTCCGTTGCCCAGGCGGAAGCAACCACAGTGAGATCTCCGGGGACACCATCTACACTTATTGACTTAGGCACTGCAAATCAAACAACAGTATCGGAAGAAGTTAAACCTGCAGTTTCCAGTGTGCTGGAAAATGAGCTCAAGGCTCTAGGTACAGCAGATAAATTATTACAAGGAGACTTGTGATTATAATGCCAATAATAGAAATAATGATGATGACGCCACCATCGCCGCCACCGCTGACATAGCAGAGAAAAATGTTACCCAAGTTTGATAATATTATGAACTGCAGTTTATTTACCTCTCACTTTTATGGTTGATTCCAAGTAAAAGGAATTTGTCAAATAAAACCAGTTGATTTTTAACGTAATATTAGTGGTCAAAATTTGAAAAGTCGTAAATTATTTTTTAGACTATTTATTTGTTAACGACTATTCACCGAATTGGAGGTGGCTAGTGGTAGATATTCACACAGAGCCATGCAGCTGCGAGGTAAATAGCCACCAACACTGAGGTGAATAGTTGTTTTGGTATTTTCTAATTAAGTGAGATAATATAGCACAAAAAGATGATTTTAAGTAAAATTCTTGCAACGATTATAATATTTTCGACGCTAATACTGCTTGAGTTTCTTGGAGGTGAGTAGCAAAGGATATTCATAGTTTCAGTAGCCAATAAGTGTGCCTTCAGCACTATCCACTGTTTTAGAACGTACTAATACTGTGTTTGAATTGTGTTTGTGTTAAAAGGACTTCATGATCTTGAAACACCAGCTCCCAGTTCCACAACACAGATTCCAATGCAGGTAATCAAATTACTGTACTGATAATCCTACATTTACACCATCAAAACTATTCCTCAAACTCTCTCATTTCTTTAGGATTTTTTTTTCCCTTAGTCTTTCATTTCCTTTTTCATAATGAGGTACATGCATTCTTGACATTATTGTTGTTGTTATTATTATTATTATTATTATTATCATCCTTCTACCACGAAATGTTGGTAATGTGGTACGAAACAGAGAACCATGGTATAGGAATTTTGTAACTAGGAAGAGAACACAGGTAACCAATATAGAAATCTCTTAGTGTGTTATGTTTCCAGTCACAGTACAAATGACGCAAATTTGCCAGGGCAAGAGTACAGCTTTGTCAGGTTTCCGGTCAGAGACCAGCCTCCTCTTGAACCTGAAATTTAACTCACAGCTGTGAAAAAGCTAATAAACTGAAACTTAGGTCTAAGTGACAGTACATTTGAGGGCCACATGTTTTTCAGTTTTTAACTGGTTGTCATCACTTTATAAATGAAGTTGATGATTATTGAAGAGATTTATTTATCGATTTGTGACTCAGGGATACCAGGAAAAATCAGAGTGCCCCTTTGCATTACTAGTTCGGATGCTTTAACACTGAGCTATTGGAGACCAGTGTTGGGGAGCAAAGCCATTCAACTAGGTTTATGTGACATAATCTCACCATACTGCTAGGATCAAAATTGTCGAAGTGGAACTTATTTGTGATTGTAAGAGAAGAGACGACCGGATTGTTGTATGTTACTTTTTAATTTGTCTGCTTATTTATATTGATTTACCACAGGGCACCCAACAACCAGGAGGAATAGGACCCTGGGGATCACCAGCACAAAACTTTGTTATGCTACCACCAAATGCTTCCTCCACAGTGGGTGTGGTCCGACCCTTAGGCCAGTTAACAGCGCCAGGTATGGTCCAGCCTGGTTTTATGGTCACAGGGCAGTCACCTAGGATGCCCACTCTCCAACCCTTGGCGTTTGGAGGAATGGGCATGCCGCAAAGGCCTAGTCCAGTCACCATGGGGGCAAGTAGTCTGACCATGACTTCTCCCACGTCAGGAGGTCGCGGGAATTTTCCACCAGCAGGAAACAGAAGACAGGGGGAGGAAGTGAAGGCTCCTAACCCGCTTGATATACTCGGGCAGGAAGTATTACAGAGTCAGAAACAACAACAGAAACAGAAGCAGACTGTAGCACCACTGCAAGAAAAAGCTCCATTGGAACAAGAAAAGGCAGCAGCACCTACAAGTGACAGTTTGCTGCCACTTGGTCCTGAGAGAACCCCAGTAACACAACCAGCCTCAGTTAATTTAAGCTCAACGACACCTGCAAGTTTCCCATCTTTAACCCTGTCTCCCAAGCCAGTTGCTCCTGTTTCTCTGGACAACGTCTTTGTGCCATTGGATACCATAAAACCTGGTAAGGTGGTGATAGTTCATTAAGTTACAATTGATGAGGGTGATAATAAATAATTCACTGTTTTGTATTCCTTACAGGTAGTCATCCACCATTAACAGTTCTTGATAAAAACAGCGTAAGGATAATATTTCATTTTGCAAAGGTGAGTTATGACTAGGGATGTTGATCAGGACCTTACCTGTTTTTCAGTAGTAAGAAGAAGAAGAGGAAGAAGACAACAAAAAGAACAATAAAGAAAAGCTGGACTAGTCATACAGCTTCTCGTCACAGTCTTCTTTTATAAGAACGTTGAGGCTGAGATAAACCCAAAATTTTAATAACGTATTAACGGACAGAACGTTTTATTTTGCTCATATGTATTCTAAATGAAAGCATAAAATAAATGCCGATAAATTTAAATTAACCCAAATACTTAAGGGCATATTTTGCGTAACATAACAATACATCATACATACATCATAACTTCAACGCCATCAAAGTCATCAGGTGAAACAAAGTCTGAGGTAAATTTAAGAACATCTTAGAACGTTTTCAGCCTCACATCGCCAGAATATGTAAGAAATTTCAGCCTCATCTCCAAAATTAGACGTTCTTATAAAAAACTTAAAAATTGGGGTCACAGAGTTCGTTTTTCGGATATGAGCAACTAAAGCCAACACATACGGTGTTTTTGCAAGGCTTTCCTGTTGTTCAGTTGTTACTTCACAAAAATGACTGCACCTTGTTCAGCAATAATTGATGTTTCACATGGTACCATAACATTGCTGTTACGTGATAAAGTGTTGTAGTGTCAATACTTCTAATAACAAGGTCTCTTGAAAGTGTTGCAACTGATTTGAGCCATATTAAGTAAGGTCTCTATTTATCACCCCTCTATTCCCCCGTGAGAAGGATGGGAAACTAATCGCTTGGCGTTGGGTGAAAGGACAGCTGAAAAATCAGAGTCCAAGGTAGGATTCGAAGCTACGATCTCGCCTAACACTGGTCGGATGCTTTACCCATTTGACTACTAGAAGAGTTCCTGGCGCCCGTTTCTCGAAGGTCCCGAAACTTTACGGGCCATTTTCGGGTGTCGCAATTCCCTCTGTATCTCAAGAACGGAGAAGATTTAAGTCGTCGAACTTCACAGTCATTTTGCTTTTTGTTACCTTGAAGAAATGTTTGGAGATCGGCTCTCTAAAACAAGCGGTTGATAGTTTCACAAATGGGTTTTCGGGCCCGAAAGGTTTTCGGGACTTTCGAAAAACGGGTCCCTGGCGAGCTAAGTCTGTTTTTACATGTTTATTTGTTTTGTCTCATTCACAGACTAGTTCAGAGCTGACAAGGAGCGACCTGTTGATTGTTGTTGTATCCAGCATGAGTTCTTTACCTTCTGCTGTCACAAATTTTGTTTTCCAAGCAGCAGTGCCAAAGGTAATTAAGGCTTTCCAGCTCGCCGTGGAGAGCTTGTTTCAAGGCTAGAGGTGGCTTGTCCAGAGATGTTTTCAACAGTCATCTTGAATATTATATTTATGAAGACCTCCACATCTGCTGAAAAATAAACAGTTTGTTGTATTTTGATGTGTTTTCAGACAATGAGAGTGAAGCTCCAGCCACCATCCGGCAGTGAGTTACCAGCACACAATCCAATTCTTCCTCCATCAGCCATTACACAAGTTATGCTGATTGCTAATCCAGCAAAGGTAATAATGAACTTTGAGTGTCAAGTATATATTGTGCTGAGGCACTAATTGGAGACGCCGCTGTACAGAAATCAAGTCAAATCAACTCATATCAAAACATAAGTTGACGCAAGGAGAGGGGAAAACCGGAGTACCCCGGAGAAAAACCCCTCGGTGCAGAGCAGAGAACCAGCAAACTCAACCAACATATGACGCCATGAATCCACCCCAGGCCACACTGGTGAGAGGCAAGTAATCTCACCACTGTGCGAGCCCTGCGCTCTGCTAGAGCTAAGCGTAGCTAGGAGCCTCTCCGAATCATGTTAGGGAGGACCAGTGTGGGAAAGGTCCAACG
>NC_090877.1:11907270-11912270 GCF_036669935.1 Montipora foliosa | reverse complement strand
ACAATAAAATCTTGAATCGGAAGCAAAAATGGGCGATGTGGTTCGATGGGTCAGCTGGCGTGAGGCCCTTGGGTAAAAGTGATCAGGGTCTTTGTTTAAAATATGATATCAGTTTCCTGCCGAGTTGACACGAAGGGGAACACTCTCTAAGTTGAGGCCCCTTAAAGCTTCACACAGAGACTCCTCGAATGTAATGCTTCTGAGCGCTGCCATGTTTAGAACTATTGACGACTCATAAATGATCTCCGGAAATTCTAGAATGTGGGACTGCAAAGCCCTTCGTTTTCTCGAGCAAGGGCCCGCCAGCTAAGAGAAACGATAGAATCTGGGAACGAGAATAGCGTGTAGCTATGCAACATGTTCTCGAGAGTGTAAACTCTCATTGTACCTGAAGAAGGCTGGTTTGGCCAGCCGAAATATAGTACATTACTAAATCAAATCTACGTTATATCAGCTGTTGCTCAAAATATTTAGTGTCTCAATTTGTAATTACGCCGAACAGATCGAGCCAGTTTGATCCAACGTATACACCGACAGGAGTATTGTCCACGGTTGCTTGCTTGAAAAGTCTCGAGAGTGGAATTACGATAATCATATAATATCACCCTGCGTTGTATATATCCTCATAGCCGTACAACCAGCCTTGCAGTATTATTTTGTTGAATATATGATAATCATAATTACAGGACATACACACTGGTCCTTGGACCCTCTTGGAACAGAGTGAAAAAGGGAATAAATCTCATTTCTTTCGGACTGGATTTGAACTCGGAGCTTCGGCATATAAGAACAGTTTCTACTCACTAGACCAAGATACAAAGTTTCTTCAATATAAGGTATTTGGGGATCATCAATGATTAGACCTAAGCGCTTATTTTAAAATGGTTAGTGTGGCCGGACCTTTTTCTTTAGCTGTCTAAAATTATTTGTCAGCGAGTGTTATCACACGTTTGCAGCCCGGTCTGACAAATAAATTAGATTATTGTGTTTAAAAATTTTGTCTAAGCAAACGGCGACTGGGTGGTCTCGTGGTTAGGAGCGATGACTAGTGAGCAAATAATTGTAGATTCGAGTTCCGGGTCCGCGGGATAGCTGGGTTATATTTGTGTTCTAAAGGAAAAATGTTGAATTTCCGCCGGGTTTGCATCTGAAGTCACGGCTGCCATAATGGTGAACGTAACAGAACAATGCAGTAAAATTACCTTGTTTTTCCACCGAAAAAAAAAGAAAACGTTTGTGTGATGATAGAGCTCAATTCCCGGAGGATTAGTTGGGTGTGTTGTTGTGGTTTAATTGTGCTTTTGGTTAGAATTTTTTTCAAACCAGTTTAAATTCTTTAAATTGTCTTTTTTTAAATCAACTGTCCGAAAAAGGGAACTTTTTTTTTTTTTTTTTTTTTTTTGGGGGGGGGGGGGGTAGTATAGTTAAAAAAACAGGAGCTTGGTTTTTTTAGGGGGTCTAAAAAGAACTAGATATCTTTTCCTCCCCTCTACTCACCTACCACTCCCTGATCCTCTCCAGTACACTACTCACAGATATTTCATATTTCTCAAGACCTTTCTGTGTACTCATCAGAAATTGATCTTGAACCTCTGAATCTGCTACCTACTGCTTAATCCATTTGACCACGCAAGCAATTGTTGCTTACCCTTAGAATAATTTGTAAATGAATATTTCATTATTCACCCCAGGGCACTCTCGGTCAAAAGTTTGATTTCTTCACAAATGTGCAATACGACACCAGAGCCACATAAGGAAGAGTCACGCCAACGCGATTGCGTAAATGAAAGAGATTTCTATAGAGAAATAGAGGAATTGAAAGGCCACCTAAAGACAAAAGACTTGCAAAAAAACTTTTATTTAGAAGATGAGTTTTACAAGAAGGCTAAAGATTTCATGAAAGAAAAAACAGAGAAGCAACTCCGCCTTAGCTTCAGGAAACAAGGATCTATCTAAGCCGAAACAATTAACAAAATGGAACTACAGATGATAACTCAAAGGAAATGGGTTTACAGCAACATCGAAGCAACAGCAAACTCTTCACGGGAAACAACAAGAAAGTAGTTCCAAAACGGGAACTGTTTCAATCCTTGTCCCAAGCACACAGTCGAATTTCTCACAGAGGACAGAAAATTACGGAAAAGTGGCTTTAAGAAATTATGCAGAAATCAGCCAAAAAGTTGTCAACACATCCATTCCATGCACAGAAAATGCCCAACAACCAATGGCAGCTCCAACATTCCTCTCTTTCACTGGATGGTAAAATGTCACCCTTGTACCCTAACATGCTTTTAGGAAAAATAACTGTGATTGAAAACTATTATGCTCGAGTCACGGTGACCAAGTTTGGAGAGGAGTCCAATAATTTAGTTCTTTTAAAACAATAAACTTGTGCAGTACTGCTAATCTTACTTTCGATTATTAAAAAAAATAAATAAATTTCCTTTACAGGGCTCGAAATAATTTCCGGAGAGTCTCCGGACACGATGACCGGCCAAATTCATTTTACCTCGGTCACGTACCGTTTCTGGCCTGTCAAATTATATAAAATAAATAACTCTTAAAACAGGGGCCCATGAACCAAAACTGGCGTTATATATTTCCAAAAAGGTTGTTGCTTAGAGCTTATAGCACTTTAACGCAATCATTTTCAACAACGGTTCTTCAGTGTTGCATTTCACCTAGGATTTCAGATCAAAGTTCCGCAAATGACAATACACAGCGACTTGCTACAACTGAAACAACTGAACAGCATGGAAATTTTAATTTATTTCATTTTCAAAACGATCAAATGTGACTGGTCAACGTGACCGGCAAGACGAAAGTTGACCGGTCAACTCCCATTGTCCGTTGACCGGCCGTTATTTCGAGCCCTGGTTTACATCCAGCTTGTAAACAGGCCATTTCGCAAAATCAGTAATTTCCTTTCAAGATAAATTGTAGTTTATTAATATTGAAACAGGACAAATAATACCATTGTTACGTTTATTAAATGGTAATGTAGTTGCTTTCCAGTTGTATACTTCTCTATTTAACTAAGAGTCTAAGAGACAAATATTATGATATGCAAAATTTGGGGCACAAACGAAGCCTATTATGGTATTTTCCGAAGTGGGCTATGGGAAGTGTTCTAAAACAAAATTAAACCAGTTTAAAAAATCTAATCTGGTTTGAAAAACAATGAACTTTTCAAACCAAAAACAAAATTAAACCACGACATGTACACCAACATGGCTGCCGTTCCATTGTTTAGGTACACCAACATCGCCGTCGTGAGGTCGCGTGAAAACACGGTTTGTTCAAAGCCGGTTGATACTATATGATTATAGTAATCACGGCCAGTCTCGAGAATGAGTTGCGTTAACAAAGAAACTCATGATCATTGGTACTTGGTCCCAAGCCTTTCGACCGAGAGTCGTTTTAACGCTTGATAACTTAACGAAGTGTTTTCCTTATGCGGATCAAAAGCGTAACCACTGAATTAAGTATAGTAAGTGGTCACTCATACTCACGAGCTGAATTGAGCTGAAACTGAGAAAAATATACCATTATTCAAACAATAAATACCTTAAATCGTTTTCGTTTGATCATAGGCTGCATTTGCTGACGCTCACGAAAACCTTGAAACGTTCTATGATATGCCCAGAATGCTATGTTTGCGTGTAAGCTCATTTTTGAATGAACGGTGTTTTGACTATTATGACGTCAGAATAATGCGAGAGATAACATCTGCGGTTATGTTCTTTATTATTATCACTGTAACTAGGGTAAACACTTTGTTGAGTCGATTTTCCCGTGAATGCTTTAAATCTTTTGCTGTCAAAGCAATTTCTCCATGTTGATCACGCAAATAATTTTTAAGCTTACTTTTCTTGGTAAGTATAGTAACGTCTTAACGAGAGCTTTGTTTTTGGCCGGAAACCCCCCATTTTCGGCGAAGATCTCTGGCCTCCCGTTTTCGCTAAATATTCTCCCGGTTTTTGAAACTCTTCCTAGCCAAAGAAAGATATTTTTTCTTTGTTTAACCAGTCTTTTTAGCACGATTCTTTGCCGTTTTTCTGTGGTTTCTTGGCCATTTTTTACCCTTTTGGCATTGTAGGATGAGCCTGCGGTAATTTTGGGCGCGGTAACGCACTGGATTGCGTCAACTTTGTGCAAGGTTTGTGTTCATTCGTGGGATCAAAGGGCCTTAGCTTTCACTGCCACTGCCTGTTAAAAACTCCACTATTTTCCTTTGACTGTGATCGCAAATTGCAGGAAATGGCACCTTGAAGGCATATATCTTAGTTAAAAATTTTCTCGGTAGAGCATGCCCCCGGACCCTTTTAGACAGTTGCGCCTGCGGCGCTTGTGGGCGCGGCTACGCCGCTCCAAAAACCTTCCTTTTTCTTAGTTGACAAGGTTGGAATCTCTTGCTACTCCAAAATGGCCACCGTTCCATTGTTTAGGTACACCAACATGGCCGCCGTGAGGTCACCGGAAAACAAGGTTTATTCAAAGGCCGTTGATACTATATGATTATCCGGTAATGCCAGTCTCGAGAAATGAGTTGCGCTAACAAAGAAACTTATGATAATTGGTACTTGGTCCCAAGCCTTTCGATCGAGAATAGTTTTAACGCTTGATAACTTTGCAAAGTGTTTTTCTTATGTGGATCAAAAGCGTAAACACGGAAATTAAGTGTTAAGTGGTCGCTCACGAGCTGAATCGAGTTGAAACTGAGAAAACTATACCTTTAAACAATAAATACCTTAAACCGTTTTCGTTTGATCATAGGCTGCATCTGCTGACGCTCACGAAAACCTTGAAACGTTCTATGATATGCCCAGAATGCTATGTTTGCGTGTAGGCTCATTTTTGATTGAACGGTGTTTTGACTATGATGACGTCAGAATAATGCGAACATCTGCGGTTATGTTCTTTGTTCTATTTCGGAAACTATGGACTATGGAATAACATCACTGTAACTAGGGTAAACCGTTTGTTGAATCGATTTTCCC
>NC_090877.1:11897270-11902270 GCF_036669935.1 Montipora foliosa | reverse complement strand
GAAAACTGGATACAATCATTCTGTTCATGTTTTGACACCAAGAATGGTGTCTGCGTCCAAAGCAACTACGCAATTCAGACTCCTAATGTGCCAACACCTGCAAATTATTTGGATGCCATTGAAGAACGAAACACGAAGCAATGGAGTTTCCGTTATTCAAGGATATGGAAACGAGTGGCCCTTTATTCTGTAATTAAGCCCCGTGTCCTTTCATTTGGGCTCGATGCCTGAATTTGTCTCCTTATTCCTTGAGGGATATAATTCCTTTACGATTAGGCGTACAATTCGTATTTGCCGACCATTTCGGAAATGATTCTTCCTGCAATCTTTTGTTGGGTGATTTCTGGAGGAATCATTTCGGAAATTGTCAGCAGCAAATATAAACCGTTATCCCGATCGCTACCAGATTTGAAAGATAAGATGATATCATCGTAAGCCAGTTAACAAAACTGATCAAACTGCTGGTTAGTGTGTTAGGTGACGTCACTTCTGCATGCATAAAACTATTGTCTGTAGGTATGACGTCAATTCTACATATATAAAATCTATTGTTTGTAGGTATGACGTAAGAGAAACAGAGCAAGCAAGAATTAACTGCGTGCTTATAGCCAATCAAAATCGAGCTGGTGACACCAATGTATAATAATCACATTTAATGCTTAAGGGCCCACAGACGGATTTTTCGCGCGTTGCCAAGGAAGTGAGGTGTTACTTCCGGTAACTGACGTCATCATATCATGAGCTGACAAGAAAACCCACTCACAAGCAAAAGTCACCGCTCAAACTGTTGTTTCCATCGAAGCTTTTTCCTCGCCCTTCCTCGCGCTCGTTTCCAGATCAACTGCGCATGCGTAAAGGAACTGACTTCCGGTTTGAGAAAAAGCTAAATTTCCGGCGGTTTTGAATTGAATTAAATTTTTTTTACATGGCACGTTTAACCCCCAAATACAGAATATAGCTAAGCATTGATTTTTTAAAATCATCTTTTTTGAAAAAGTTATGGGTATTTCAGTATCGTTTATGTCTTTAAAAAAAACATTTTTCAAAATAAAAAGAAAACCATGCTTGGCTGGATGCAAAAACGAATACAAATTATCAAACCATCGATTAAATACCCAAATTGCGTGGCACGGAGACAAATTTTTGGGGTGCGTTACTGAGGATGTAATAGTCAAGTACTGAGGATGTAATAGTCAAGTAACGTGAAAAAAACTGGCATTATTTTGGTCAGTTTCCAATTTTTGTAAGCAAATGACCCTAAATATGACGTCATCATGCCACCCCCATGGTCACGTGACCAATAAAAGAAAACTCTAAATTTGTCTCTGTGCTACGCTATTTGGTTATTTAATCGATGGTTTGATAATTTGTATTCGTTTTTGCATCCAGCCAGGCATGGTTTTATTTTTATTTTGAAAAATGGTCTTTTTAAAGACATAAACGATACGGAAATAGCCATAACTTTTTCAAAAAAGATGATTTGAAAAAATCAATGCTTAGCTATATTCTGTATTTGGGGGTGAGACGTGCCATGTAAAAAAAACATAATAACTCCATTTAAAGACCGCCGGAAATTTAGCTTTTTCTCAAACCGGAAGTCAGTTCGTTTACGCATGCGCAGTTGATCTGAGAACGAGCGTGAGGAAGGGCGAGGAAAAACCTTCGATGGAAACAACAATTTGTGCGGTGACTTTTGCTTGTGAGTGGGTTTTCTTGTCAGCTCATGATATGATGACGTTACTTAACGGAAGTAATATTTCACTTCCTTAGCAACGCGCGAAAAATCCGTCTGTGGTCCCTTAAACAAAATGTCAACGTGTTGACTTTTATTGGAGCGCTTAATTCTAGTAAGACTAAGTAACAGCTAACGCTGTAGTGAATGAGATTGACGTTTCCTCAACGGCCAGAGGCGTCAGTCCCAACAGCCTCTCAGAAAAAAAAGAAACTGAGTTCTGCAAACTAACCCACAGAGAATGAACGCTCGGTAGGCTTTTGACGAAAATTTGGCTGTAAGCAGGGGATCGTTAGGGAGGGAAAGAAATCTCTAAGAAAGGGATGGCGATAGACACAAGCGGGCCTTAAATTCAACATGGGGGATGGGTGAGTGAGGTAAATGCCGTCTACAATGCAGGCGTATCTTCTAAAAGACCTTAATGGTTTTTACTCAGGTTTACTTGAGGTTGTATAATTTCTAGAATTTTACAGCATTTATAATTGAAACTTATTTACCCGTGCATTCTTACACTATACAGGAGACAGGAACACATACCGTGCATTTTTACCTTTCGACACACCCATCCGAAAAATTAGGGACTTAAAGATAGTGGACAACGGTAGGCTGGGACGGTTGGATGCGTATACCGGAGACTTTGGACGAGTACGGTAGAAAGGTGCGAAAATTTTTAACTTAAGATTCGGCCAACACGACCGTAGGACGGTGGAATAAACATGTCTTTTGAAGAGGCGAGAAATTCTCTTGTAATTTCTTTTGCAGAAGGTTCAATTAGCCAGGAGGAATTTCTTATTTTATATCATGAATACGAATCAGTGAATCCTCTTTATCCTTACTGGGAAATATTTGAACCATTTTGTTTAGATTCCTTGGATTCTAGCGAGTGTAAATCCGCTAAGGGGAATTGGTTCATAAACAAAAAATGCGGCTACAATTATCTCTTTTACCTTTCTTTTCTGCTTTCCTCCTGTGTCATGGTGGATTATGGATAACGCTACATTGAAAACAAGCAAATTTTGGTTTGAGCCGCGATGTGGCCGAGTGATGTCTTTGAATGAACTCAAAATTTTCGCTAGATTTTTTCCATTTCAGCGATGGATAAATCAAGACAAACACAACCAAATGCACATTTAACCCATTGGGTGATCAGTTTTCAATGCATAATAAAGGAAAAGACTAAAATAGTCGAATAATTATGGACGAATTCCTACCGTTTTCACCGTAGATTCCACGACGAGAAACCCAGCGAAAACATACCGTCCAGGTAGAAACACGACGTTCAAATGTCACGGGGATTTTGCGTGACATGACACTCATCTAAACGTCCCAGTCTACCGTCGTGTACTATCTTAAAGTCCCTAATGGTTTTTGCCCTGACTGGGAATCGAACCCACGCCTCCCTGATTACTAGTCGGGCATGCTAAGCCACTACACCATCAAGGCTACCGCCCTGGCAACGCGGCAGATTAATGAGGTGACTTAGCAGCGTGAGGATCCCTAGGGCCCAACTTTCCTTCTTGAGTGTGTATCCTTGCCTCTAAAACCCCAGACAGGGTTTAGAACACATGAAAGTTAGACATTTCGAGGCAAATGAAAGGTATAGACTATATATACAGGAGAAAGGAACTCATACCGCGTGCATTTTTACCTTTCGAAAGGTAAAAATGCACGGTATGTGTTCCTGTCTCCTCTATATTGTCTATACCTTTCATTTGCCTCGGAATTTCTAACTTTCATGCATTCTTACACTATGATCGAAAAAAAGGAAAAAGAAAAGAACTTCTCTGTGTATTACTCGTGCTGCAATATTCTCCGGTAAATCCGAGAGAGCACTCGCAGCGATATCCTTGATCAGTGAATCCTGTTTGACAGCGGCCATTGGAAGAACATCGATTGTTGACGCAAAAGTTCTGTTGAAAAAAAGAAATTAATCACTTTAATTTCTGTTGTTTTCTTCACGTGTCTTTACAACAGGTTAAATTCTTGCAGTGAGAAAAGCTGGATGTGTCCTGCCCAATCAAACCGGAGTAATTTTGCTACAGGACGTCACTTTTTACATCATCATCAGCCTTTCGAAGCGTGATGAAACATGCGAAAACGCCAAACATTTTTTTTCTTTAATTGAAAAATTCAGGTAGCTTCAACGCCATTCGAAGCCATAAACTCTGCGGTGCCGGTGTAATTCTTTACCAACTGAGCTATGAAGCCATTCAGTTGGTACTGACAGCACTGCACCGCTGCATCGCTGCACCGCTGCACCGCTGCTTAAGTTCGAGGATCACTTCTCACTTTCGTGTAGAACCCGCCGCACTTCAAGTAGACATTTATTTATTATATAATGATCAAAATATCTATTTTTTGATTGGCCAATGGCGAATGCATAAATAGGTTATAGAGTGCAGTCCAGGTTATAGAGTGCAACACGGAAGTTGCTATGGAAACACCGGGGAAGCTCCAAATTTGAACACCAAAGTGAAAAAAAAAAATGGCTGACAGTCTGTTTGCTTTGTCAAACCAAAACATCGTTGAGCAACTTAAAGAAAATGCGAAAAACAAAAACACGTTGAAAGCTACACAGAGCTGGTTGAATGTCTGGCAAACAGGGCGACTGAAAGAAAACTAAACCCAAAACTAGCACGAACAAAGTAGCGCGTTTGAGTAATTTTGTTGAGAATATAATAAATAAAAAATCGTATGAACCTGCTCGTGCATTTCGTGATTTATGGTCACTCGTAATGTTTTAAAAGTTCTCAAATTGCCTCGCCTACGGCTCGTGCAATTTTGAGAACTTTCAAAACATCACACGTGCCCATAAATCACGAAATGCACTAGCGTTCATACGATTTCCTATACTTATTTCATTCACAAATTTATGAGAAAGAGCATGCTTGATTTGGATGCCTGAACTATAAGAAACGACCCATCCAAAAGACAACAATTGCATGTCTGTATTGAGAGCTATTTGAAAAAACATGTCATCTTAACTCATACTTCCTCAATGTGGCTTTTTCGCAAGTTACGATGTCTTTGTTTGCCAGACCCACTGGTATTTTGACATAAATTCAGTTCATGTTAAAACGTCCAGCCCTTGTAAAGATCAACGGCCCATAATATTATCAAGGAGAGGCAAGGGGCAAGGCAAGGCTCACTGTCAGGAAAAGAAAAAGCCACCTCACCTTCGTTGCTCTATAAGTGGAACCTTCTCGAATTTTAAGATCTCCAGGATGCAACTGATGGTCTGAATCACTTAGTTCGCAAAGGTATTTTC
>NC_090877.1:11859770-11892270 GCF_036669935.1 Montipora foliosa | reverse complement strand
TGTTTTATATTTACACTTATAAAACACTTTTAGCTTGGTAATGACCGAAGTTCGGTCGAAACGTTGCGCTCTTTTACCGTTAGCCTTACCCTAGTCACCATAACAATGGAGCGAGAGCACGATTGATCATTAAGTCTCATGCTTTATTTAAAACATAACAGCGGCGACCTAGTACCTGAGAAAACAGATTAATGTTTGAAAATTAAGCTAAAATTCTTACAGTTTTGCGGGGCCATTATATAACGAGCGTTGATTAGGGGGAAACTTGAATTCTTTCTCTATTCGGTCAACCAACCAGTAAACTCAAGCCAAATGAGTTGTAAAGGAATTTGCTCCTTCCTCAGTCAAATTGCAGTACAAAGTATAGCTATTACCCTACTTTTAACTGCAATGTTTCAGGGAAGCGGTAAGCTTATTTTTTTGCCACCCCGTTTTATGTTTCAGTACTACTGGAGGCGCCGCCAAAGCCGCTTAGGGTAGTTTAGCGCTTTTCATCTAACTTGCTTAAGCAGCAGTGTGATTCGGAGCTTTGTTGGGCAATCTTCATGTTTCTTTCGCAACAGGAAATTTTGCAGCTTTGTCTCTCTTTTAATTTCATAGAGGTGGTAGCGACATAGACTTGGAGTGAACTTGAGGTTAATAGCTTCCCAATTTAGCTGGAGGCATCGATCTTCAAAATACAAAAATGTCGCGCGCGGGGTCGCGCGCTCTTACCGTTATTTTTTACTTCAAATTGACTACGATAAGGTTCTCCTTATCAATCCCACAAGCGATTACTCACTGAAAAAGCTGCTGATTTCTTTAAGAAATCTCATTTTATTTCCTACTGATTGTCTGGGCATCGCTGCGTGCCACCGGTTGTCTTAGACGAGCTTGCAATATGTCGCTGAAAAGAACAATTTAGAAAATTGAGTCAGCTGGGGGTTCTCTGTTTGATAGCTTTTCTTCATTTAAATTAAAACATGTTGGTTTTGATTTCAAAGTATACTGAATTATATGCCTATATATTAGTTTCTCTCTCTTAGAGGTAGTCGGAGTTTTTCTGGAAATTTCCCTGCGTTTTCCATTCACAAACGCGAAGTGGTCAAATTAGCAGAAACATCGCCTCAAAATGAGGTGGGGAATTGCAAAAAAAAAAAAAACCTAATTTTAAAGAATTTTTTTTTTTTCATTGCCTTCCATAACAAGAACTTTGAATCCTTTTTCCTTTGAATAATTACACTAAAATTTGAAGATATTTATTGTCGTGTAGGTGCAAAATGTAGCCTACAGGACAATTAAGAGATCCGCCGAAATCAGAACTGATTTCGATACGCACTTTGACTATGCTTAGTTTTTTTCTTTCAAGTGTTACAAAGTTCGGCAAGAAATGCGCGAATTTAACACAGGTTCACCATTGTTCCTACAAAGCCAAAAATTCATCTCCTAAACGAGGTTATTTATCACCTGGCAATTCCATCGTTTTGGAAATAGAAGCTGCTTTGTTATTCATCAGCGTCACAAATTCTTGCCGATTTTTGAGCACATTTGTGGAAATTCAAACACGCTTCCAACAGACCTGTTTATTTTTGTGATTTATGCACGCGCTGCGGGTCTATTTGCCACCACGGACTTACACTCGATCACTCACTCACTCACTCACTCACTCTAACAACCCGATGACATAGTGTGTAGTGCATATATAATCTCTATACAGTTATACATCTCTATGCAGTTATATATGCAGTTATATATATAGTCAAAACAACAGACAAGTTGTGAAAGACTGCTTTAATTTTACGAAATCAAGGATAACTGAGGTAATTATTTCAAATTACACAGATTTGAGCTCGCAAAGATTTGTTCCTGGTTTTTTGCAAATGGTAGCACTCTTGAATTAGCCACATTACACAGTATATCATTATGCCATTTCTCCCCGATTAGGACTTGTTTACACTGTCAAATCCAACTGTTTCACATTACCAAATCACTTAGCAACAAATCGTGAATCGAACATTTTATAGGGATGACCAAATTAATTAGCAAGGTCTCTGACGAGAGACCCGAGGAATTAAGATTAACGCATACAGCGCTTTCTCCTGGTGCGCTCTGGAGTGGGCTATGAAACATCGAGGCCATGCAAATCGCCATCATTGTAGTGACAAATCTAGTTGTCGGTAAATTCTGCTTTTCGTTTTTCCACAAACGCAGTCATTCCCTCTTTGCGGTCGTCCTTGCAAAAAAATAAATTGAAAACGATTACGAGGAAAGAAAGCCATTATTTTGTTTTTTCTCGTCAAGGTGGCCCTGAACAAAGAATCGATCGCCATGTTTGATGATCCTCAGACGAATTCTTATACATTAACAAGCATTTTCTTTTGTTTGGGGAAAAAAACAAGGCCGACGATCACATGGGTGAATGCCAGAAATAAATATGCATATGAAATTTTCATATGTTCTATATCATTCACATAAAACATTTTAATGGAAGACATTGAAGTCTTCAAATGGTCCACATTCAAGTCAAGTCAAGGTGGGGTGATGATATACGCTGGGAACAAGCGTGGATATTACAGTGGTTACCATTGGTCCAAAATGGAAGCAAGCCAATTACAACAAACGTTTCATTTGAGACTACGCAAGCATCAAAGCAAATGGAAGCCTCTACATTGGACGATTATGTATAGACGGATTGAAACATTGATTTTAGTGATACATTACAGAACTCACTGTTGAGAACGTTGAGTGAAATATTCGTTTCTCAAAGTGCAGGCCTTCTGACAAAGAGCTCTCATAACCTGGCACAAAACAAGCAATCAAATCAAAAACATTCATCGAACTTGGTGCTTTACACTTATTATGTCAATCACTATTATCTAAATTACCGGTATAGTAACGGTATGTCAAATCATAGACAGTTGTTAAATATAAAGGTTTGTAAAAGAAACCTTAAATTTGCTTTAAAAAATGGAAATAAAGAATACCTTCTTGCAATAAACTTATACCATGCAAAAGTGTTTTCTTCTTTCTTCTCTACCACATTCTTGAGAAGTTAGAGAGGAAAGAACATTTGAACGGATTCGATGTGATTTCACCAAATTACCATTTTTCAAGTTTTCATTATTAAGAAAAATGACATGGATACACTCACTTTCGCTGTACCTGCCACTGGAGCAACTTTTAATATTAACAGCTTTAACACCACAGTTTATTCAGAAAATCAGCCCACGGATTAACATTACCTGTATTGACTGCTTCTTTGGCAAGCTGTACAGCAATTTTTGACAAGCCAGCTATCTTTTCTGCAGTCTTAACTGCTTCATTTACTAATTCTTCTGCAGGAAAAACTTTGCTGACCAACCCTGCAAAGAAGAACACTTCAGTTCTCAGGTAGACTGGCTTGACTTTTTCGAGGAGCATTCCTGGAGCAACTCTTATGAGATAAAGATTTCTAATTCTAGTTACTTTATGTAAACACAGATTAGCAAAGCCTAAAAATGTGTCTCCCGTCAATTTTGGCCTTTAAGTAACTTAACAATCAAAATTTTAAAAAAGTAACATACTGGGTAATTCTTTAAAAAATTTTTGCTTTCAGAAATGAGTGCATATGTACCAGATTTTTGTGCTTCTTCTGCTGATATAGGATCTCCAGTTAAGATCATCTCCATGGCAAGAGATTTTCCTACAGCTCGAGGAAGGCGCTGTGTTCCACCAGCCCCTACGGAAAAAAAAGAAAAACGTTTACAACCTCCTGCAAATGTAAAAGACTCATTATTCTTGTCAGGATCTGGATGACAGTCAGTATTCTCCAAGGGACTGGGGAAAGGAGAATAGAAAAAATCAAGCACAAAAAAGAAAACAGTATCAAACCAGGAATTGTGCCAAGGAGAATCTCTGGTTGGCCAAACTTGGCCTTGTTGCCTGCATAAATGATATCACACATCATAGCCAGCTCGCAACCACCCCCAAGCTGTTGAACAAAAATATCAAATAGCTATTAAACAAGTCAATACATAGTTCCAAGACAGAGAAGAGAGACTCTATTAAGCTGAGCCTTTTTATTGTTCACAAGCACTAAGAATAATATTACAATAAAATTATTATTCAGGCTGGGTGGATGGGTGGGGTCAGGAAGGATCAAAACTAAATCACTAACAAAGTTCTCAGACTCACAGCAAATCCATTGACTGCAGCAATGACAGGCTTCCTACAGCGAGCCACTCTAGTCCAGTGGGCCAGAAAATCACCAAGTAAGCATTTCTGGTAAGTTAAATTCTGCATTTCTTTTATGTCAGCTCCAGCTGGGTTTAAACAGGAAAATAATAATAATAATAATAATAATAATAATTGTTCCTTTTAAATATGTTAACGACTTACCCAACTGTTTGTCACTTTCCCAACCAAGAATGTATGCAGATGATACTCATCTAAAGTATTCTGATAAAGACATCTGCTCCATTCAGGAGCACCACTCACCCCTGAACCAGCCTAAACCAGCCCCACTTAGTGTTTTACTCTGTCTAATACCAGAGGATTTTACTAGTCAATGAGGAACCCCCAGCAGTCAATGGGTTAAATCAAGATTTATGAAATAGAAATCACTGGCTCTGCACAATAAATTGACTCTCAACATGACAAAAACTGAATTTATACTGATTGGATCAAAACAAAAATTAAATCTCCCACACCCCCCCACCCCAAGTTCAGAAATTAATGTTCCAAAACTAAACAGCGTCCATTTTACCAAGTCTCTTCATGTATTAATTGATGAAAATTTAACATGGAGTTATCATAAATTAATGCAATATCGAAAAGAAAATCTTCTGGTATTGGATCTATTAAATGAAGTGTTCATTGTGTTCCAACTGCATTCCTGCATAATATCTATCACGGGTTAGTTTAATCCCACTTCGACTATTGTAGTCTTGTATAGGGTAGCTGTGGCAAAACATTATCTGATAAATTACAGAAAATCCAAAATCACAGGGCTCGCATCTTTAATTTCTAATTATGATGCTGTCATCTAAATCAACTACTTAAAAAGTTGAGCTGGGACAACTTAGAAACTCAATGTCAAAAACTAAAAGCAGAGATCATCCATAAGTGGCCTTGTACCAGATTACTTGTCTTCACAATTCATACTGTGAAGTGATATGGTTACTCCTTACAATTTACGTGATTCTGAGAATAAGCTTCCTGTTCCCTTGCCATGTACTAACTATTATAAAAACAGCTTTGGGTTACAGTGGTGCATTCCTTTGGAACAGTCTGCCCTCAGTTGTTAGACAAGCAACATCTCTGACTAGCTTTCGATGGTTGTTAATTAATTCTGAGACAGTATTCATGAAAAACAGGTTTTATATTATTCTCTTAGTTAGTAATATTCTGAATTCGGAAACGTTTGAACCCACAAAAGACCAATGCAAACCCTGTTTAAGTCCTAAATCTTTCAGGCTTCTCTGTGCAATTGCTAAAATTGGAGGATCATAGCCTCACTTGATTTCATATCCGTAGTTCAATATATGATTCATTTCATATATCATTTCATTGTTGATTCTGAAATATAGAAGTTGTATTTGTATTTGTATATAGTCTTAGGGTGATGCACAGAATGTTTTCTTTTCTTTTATTACATAGATAGTAATATTTATATCTATAGATACATGATGTTTGTTCCGTGTATAAATAAAGATGATGATGACGATGATGATGATGATGATGATGATGATGATGAATAACAGTTTAGCAATGAAACTAAGAACACACCCAAAAATGATGCATGGTTTGAGTGAATGGAAGTACAAAAGAAATGCCACATGGCAGAAAAAGCTTGAAATGATAGTCCATTAAACCAGACTAGTGTTTGTTAAGCAATGAATGGAATGTTGTTTGCTGATGTAACTGTTGTACAAAAAAAGTGAAGTCAACAGTGATCTTGGTGATAGAAACATCTTTTCCTTTGTCAAATTCGTTCATTAGAGAAACAAGTCTCAAATCTAAAACAAAAAACTAGATCACCTTGAGTTCCTTTCATTTAGCAGGCCTTCTGATATTACGCGATGGTGCGATTTCGCACAATCGACCTCAAATCGCATCCGATCGCACAATTCACGAAAAATCGCATAATTCACAAAAGGACGCAGAAAATTCATAAAATGAAAAATAAATCAAGACGTTTCTTAGAAATTCCTGCATAAATACGCCATTTTTAAGAAGATTTATCTTGGAAAAAGGCTAAAAAACCTTTGTCATCTCTTGTCACCTTCGATTTCGTAAACATTCGAAGTTCAAGGCTTTATTTTTCATGTCGGGGACCTGGTACGAGTCTCCTTCTATTGGTGCAACACAAACACGCCCTTATATACACACCACTGAAATGACACAGTTGCCTTCTCTAATAGAAGGGATTTGTGAAAAATAAGCGAAGTTGTAAGTTTTTCGGCAAAATGTAGTTTCTTTCGTTGAAAACTGATAAAAACTTACTCATGGATAAGTTTGTTGTGAAAACGCTCGCTTTTTCTTTGACGAAGAAGGAATTTCCCACATTCTGCCCGATCTGACAGCTCACAATCGAGCAAGAAAGTACCTTAGGTACACTCCACTTGGACGATGGACTGATGTTTTTCTCGTCGTGCAATATTAGGGCCTTTTATACGAAAGAAGGAACGCAAAAGGAACTATTTATGCGAATATATATTCCCAGGTCAATATAAGCCGCGGCTTGAAAAAGACGTGAACGTAGATTTTTTACCATTTATACGGGGTGAACATTCGAGTCTTCTGTAAGCCGCGGCCAGAGAAAGCCGTGGCTTATTTTCTCTCGTATAAATGGGGGTATGGCCCTATTGTGATTGACCATCTTCGGAAGTTCGTGGTTGACGAGCACCTTGATCATTCATTTGGCATGTTAGCTGTGTCCTTTCAACTTTTAACGTGGTGCACCGGTAGTGCAGAAGACCTCATTTTTTCTATTTATCCCAACTAATGTCGATCGAGATACATAATTACTGTTCCTTTGTGTTCAAAATGTCTTTAGGGCAGCAAAAAAGTGTTTTTCTTAACCTGAAACCGTATAAAACAAGCTTAAAATTGCTGAGAAAAAAATCGCATAATTTACATTATTTATCGCATAATTGGCCTTTCTAATCGCACAATGTGCCCTGAAAAAATCGCATAATTTGCATTTTTTAATCGCACCCTATCAGAAGGCCTGATTTAGGTCCAGTGACTGAGAAGATATAAAATCGTTAAATGCTTGCTCCACAGCCAAATGGTAAAGGTAACAACAAGGACAATAATAATAATAATAATAATAATAATAATAATAATAATAATAATAATAATAATAATAATAATAGGACATTTATAATGCGCAAATTCCATAAAACGTTCAAATGCGCATGACAAGATTAAAAAAACGAAATAAAAAGGCTAAAAGCTAAAATTACAATTAAGAGTAAACTTACAATAATTTAAAAAGCTAAAATTACAGTTAAAAGTAAACTCACAATAATAAAAACAACTATGATAACAATGCATGATGGAAAAGGTGAGTTTTTAGCTTGGCTTTAAGAATACTAACTGTGCTGGCGCTTCTTATGTCAAATGGTAACGCATTCCCCAGTTTCGGTGCAGCACAGGTAAAAGAACAATCACCTAGTGTAGCTTTAGATTTAAAACATGGATAACTAAGTAAAAGGTTATCACTAGAATTCCTTAGATTGTATTTAGATGGGAGCCTAAGACAAACGAGAGAAGATAAATAAGTAGGCGCTAACTGATTAAGATTCTTAAAAGTAATCAAAAGTATTTTAAAATCAATTCAATATTTAATCGGCAACCAGTGTAATTCATAAATAAGAGGCGTTACAAAATTGTGTTCTCTAAAAATCAGTCTGGCGCAAGCGTTCTGTACTTGTTCCAGTTTATTCAACATTCATATATCATTTCATATATCATTTCATAATGACGATGAAATAACAGCAATGTGGATGATGATGATAAAGATGAAAATGAAGATTGGCAAAGACAACCATGGTGGTAACAAAGATGATGATGACGACAATGAATTGTGGGTGCACAAGATCTTGAAAGATTAAGTCAACAGTATTGTACATGTACTTACCTGCAAAAGCTTTCTCACTCCCTGTGATGACAATGGCACCAACATTTTTATCAGTTTCAAAGTCATCTAGAGCATCTTGCAGCTCAGCCATCAGTTGATCACAAAGAGCATTCAGTGCCTTGGGTCTGTTAAGCTGAATGAAGCCTACATTTTGTCTTTCTCCCTTCTTTTCAGTCTTGATCATCTCAAAACTTCTAGCAGCTGAAAACAACCAAAGTGTTTTCACAGGCATAAAGCTTGCAGAGTAACTGGGTGAAATCCACCCTGCAAGGGAGGGGCTTATGGGAGAGGGGAGGGGGGGGGGGGTGTGGGCTAGTCAGCCCCACCCACACACTTGTTTCCTACGGTGTTGTTTTCTCCTGAATCTCTTCCCACTTCCCTCCCACTTTCGTGATCCATACCAAATCCTAGCGCCCCATTTTCAAACGGGAATCGAATTCGGGTTCAAAAGAACCACAGATCGCGCGTACGTACTGTAGCCAATTAGTTACGACTATTAAATGGTAGGGTATTCATTAGTGACCTGTTTTGGAGTTCTTTATTAGTCCCAAGAGTTTGAAGATTTTTTGCATTGTTCCTGAAAGTAAGCTTATAGTAATAACGTAAGCTTATGATAATCAAGCTGAACCTTTCAATGCTATTGGATGACCCTATTAACACTATTTGTTTCAAATGAAGTCAGAAATTGTCCAAACAAATTAAAAATACAAACAAACCTGAGCAATACGCTCGCGCAATGTTTAATCCCTGACAAGCTTGCACTGACCCAAGACCACTTAATCCACGTGCAATGTGAAACAACCTCTTCGACGCCATGCTTGACACTGTTTGTATTAGAGGCAAATTATGTGAACATGCTATGTGAACAATGTGAACAACTATATGATGGGTAGACAACTATGTGATGGCTTGACATGAAGTACTTGCCGTTGTAGGGCAAAAGTTGCGAACTCTTTTATGGAGCAAGGCTGGTGGGTGCGTGAAAGCCAATTCAGCCTTTCCATTTTAAGTAAAGGTGGCAATAATGCATATAACTTCCTATTCTACATTGTTTTTACTGTGTTCAAAAATATCAAAATAGGAATTTCTCGACTGGATGGTTTTTGATCGGCCAAAAAGTTTTATTGGAGCTCATCCTCCCCACCCTAGCTGGAATTTCACTCTGTTAGCTTAGCAGCCAGGCCAGAATTTAACCCCCGCCATGTTTGTTTAGCGCAGAAACGTTTAATTAAAATGACAAGGCACGCAAAAAATTGTACAGCAGGGACGGTTTACACCTATCACGAACGGAAGAAAGATACCAAGAAGTCTGGTTATGGAAGTAAGGCCGTGCGGTTTGGTAAAGATTCGGTTAAAGATTTCGACTGTTGTTCGTTAACACTCCAACCCTGTCGTGACCCTGTAATCACGCCAGACGGGTTTATGTACGACAGAGAGGCGATATTAGAGTGCTTACTACACCAGAAAACCGAGGCTGCGAGGAAAATGAAAGCATACGAGAAACAAAAGAAGAAACAACAAGCTGAAGAGGCTGGAAAAATGGAGGAAAAGGAGCGATCAAAGGTGGAATCATTTGTGAGTCTGGAGAAAAGAATCACTACAAAACCAAAAAGCACGTTTACTGTATCAAAGGAAAAGAGTACTACAGGAGATTCAGTCCAAATGGTTGACGAAATGCCATCTACATCGACTGGTGAGCCAAATAGTCTATTCATGCTAGAATGAGTTATACTAGTGTACTAGTAGTAGCTGTTGCTATGTAAGTGCCAACAAGCAGAGACAGTCATTACAATGCACAGTTTGGACATCACTAAACACCGAAACAACGAAACGAAACACCAAATCACCATGTATGATCCTACCATACGTTCAATACTTACCGACAAAGTTGCCTAATTAGGCCTATAGCGCACAAATCCAACCTTTGTCAGTTAGTATTCAATGCATGGGGACGTGTACAAAACATGGACCCCAGGTCCATGGATCACCCCCGTGGACCTGGTCCATGGACTGCCCCTGTGGACCACCCCTCATTTTGTACAGTTTCGAGCAGAAAAATCTTTTAAACGAAAGAGAGAAGTGATTCTAGCACTTATCTGGACAATTTAAGCAATTGTCTCTTACGGACACCTGAAAAATTCAGGCGGATCCAACAGGACTTAAACCCATGACCTCTGCGATGCCGGGGCAATTGTCTACTAACTGAGCTATGAAGCCACTCAGTTGGGAGCAGGTCATGTTTTACATAGATTAAGTCCTCCCCTTGAGGCCTTATCATGCCTTTTGGCCTGGGCCTGTCTTATGCCACACTAGTAGGAATAAGCTGACCAGTTCGCTCAGTTGGTTGAGCATTGGACTTCCGTGCAGGAGGTTGCGGGATCAAATCCCTGTCGGACTAACACTCAGGGTCTTTAAATAACTGAGGAGAAAGTGCTGCCTTTGTAATGACATTTTCAAATGGTCAGACTTTCTAGTCTTCTACGATAAGGACGATAAACCGTAGTCCCCGTCTCACATCACTTGTGTGGGCCATTGAAGAACCCACACACTGTTCAAGAAGAGGGCGCCTGCATAAAACTACTTCCTATTCAGTTTATTAAAAATGTAAACTGCACGGCTGACATTTGCGCCATAAAAAAAGCAGTCTGACAAAGTCCCACACAGTGTTGTTCATTGACCCTGAAAGTGAAATGGTCAACTAATATATTCATTCATTCATTCACTCATTTTGTTGAGCTCATTTGTTCTGGTGAAGGCCTCGCTCAATGTATATTTGAAGCACTGGTTAAAAACGAATTCCTTTGGAGCCACCAAATAGGTGATATAGGTGTCTAGAAGAGACACAACAGCCATTAACATTCCTGAAAGTGATTTTTTTGTAGACTTCGTTAAGCGACTCAAAAATGATGCGTGTTTTCACGGGTAAGATTAATAAAGAGAGAGCACGCGCCAATACAGTATATTAGCAGGCAAGTCAGACCTTTAAAGAAAACAACAAAACTTTTAAGTTTACAAGACATGTTTCAACAGAAACTTCTGTCATCTTTAGTTGATTAATATACAAAGCATTAGAAGTTGATTCAACACGCTTTCAACAAGCAATCAACATTTTTTACGCTTTCAACAGTGTTGGACGACCTGTTCAAACGCACCCAACATTTGGTTCAACAAAGTGTTGAATGCATGTTGAAGCAAATGTTGTAACCGTTTAAAGTGTCCCTGTGATAAAAAAAAAAACTTCCTTTTTTCTTCAGATTTTGAAAGAGTGTTTGCTTAACACCTGATTGGCAAAATTTTGAGCTTTGATTTTTATCCAAAGGCCGTTTACTTTGAGTGTAAGTTTTGGATTTCATGGCTTTACTCACATTGAATACTGGCCGATTGGACCTAAGAGGGTTGGATCCAGGAAAAAGTGACGTCTAGGGCTCACTAGCTTATAATTTCAGCGTGTGAATGCAGCTTATTATGTATGCAAAGGCGAGCTTAAAAGTCTGAAAGTCCAAAACTCCCATGTTGCATATTAATTATGTGGGGTACACAGGCATTGCATTCTTAAACTAGTGATTTGATGTCATTTTTTCCTCGATCCAGATCTCTCAAGACCTTAAAGTTAATAATGGTGGAACATTAAATAGGAAATTTTCAGTTAAAATAAACAGGTGTCCTTTTGAAATCAAGGCTTAAAACTTAAGTCGCTTAGTGTCAAGTTAAAGAAAAATAAAAATTGATTTTTTGGTAGCACGGGCACTTTAATTAATGGGCCTTAGGTTGGATAAAATCAATGCTATATACAAAATCGCCAAGGTGTTTTCAGTGTGAATCATGTCGTGGGGAATCAACTTCTCTTGCATTTCTTGCATGGCACATGAAAGTTGTTTTTTTTGTAGAATTTTTATTTTGCAAGATACAGCCATGGATTGTATGTCAAATTGATCATTTAATTGTGTACTTTATAGACAATATTATTTCCTTTGAAAATTAAATTAAATTGTTCGCAACTCAATGGTCACAAAACGAAAACAAACTGCCCACGCGGGACAAAATTGACAACGGTGGCCAATAAGAACATGTGCAGCTGGTTCAGTCTTGAGCTTGTTCACTCAATATAAATATTAAATATAAATATTTAAGATAAATATTAAAGAATGCTCAAAGCAAGTGCACAACACAATGGTCACAGAAATGGAACAAAAATGTGTTTTCACTCATCTCCGAACACAGGATCATAAATATCCACGAGAACAATGTTGCATCATGCTAGTTTGTCTAATGACATCACACATCAAAACACGCGCTTTCATTGTTTCTTGAAGTCACATGATAAGCGGCCGTTGTTCCCTTACTTTCTCTTGAACACTCGAAAATTTTCCTGCATACACGACACTCTCGTGCTTCCACTCAATTAAGGCTGCTGCCTCGTCAGCCTCACGTCTGATTCGTTGGCAATAATTTGGCAAGGCTTTCCATACAGCTCAAACGTATGGTGCGGTGCCTGTGTAGTTGAGTAATTATTTCTGGAATGGACTTTGGTTTAGTTGTCAAGATATGTATACGTTTACCATGTAAACAAGCCAGAGAGTTGCATAACTATGGAAAGCCATAACTTTGGGATGTAATCAGTTATGTTTTGGAGTTTTGTCAGTGTACTGTGGCAACATTATTATGTGGTGTGGTTTTGTCATTACGTGACCAGATCTGATGGTTACGAGTTGTGTTTCCATCATGATGTGTTGAGGTCTTCTTTTGACTTGCTGTGTTTATAATCACATAGAGGGATAAGCTCGACGTCACCACTTGAAATGTAAACAGGCCTGATTTTTGTCATTTATGGAAACATTAAATTTAGAACCAACAGTTTAAAGATCAGCTTAAGGGATTTTTTTACACATCTACATAGTTGTATACTAAACTAAGCAATTTTCACCTTAAAATTTTAATGTTCTTCATTCTAGGTTCAAGTAACTCTGAAATTAAAGACAAGAACCTTCCAAGTTTCTGGGTGCCATCGTTAACACCACAAGCAGAGCCTACACTTCTGAAGAAACCAGACACAAAGACCTTCTGTCCAATGAGTGGTAAACCACTAAGAATCAAGGATCTTATACCTGTCAAATTAACCCCCATTGATGACAGAGATGGTCGGCCAATGGTGGCAAAGTCAGAGAGGTACAAGTGCGCAGTCACCCATGATACTCTTGGGAATTCAGTGCCATGCGCTGTGCTGAAAAACACCGGCCATGTGGTGACCATGGACTGCATTGAAAAGTTAATCAGAAAGGACATGCTTTGTCCTTTCACAGGCTCACAGCTGAAGGACAGTGATATCATTCCTTTGCAGCGTGGAGGTACTGGCTTTGCTGGGTCAGGGGTGCATCTAGAGGCCAAAAAAGCAGGCCCTGTACTTCAGGCTTAAGCACAAGGATTTTGCACCAGCAATCTGCAATTATTACATGCAGGAATTTTTTTTTTGCTATAGAGGTGTAATTGTGAACATGAGGGACCTTCAAACTTTAGAGAAGATTCTTCCTAAAGATTATCTTTCCATCATGAGCCAAGTTTTTCAATCATGGTTAGCCCTGACCTCCACTCCGTTCGAAATCAAAGGGTTGTCATATTATTCACCACTAGTCACCTTGGTGACAAGCTGCTAGGGGGTTATCCAATATGCTTAACAATTATTCGCCAAAGAAAAACCGCGACTTTGTCTCCGTTTTTGTTCACCCGCGATATTCACCAAATTATTGTTTTAGCGTATTGTGACATAGGTGATTATTTGAAAAATATGCATTTTCTTTAAAACAATTCATTTCTTTGTCTGTCACCTCGACAAAACGGCTTGCGGCCATTTTGAAAAGACCGTTTAGGTGATTATTGCGTAATAATCACCTCAATTGAAATCAGTCAGTGCAGAGGATTTTCAATAATCACCTATGTAATTGGCGTGGTACGTTTTCACAGACACGTTTATCTTTCTTTCTTTTTTGTTAAAACAAAGGGTTCTAGACAATCTTGATAAATCCGAGAACAGAGAAACTACAACCATTTTTATAAGAACGTTCGGGCTGAAATTAAACAAAGTTTCAAGGACATACCCAGGCTGAGATTCAGTTAAGAACCTGTTTAGAGCGGTTTACAGTTGAGTGTCCAAAGCGATTACTTCGGCCAATCACAGCAGGTGCTAACAGCGCAATGAACCAATCCAAATTCGTAGCAATTCCGCGCAACTTGCTCAAAGCGCGGGAAAAACCGCGCATGCAAGTCGCGATTGGTTTTGGTTTTCCTTCTCATTGGTTATTAACTGGCATGGCGCGAGATTTTTTAACGAATCACTAAGCGTAGCAATTGTAATCGTGTAATTACTTTCGGCAGTCATTTCAAAACTGCTCTATTTTTCCCCTTTTTTTGTTTTTTGTCTTTTGTTTTTTTGTTTTTGTGAGTTGTCTAAATGAAGGTAAGAGAAATGGGACGATAAATAAAGGCAAAAGAAATGGAACGGTATGATACACTGAAGAACAGCTCAGTAGGTAGTCGAACTTGGTATACCACAAAACCTAAAGAAAATGTTAAGAGCGTTTTCAGTCAGGTTCAATTTCAGCCCCAAAAGTGGACGTTCTTACACTATATATTTAAAAAAGAGAGTAACTTTTACAGTGTTCGCCATCGGAACATTGCGGAATCAAGTTATTATTGCTAACCAATTCAGCTTACCAACTTAGTTTCCAAATTACAATCATGCAAAACTTGAGTGAACGGCCCTCCCTTTCATGTTATGGAGCATGAGTGGCAGTCGACAATACTCTAAACGAGATCACACTAAAGCGTGTTTACAGTCTTGTTACTTCCTATATATTTACTTTAAATAGGGAACGAAAATTAAAAGTCTAAACATTCGTGTACTGGCCTTGTTCCAAGCATATTGATGGTTTGCATCTGAAGTCAGAGCGGCCAAGTTGATGTACAGAGCAATGCAGCAAAATGCCCTTTGGGAATTTGACTCTATTATTCAAAACTTGTGGAAGCATTTTCTATTGTTTTGTACACCAACATGGCTGTCTTATCACGTGGATGAAAACCAAGATTGATGCTGAGGAAAACAAATCAATGAAAGAAAAAAGTGATCTTCGCACCTACCTGGACAATTTAAGCGGTCAGTGTAAAACGCAGACTGCAGACCAGGGATAAAATGCAGACTGAGGTTATAACGTAACTGTTGAAAAAGTTCAAACCCCTTAGAAATGCTAACCTTAGGCCTAACAAGACGCCTCCAAAGGCGTATCCGTGGAATGCGCAAACAGTTAGCACAAATTGTCGACTTACAGTGAACTTCAAGTACAGGTAAACTTCGGAAAATGGCGAGAGATTACCAGAAAGATACATCTGTAAAATAACTTGAAGTTGTCTGTTGTAAAAACTCAATAAGTTTAGATCTTGTGATAAAATTGATTAAAAAGACAAACGCAACTAGATTCATTTTGACAACGTTTCGACATCGTCCGATGTCATCGTCAAGCAATGAATTTTAATCGGATGAAGCATAACTTATAGTACAAGAACAATAGAATAATATATACAATAGTACGCTAACAATAAATGTGAAATCTAAGTAAATTGTTTTGCCCTGACAGAGTCTGACTGCACATTAAGTGATGGTTTTAATTCTTTGATGTAGAACATCTCATGAAAACTCGTTATTAATGTTACTAAATTTGCAAATGCAAACAACGAAGCCCTATTAGCGGGTTCTCGGGATACGGATCTTTATTTATTTTTTGGAATGAGACTTTATTTAAATCCTACAGTTTTACTTCCTTCCTTAACTCCGTTCATCCAAAAATTACAAGATCAGCCTTAAATTATCCGAAAACCTTATTACAGACCACAGTTCAACAACTTATCATCCTGGGCCAGTTGTTCAAAAGCCGATTAATGCTAATCTCAGAATAGAAAATATCCTGCAAAGGTTGGTCAAGACAACGTGAACATAGGCGTTGTTGCTTGCAATATTTCGGCTGGCCAACACCAGCCTTCTTCAGGTTTATTGAATGGATAAATGCTAAATGCTAGTAACAAGATCTTTATATTTACCGGAAATGACATAAAATGCTACGTGATGTGTTATAAAAACGGAAATGCATAAAAAAGAGGAGAGAGAATAATACATGATAACAAGATGAAAAAAACAAAAAAAAAAAAAAAAAAAAAATTTTAAAAGGTAGCTAAACTAAATTACATTTCATCTCTTCTGTTAAGGCCTGCAGGCTCCAGTGTTTTTCCTCTGTGTATGAGGAATGCCTCTCGAGCCTTTCTGATGGAGTCACGACTAGTGTGTAGTTGTTCGAGCGGTATAAGGATCATGTGATCCTCCGCGTGACCACTGGTCAGGAAGTGTCGTGAAACCGCAGTGGGGGTATAACTACAAAAGGGGCTTATAATAGGTCGCCTATGTTCATTAAAGCGGTCTTTAAGACGACGTTTGGTCGAACAACTACACACTAGTCGTGACTCCATCAGAAAGGCTCGAGAGGCATTCCTCATACACAGAGGAAAAACACTGGAGCCTGCAGGCCTTAACAGAAGAGATGAAATGTAATTTAGTTTAGCTACCTTTTAAAATTTTTTTTTTTTTTGTTTTTTTTTTTGTTTTTTTCATCTTGTTATCATGTATTATTCTCTCTCCTCTTTTTTATGCATTTCCGTTTTTATAACACATCACGTAGCATTTTTATGTCATTTCCGGTAAATATAAAGATCTTGTTACTAGCATTTAGCATTTATCCATTCAATAAACCTGAAGAAGGCTGGTGTTGGCCAGCCGAAATATTGCAAGCAACAACGCCTATGTTCACGTTGTCTTGACCAACCTTTGCAGGATATTCTCTATTTTAAAGTTTTTTATGGTGTGGTCACGATCTATTTTGATCCAACGTAGAGCAAGTTTGATCGTACACGGTTTTTGCAGTGGTTTAATCCTTAAAAAGCTAATCTCAGGTTAAAAATGAACAAACGAGTTTTATTCTCTACTCCCAAATGCTGTTCAAGGCTGATATTCCGTGAAACTTTACATTAGAAGAAGTCAATAAGCAAAGGAAACTTTCACCAAAAAGTTGAAAACATGAAACAAAAGTTTATGCTAATCCTGGATTAAGGTAATTGGCTTTCGAACAACCGGGCCATGTATTCGAATTCCGTTTCTTACAAACTGTTTAAATCTGCCGTGGCGAAGACACGAAGACAACATGTGTACTCCATTTCTCAGAATGCTCAAAAATGGAAAATTCCGTAAATTATTATGCGTTCTATAGTTCAGTCCAAAGTTCTAATTTTACAATTCCATTATTAGAGTAACTTGGTACCAAACGTTTCACAATAACTTGAAATCTCGTCAAGAAAAAAGCTTAAATCCAGTAGTCCAGTCTGGGTTGAAATCGTCAAAACTCTTTCTATTATCGATTCAAAACTCAACAAAAGCTACAAGTAGTAAATAGTTCTCACAAACTACAAACGTTCGTCATGATTCTACACTCGAGCTGAACAAAAAACTATCAAACGCGAAAACAAAAAACCCTAGTGATCGCTTCTCGAGAAAACACTGTCTAGTTACTGCACTACCACACGTACGCAATCCTACTTTAAAAAATATCCCGTATCTCCTCAGTTCCCCCCCCCCCCCCTTTCCCAGGCAAAAATCCCATACCCCACATATTTTTCCTAAGTTTTCCCGCGTCCTGATCGCTTTTCGGCCAAGGGCTACGGTCAAGTGCTCATGTATTACGTACGGTGTACTATTGTCAATGCCGTAAGGGGCAGGTATAGGACAGTTTCAGTTGTTTATTTCTTCTGGCATAGAGGGTAGGGAAATTCCCGTGATTTACCTGGGAGGATGGTGAGGATTTGGTCTGGTCGACGGTTTCCTATCAACCGAATGTGGCTTGTTTCTTCAAGAGATTGAAGTTGCCCTTTCGTAACATGTGGTACACGATATTGTTTTGGTCAATGTCATGATAGATATATTTGGTAGATACCCCCTGAGAAGGCATATGTGGTTCAGTAAAGTACTTAACCCAGAACGATTGAAGAAAATAAAAGCAAATCGAGAAACATTTTGCTTCAAGGCTGACAAGGTTCTTTTCACCACAAGCTTAAGCGGGTACTCTGAGCTTCTGACAGGCTTTCCAACACCACTGTGTATATGAGTTAAGCCCTTTCCGGCGGGGTTAGTAACTGGATGGGAGACAACTTGTTGACAGGAACATACGACCCAAAATTCTATTTAAATGCCCAAAAATGCGAACTTAGCAAGGTACAAGATTTTGTTAGCCTGCCTTACGCAAACAAATATTGACGCAAAAGTAAATAAATATTGATATGTAGTTTTTAAGGAGAGCAGAAGGAACTTTTAGGAAGTGTCGATCGAGAATAAGAATCTGCGAGATGAAAACATCATAAATTTTGTGCCACGAATATAATACAAGTTACCATCAGCCGAAAAAAAAATTCGGGAGATTTTTGTACGTTCAATCTGAGTTCAATTTTTCTATCCTACTTTTGGTCGTACAAGTAAAATCACAAAATCGAAAGTGACATCCATTTTAGCGGCCGCCTGTGATCAAGTTACCGTGCGTGTTTAATACTGACAACTCACGAAACAAAGGATGCATCATGTGACAAAATGACGGCAAGACACCGGGTTTTTGTTAGCTTACTTTTTTCTTTCAAGTTTTATAAAGTTCGACAAGATACAAGTGCGAATTTAACACAAAGATCTCAATCGTTGATGAGGTGTCAGCTGAATTTTAAGCTCCTCCGAACGAGGTTAGTACTTGGATGGGGGACCGCTGCGAAGTTTCCCGTGACGGCGATCAGTAATTCGCCTTTTTTAAAACTTGATTTCATTTTTTATTTGTTTGGCCGTTGAAAGCTATTTTCTTACTTTCTTTCTACGTCAAAACGGCTGAACAAACCGGTTCCCAAGAAATATTGGAGTATTTGTGCGATGCAAATACTTCTAATGAAGTATTCGTTCTGTGCAAAATACCGTAATGTTCACAGCGGGAACACACTAGTATAACTACGAAGCAAGATCTAGAAGTAACGTAGAAAATTCTTCTTACCTTTAAAGCTTGTCTTTCTCAAAGAAAAACATCTGTCCACTTTATCGAATAGTTTAATACTGTGTCAATCATGGCCGGCGGAAAGATTCCACAGTAAATATTTTGCTTTCCTCGCAGTAACAGAAACTGTATCGCGGTGGCCGAGCGGTTTAACGCGCGCATATGATAGCGAAGCACAGGGTAAGTTTATGGTTTCTAATTAGTGCAGGTAAGTTCGGATAAACTGTAAGATATGAAGGTAAATTCAACCGATCAGAGCTTAATTCTAATATCCGTGGAGTATGCACACTTGTGACTACCAACAAGAAAAAAACGACACCAGCCCGGTTTTAAGACGTGGTATGCATTCCACGTAATTAGGCCTAAAACAATATTTAGGCTTAACTGATAGCATTTCTAATGGTTTTGAGCTTTTTTAACAGTTAAGTTATAACTCATTCTGCATTTTACCCCCGGTCTGCAGTTTGCGTTTTACACTGACCGCAATTTAAGCATTTTCCTCTTATGGATACCTGAAAAATCGGAACATTTCTCGGTTTTCACATGACGTCACGGCCGCCATGTTGGAGCCCCTAAACAAAGAAACGGCGGCAATGTTGGAGCCCCGGCCAAATTCTCTTTGAATTCACTCTATTATTTGCAAACTTTCTTTTGTTTCGTTGAAAAACATGGCTGTTTGATAACGTGAGTGAAAACCAACAATAGCTTAAATTGTGCAGGTAAATGCGAGAATCACTTCAGATCTTCCTTTCATCTAAAACCTGCACTTCACTTCAAGTAGATACATTTATGTCATTCATCGAAGCAATCACGTATAAACTGATAATATACATATAGTAGAATTTTTAAAAAGTGGAAAAGAAGTAGCACACAAAACAGAGCTTTCAGAAAAATAAATCAGGCGATGAGCACCTTGACAGAACAGCAAGAGAAGTTCCAGGGGCAGCCCCTTCCCACCTCCCCCTCAACATTTGCGGTCTTAACCCCTAACTAGTGCAATGTTTGCCTGTCATCGTGGCTAGTCATCCATAACATGTAAGAAATATAATGTCAATGGTTGCATCACTCGCTTCATCACGCTTTCTAGTCACATGCAGATGGTGGAAGGACAGTGCGTGGATTGCCGAGTCATTGAAACCAGGTAATTCAAATGGAACAAACGTTAATCGTATTGCCATTTCAATTACCAGAGAATTTTGGCACTTGCTTTCATTCTCTTCCCATATCATTGGAGAAATGAATATTTGTTAAACAGCAAAGATAAATTGCTTTACGCTAGATGCTGGCTGTAGCGTGAACTGATTCTGAAATACACTGTATCGACTTAAATGTTATCAAATGATCACACTTTGAAGATGAACATTTGGCAGGCACCTGTTTTAGGGCTTTCATACTGAAGTGTATTCCTCGTGGAATTCACAATAGCTTTCCGTGATTGTTTCAATTTATTTATCATGCAAATTTTAATAACCTCTTCGCAGGATTTAAATCACTTTGCGAAATCGTTTACCCACACATTGATGGAATGCTTTCACTTCCGTTGATTTCATGCAGCGAAACGGTTATATGAATAACTTCTACGTTCCTGCTGTCCTGTACAAAAATTCACATAATCGCACAGCAGTCAGTGGTATATCGAGTCTATCTCAAGCTCATGAATGCCCAGGAGGATTTAGTGGTGAGAGATCATAAAATAAATGTATTCATAGAACTTGATTTAATCAGTGACATTCGAAAAGTGAATAAGATGCATGATATCTTCCGTAACTTAGTCATTGCCAGGGAATATTTGCAATAATCTCCTTAGTAAGTGGGTCATGCAGTATTCAAAAGTGACTTTTCCTGTCAAACACGCATGCATTCCTTCAATTTCCTTCCTGCTATTTTTTGATTCATATATCTGAATCAAGCTCCTGTGGAAGGTCGTATTTACACTGACAATTTCATGCAATTGAAGCACTTAAGATGTTCAACTTTTTGTCCAGGAAACATTTGGTTTGTCCAGTTGTTGGTACAGGCACTTGTGGTTCACGAAGAGTGTTAAAGCTATTTATATCTCTGTAACTGAAAAAAAAACAACCATTTTTTTAATCTCTACAGGTTCGATTGACTGCTGCCAATACCCTCAAAACTGGTATCCTTCCTCTAGTAGTAGCGATTCCTCTTGTTGTTTATTCGTGTTTTGTTCGGGGGAGAGGGGGGGGGGGGGGGGGGGGGGCGCGGTTTATGGACCGGTTCAATTCGACTTTATAGTTTCTGAATTTGTGAACATTCAACATGGACGTAAGTCGATTTACTAACGAGGTAGACTGTAGCGCAGTTAAGGCGGCTTACTACAGTTTTCCGAAGAAAAAGATCAATATTTTGAAATCTGTGAAATTAAAGCAACAGGATATCTCTCCTGATGTGTTAGTTACTGCAATTGATGAAAAATGTGTAATTTTAACCTAACAAAAAAATGCAAATCAGGGGAAAATGCTAACTATAGTGACCGAGCTCCTGAATGGGGGACTGGAAACTAGACGTTTCAAAGCCTTTTTTCTCAAACACTGGCCGTACAACCCCTCCTTACAATTTCAGGATTTCCTTAGCGAGAAAAAATAATCATGTATAGAAATAAATAGTTAAATCTGTCAGACAGGTTTTTGCAAATGGCAAAAACGTCTATTTTCGTCTATTTTGATAATACCTGAAAAACTGTCTGATAGATCTTTTTAAAATAATTTGACGGTTTCGTCTTTATATTGTTTACTAATTCCCAAACTTTTAACCGTGGTCGTTCGGCTAGCTAAAAAAGAAAAAAGTCTTTGAAATGTCTAGTTTTCCAGTCCCCCCTCCAGGAGCTCGGTCATTATATTAAGCATTTTCCCCTGATTTGCATTTATTTGTTAGGTAAGATTACATTTTACATCAATTGCAGTGACTAACACTTCAGGAGAGACATCCTGTTGCTTTAAATTTCACAGATTTCAAAATCTTGATCATTTTCCTCGGAAAAACTGAAAATTAAATTTCCTGGCTTGAATACCAAGCCATTAAGATCAACTTGCGTTGCTAGCTGCTTAACCCTCAAACTTTTCCTCCTTAAGCAATTTTTTTCTTGTAGTGATGTATTTGCAAACAATACGCCGCTTGCATTTTCTAAAAAATGTAGTTGAACCCCGAGAAAAGTAGATTTTTGAGTATGAAACGAGAAGTTTGTCTACGTGCCATGACTTATTTTGTGGTTTCTTCATAGTAAGGCTCAATTCATTCCATTTCAAAAGGTTGTCTGAAGTGATTGGGTCCATTAGTTGCCATTTTCTTAACATCTTTCAGCCATAGATGACGTGGAATTTTATTTGGATGACTTTCTTCAGGTGTGTATTGTCGTAATTTATCACAGTTTTTTCACCCGCAATTGTGTTAATTTAACTTGCATTAATTAAACTTAGGATTTATGGGATGTGCAATTTCCTATTATTAAGCAATGTTGTCGAGTTATACACTTCTTCTTTGCTTCCAAAGCGACTGTCGAGCAATCTCGGAGTATTGAGTTGCTTTAGACAGTAGGCCAAGGGTAGGGAAAAAGAAGAAATTATTAGTAGAATCCCACAGTTAGGAGGATACGATCGATGTACGTCTTTGATGATGGTTTCAAATTAGCGCTGAGTACTATATGACTGAAATACTTGGCCACTCGGCTTAGACTGCTAAATAAAAAGTAAGTGCGATATGTTTGATTTAAGATTGTAAGTTGTGGTCAAAATAACTACGCACCGTTTTTCAGAAACGATACAGGAATAATCCCCCCTGAGAGGACATGTGGTTACGGAACTCAGAAGATTGAAGAAAATAAAAGGGAATCGAGTAACATCGGCATGGAGGGTGACATGCTGATCATTTCCGAGTACACTTCGATTTTTTTTCACAGCACGTTAAAGCGCGAATTGCTGTGGTTATTAGTCCAATTCTTGGTGTGAATAAAGTGCAGTAATATACACGAGACTTGTGAATCTCCAAATTCACCAACAGCTTGCTTTGGTGCTCGTCTTCTCATTTAAACCTTGAGATGCTTTCACGACACAAGTTCACTGAAGTTATACCTGTCTGACGGGGTTCAGTAATATCTGGATGGGAGACAATAGAGATGTACGACGTGCTATTTTCCTTTTCCTCATCGGAATACTCATATTTAACGGAATCTGACCATTCGTCACTTTAGGAGACAGAAATACAGAACCTGCGAAAAAGAAGGCACAAAAGCACATTAAAATGAATGTATATTTTGAAGTTTGGGTTATTAGAAGAATGACAGAAGTGAGCTTCTCACTTAGCTGGACAATTTTATGCAATTATTTCTTGGTGCTTGCTGTCTACAAGAGACAGTTATTGCTCAAAATTGTCCAGCTAATTGCGAGGATCACTTCTCTCTTTCGAAAAGCGCATTGTTACGATCTCTGAGCCTGCAATCTCAAAACCACGTTTCAAGTGATTTCACTGTGCGGGTAAATACCATCTCCCTGTACGACCGCAAGTGATTTCACTGCACGTGCAATTACCAGCTGCCGGCGCGGCCAGAGAATGACTATATATGACATAAGATCTATGCCATGTGTGTCAATCAGTCCAAAATGGTGTCGAAATGCTGAAAAGGTCTGGCTTCGGAACGATACACGCGGGATATCATAAAACGCGCGGGAAAAACGACATGAATGGTATGCGTTCTCCTGCATCGAATAACCTGCGATCAAGCGTACTTTTCTTGAGACAGGGCGCTAAAAAGTACGCCTGATACAATTTCTTAACGAGTCGTCTGCCGCCCACCTGTCAAGAGATGTTATCATGTGTCATGCTATAAATGTGAGCCAATCAGATTTTTACCGGAAATTACCTGCACGCTGCGATTCAAGTAAAGACGCGACAAAAACAAAATAGCACTCTGGCTTTGATTTCTGCAACCAAAGCTATTTCTGCAAATCTGCTTGACAGTTGGTGCGGTTTCTCTGTTCAAACCATCAAGGAACAAAGAATTTCGAGATAAAATGGCAGAAAAAGCCCGAATTCTTCATGTCATCATCAGGCGCAATCAACAATACAATAAACTTTATTTTATAAAACTCGAATATTTGAGATGCCAATAAAAGATGCTATAAAAATAGATATGAGGAAAATGGACTTTGAGAAAGTCTAGTTTTTCAGCAGCAGCTACTCAGCTATCATTTTGTTAGAGGTGTGTTCAGATTGTTCAGCGATTCCGTAAACAGTGTCGAATTTCTCTGTCAAGCTCGGCTGATTCCCCGAATGTGGCAGCCCTAAAGTTCTATTCGGTTCTTTTGGATTCGCAACTTGTTGCTTCCGAATAGATTCCAAAGGACTTGCCACAACTACAAACGTTTTCGAGTTCGTGGAAGAAGAACGATGCATTTTCTTCTAGAATGCTCAGGCCTGTATTACCGGTAATAACACTATTGCGAAATCCTGTAGGAAGTACAACTGTAATGTCTTCTTTTACTCAAACCATTCTTCGGATGCATTCTCTCCGCTCTTCCTTTCAAGGTTTTTGGAAAAAAATCTGAAGTCGAAGCAACAGCAGCTGTAAAACAGAGCCTAAACATCACTCGTGTTGAAATCGTTGAAATCCTTCTTGGCGCCCATAATACACCGATTGCAAATATGGCGGCCCCTGCGCGAAAGCGAGGCTTTTCGGTAGTAACCGTTGCTAAGGCCAATTCATCTCTCATTTGTTTTGTCGAAGCGAGTGCATTCGCTCGTTGTTGGCTGTTTATGTGCTCCATTAATTCAAGTAAACTGGTGAGAAAATATTTTTCATCCGAAGCAGAAGTCGAGGAAAGCTTAGAAAAGTTTTATTCATACTTTCGAAGTATGCCAGATAATTGTTGCGTACCGTTGTGTCACGGAGTCAGGATACAGAGTTGGACCAGACGGCAAAAAGATCACTTATCACGATCTTCCCCTAAGAAATCCTAAGAGGCTTAAGGTATTTGATAAAAGAACCGATTATTGTATTTATTTGCCTATTTGATGGCAGGTGTAAACAAATACCATTTCCGAATCCTTTGCAGACTTGGCTGGTAAAAATCCGAAAAGATGCCTCGAAGGATTTCAAATTAACCAAGCGAGCTAAAATCTGCTCGCTACACTTCAAAGATTCAGATTTTCGTCTCACTTTAAAATGTCGCCGGTACATTAAAGACGATGCTCTTCCATCCATATTTCCGTGGTCAGTGTCGTCTCCAAATCGAAAATCGCCGCGAAAAAGGCAAAATGTTTTTGAGATGCCTTCTTGTCCGACGATGGATAATTTGGCGACCAATGAAAACAACAAGGGTGATAGTCAGGACAAAGAAATCGCCGATTTGAGAGCACAAATCGCCGCACTACAGGACGAAAATTTAATTCTTCAAGAAACCAACAAAGATCTTACAAAATCATTGGACGAACAACTGAGAAACCAGTTCGGCATACTTAAGTTTAAAGAATCAGATTCAGACATTAACCTTTTCACGGGATTCCCGAACTATCAGACCCTGCTGACCTGTTATAATTTTCTAAATCCGGGTACCAACGGAGAAAAAAAAAGAAAAAATTGCCTACGTTTCCAGTGTAACCGATGAAGTGGACTTCACGTGTGAAGCTACAACATCGTGCAAATATCCTTCTATAAAGAAATTCACACCGCGTTCAAACGAGTTGTATGTGAATGGGGGAAGGCCGTTTAAGCATTTCTTCATGTCTTTCTCAGAAGGACAAAACTTAAATTTTTCTTCATTTTCCCTGAGAAGTTCGACGTCACTTTTTTTCGTTGGAGCACCTGCTTGCGCGTGTGCGGTATTTTTATCCACTGGGATTTCCTTTGCTCTAGAGTAAAACAAAGAAGAAAAGCATTGTAACGCTTTTTCCAATGAGTATAAATCCATAAAGAAATAGCACAATTAAAGTAGCGAGGCTTCACTGTTAAAAACTATTTTCTTACTTCGCAACGAGCTGTGCTTTCACTGTCAAACCTTTCAGGCTGGCGTTATGGTCCCGAAGATACTGCCTCAACTCGTTAACATGCATTTTCTCCACTGGCCTGTCCATGACTTTCTAATTTAACGTTCTAACTTTCTGGAGAGAGCTCAGAAGACTTACAACACAAGCAACTGTGGCATAAAATTCACTCGCATCAACAAAGGAAAGCAGAGACGAATTGGCCCTTAGCAACGGTTACTACCGAAAAGCCTCGCTTTCGTGTATCGGCCGCCATATTTGCAATCGGTGTATTTCATCAGCTGTTAACCGATTTACAAGAAGCATGATTTGCAATTCTGTAACCAATCGGAGCGAGGCTCCAAAAGCTCTATTGTTTTTCGGCCAATCAGAGTAAAGTCCAGATTCTGGACTACGAGCAGACGACTCGTTAAGAAATTGTATCAGGCGTACCTTTTCCCACCATGTCTAAGGAAAAGTACGCCTGATCGCAGGTTAGCATCGAACGTAATAAGTTATATGGACTATTAAAATAAGATTTATTCGTTTCTTTATAGAGAGTAATAGCATATTAAGTATCCTAAGGAGGCTAAGTAAAACAACCAACGAGGCCATGTTTGCGTACATGTATGTTCACATTTCATATTATATCATATCATATCATATCATATCATATCATATATACCCTAAGATTTTATAGCAGCTTGGTGTAACTAATATCTCCCAGCATTTACCGTCCTAATCATGATATACCACAGAGGACAGACCACAACACCAGAAACTGCCCTGCCCGGATGAATGAGTGAGTCCCGCAAAATGATTTATTAATCACTTACTTCACATCCTTTTAACACAGGTCGTACTCGATAAACCATTACAAGAACAGGGTATGTTGGTGATTGCAATATTAAGGTGCTACTTCGCTTGCGAGGAGGAGGAGGAAAAGAAGGCGCTAGAGAAGGAGAACAAAGCGGGAATGCTCCCCAAACAAATGAAACTGAACTACAAGGTACTTCCAATTCCTCTACTTGTCGAATAATGAGTCTCCATAAGAAGTCTAGTATCCGTATATGTTGAAGAAAAGATGAAACTTTTGGTGCTGAAGTTATGGAATTAAAGAGATTTGCTGAGAGTTATACAACTTAATAGTTAACCATCTGGGTATGTACTCAGTAATAGAATCTCTTCGTAACAAATCCGTCCTATTCAATCTGCAGATCTTAGCACCAAACTCAACAACGTTGCTGATGGCAAGCCAGAGGACACAGAGGTTGAAGTGAGAGCCCTGTTTTCAGAAATTAATTCCCTGGAAGATTCATATGACAAGAAAAAGCTTTTAACTAAATTGACCGCTGTGGCAATAAGAGGACTACAGGAAGACTTGCAAAATCTTCTCAAAGAAAATGGCTTAAGTGACATGGCTTTACAACTTGTCTGTGATTACACAACGAGGCAAACTGACCTTACCAAAAAGCTTCACCAGGCCCAGAAGTATGAAACAAAGCAAGATGAGTTTTACGTGGTGCTTTCTGAAAAACTTCTCCCAAAGCTTGAAACACTTGGCGCCCTTGTTTCTAACGATATTGAAGTCGAAGGTCAGAACAGCTGGGTCGAACAATTAATCAAGAGAAGCCCCTCTCTAACCAAGCTTCGCAGGATGAATTATAGTGAGCTCGACAACTTAATAGCAGGAGCAACTAATGGAGACCGCTCAGTTGTGGAGAATTTGTTTGCAGAAGGAACTGAAATCAGAGAGCAATGCCAGCGGTATGGCATTGCACTTAAAACCGCAGAAAAGCTTGAGAGAAAAGGCGTCAAATCGGCAAGCGACATGTCAAAAGAGCAACTGCTAGAAATAATTGAAGAGGCAGGCAAGGAAGAAAAACCCTCAACTTTAAAGAAAATGTATTTTAACGAGAGTAGCGAGCGTGTTACAGAAAGGAAGGTGCAAAACGAGAAGATTGAGCAGAATAAGAAAAGAATTGAAGAGGCAAAGGGGCTTGCTCAAGAAGCGCGTAAAATTACCCAAGAAGCTTCTGAGAAAAGCGAGAAGGCGTTGCACGAGAAAATGACGGAAATTGCCGGCAAGTTGAGTCTACCAGAAGGATGGGACAAACAGGAAAAGGATGATCCAAATGCCCTTTTGGAGCAGCTAAATAGAGAGATCAACATTGCATCAGATTCTCTGGCAATACCGCCTTATGTCACAAATGAAGATATTGCTTCAGCGGCAAGCGGTGGACTGGCACTTTACGGTATCCTATTTGATGATAATAACATAGAAGGTTTTTCCGAAAACCCACCGTTCCCGTTACTTAAGAAACCAGAATACGTGGAGTGGCTAAGCCCAGCTCTTGGATTTCAAGTACGGTCTTCAAATCAACCGAACAGCAAGCATCTACCAAATTTTACAAAACGGCGAAATCTTCCGGTCTCAGCATAGCCGCTTCGGTAACAGGTAGTGGTTGGGGATTTCATGCTAGCGCATCTGGTGCCCATAGTAGTGAAAGCAACCAAGACACTTCAACAAAGAAGCAGAGAAACACAACTCGCGCAACTGTTACCCAGTACATTTCTCAACCAACCAAGGCTTTCCGCATCCCCCTGGAAGATATGGAGCTGAACTATGAAGCTAGAGGTCACGCGAAAGAGGTAAAGGACAAAGAAAGCGCAGAGAATTTTTTGAAAATGTATGGATCACACGTGCCAAAGGGCGTTCACACCTTGGGTGGAATATTCTTCCGAAACCTGGATGTGAACACTGAAAGAGAAGCAAGTGTATCAGAAGTAATGATGGCAGCAGGCAAGCAATTTGACACCGAGGTCTCAGCCGGTTACAGTGGTTTTGGAGTCTCTGTTGGAGGCTCAGTGAAGACAAATTCATTCGAAATAAGTGGTTCTACTGATGCTTCGTCCACCGAGAACGTGAAATTCATGTCAGAAATGACTGTGCAAGTGTTAGGACCACCAACTACAAACCCTGAAATGTTCAGTCAATTACTACAAAGCAACAATGCAACATGGTATGTGATTGATCGAGGAAATCGCGGTGCTCTTGTTCCTGTATGGGAGCTAATGCCTGACCTGAAAGAACAAGCAGAAATTCTTAGAAAAGTGTGGAAAGAGAGTCAGGAGAAATTCAGGGTAAGCTTTTAAAATAGAAATGATTGACAACTTAACTTATAAAATTTGTAAAAGGGGTTCAAGAAAAAACAGTCATATATGCTTAGTAATTATGACAAATTGTTTTCATCAACTTAACTAGGTTTTCTAATTGAAAAACACATTAGCTTTAGTTTCTTGGAACGGGACTATGACTACGGAGTGGGATAAAGGGATAAATGTTTTATTAGCAAGACCTGTGGGGTATGAAAAACAGAAGTGAGATTCCGAACAAAATAAGTACCATTTAAAGACCTTCTAAGATGATTCCGACTTGTTTTTGGGCTAAGGAACAACCAGAAATTCTTGAAAAAGAATTCGTTTAAAGGAGGATTAAAAGTGTGTAGTATTTAACATCAACTTTGATGGGGTGGGCTTGCTAGTTCCTGGATTTCTCTTTTTTTTACCTAGAGTAAAGCAGCCCTTAACTTCCTCCTAAGAATTTAACAATAAAGTTAATGTTTGAAGAGCAATTTTCCTGGCCGTCAGGGATGTCCAGTTTAACTGGTCTGAAGATATTTTGATGATTTAATTCCATGTGCATAAACATAATTTTTGTTCAATTTCTCTTCAAATTTCTTATATGCACTATCACTGTTTTAAGCCAAGACCGATAACTCAAATCTTTAAGTTAATTCTATACTCAAAGCGATCCAGGGATCCAAATTTAAATACCCAATTTAAATCCAATGGTTTGGCGCCCTTGTTACTAACCGGATATTGAAGTCGAAGGTCAGATTAGCTGGGTCAGGAAAGTTGTCAAGTTATGGAACAGATGATAATATGATGAAAACATTTAAAGGTATAACAAAGTTGTTTTGAGAAAATTGCCGCAAAAGAATAAACTATAATAAGGTACTGTGAACATAAGAACACCAAAACGTTTTTGTCAATATTGTTGTTTGAAGGAATATGAACACCCTGTGCTGGTCCACCAGCACTCATGTTCAAAACTGACCAATTGATTCTCAGAGGGTTGGATGTAGAGAAAATTGACGTCATTTATTCACTACCGGTAGCTTAAAATTTCAGCGTGTAAATGCAACTTATTGAAACTCCTGTGCTGCATATTTAATTTAGCTGCGTACACACGCATTGTATTCTTAAACTAGAAAACAACGAGACCGAGCTTGTACAACCCGGCTGCAACCCCCTGGATGTTAGATTTTCAGATTTTTCACAACTCAGATGTCAGATTTTCACAACTTGGATGTCGGATTTTCAACAAGTGGGATGTCGGATTTTCACAACTCGGATGTCGGATTTTTACAACTCCGATGTCGGATTTTCAACGAGTCGGAAGTCGGATTTTCACAACTCGGATGTCGGATTTTTACAGCTCCGATGTCAGATTTTCAACGAGTCGGATGTCGGATTTTCACAACTCGGATGTCGGATTTTTACAGCTCCGATGTCGGATTTTCAACAAGTCGGATGTCGGATTTTCACAACTCGGATGCCGGATTTTTACAAGTCGGATCGCACCTACAAGCCTCCGTAAAATGATCAACATGTCAGCCTCAAAGCCACTGTTTCTCGATTCCCTTTCATTTCCTTCAATCTTCAGAGGGCTATTTACCTAAGACATCTACCATGGCACTATAATGATATACAGTACCAAAACAATATCGGGTACTATTAGAGCTACATATTACGCAAAGAAAGCTTGAATCTCCAGGAAGACAAAACGCCGCTCAGTTCACAATATGGAATAAAGAGCTGTGTTACTGCACTACCACACGTACGCAATGCGTGCCTATTTTTTTGTCATTCTATAACTAGGATAGGATAAAATAGAATGGGATAGGATAGGATAGGATAACTTTATTTATACACGGTGTTTCCATCAGTTGATTTAGTTAATTATCTATAGTAGTATGTCTATCTACCTAACTACAATAAAATTTAATGATAACAATTCAGATAAAAGAAAGAAATAAAAAAATCTGCTTTTCATGGAGGCCGTGACTGTCTAAAATTTACTTAAAATTAAGATATTACTTTAAACTGTGGCGACTTACCTAATTTAGATTTGAAATCGGTCAGTGAAGACGCTTGACCTAGGTCTACAGGTAAGTTGTTGCACAACTGAGCTCCATTATACAAAAAACCTCTCTTGAGATAATTAGTTCGCGATTGTGGAAGAACTATCTCATTAATATATATCAAAAACAGAAGAGGTTCCAAAATTGTTCCCTGGGGAACACCACATCTTAGACATTTCGGAGTTAACTTACAAGAATTTAGATGACAAATCTGTGTTCGATTATCTAAATAAGAAGCAAACTATTGATGGCTGGTCCAACAAATTAATCCCATAGTATTGCAATTTTCGTAACAAAATATCGTGATCTACTGTATCAAATGCCTTTTTGAGGTGTGAAAAGACTACGGCATTAACAAGACCATGATCTATATCCATTGCCCAGCTATCTGTAGCTTCGATAAATGCTGTGAGCGTGGAATGCAAAGACCGAAAACCGGATTGATGACACGAGAGAAAGTTGTTTTTAGTTAAATAATGATAAAGCTGATCGTAAATTATCCGTTCAAAGACTTTGGTCACAACTGGAATTACTGATATTGGTCGATAATTCGTCGGATCAGAGCGCTTCCCAGAATTTTTATACAGTGGAGTGACTCTGGCAGATTTCGACTCATCGGAAAAGATGCCAGTCATTAGGGTTTTTTTATTCGTCGGATCAGAGCGCTTCCCAGAATTTTTATACAGTGGAGTGACTCTGGCAGATTTCGACTCATCGGGAAAGATGCCAGTCATTAGGGATTGATTAAATATATGAGTAAGAGATTCCGCTAGTACATCAGGGCTTTCCCTCAGGAGTTTCGCTGAAATATTATCTAATCCAGTTGCCTTTGACTTGCAAAGCTTTAATAGTAGTGCAAAAACATGCGTTGGTGTTGTTTTTTCAAAAACAAAAATTTTATCGGTTTCAGTAAGAAATTCTTCGAAGGATTTATAAAATCCTGTCACGTCTCTGCTAAGGCTTGACCCAATTTCTCTGAAAAAGGAGTTTAGCAGTTCTGCTATATCTGTTTGATCTCCAGAATTTACTCCATTATATTCCACTCAATTTTGTTGGACTTACGTGAGGTCAGTTTATTGATTGTTTTCCATGTTTTCCTTTGATCC
>NC_090877.1:11852270-11857270 GCF_036669935.1 Montipora foliosa | reverse complement strand
AAAACGGAGCACTGATGGAAATGGGGGGGGGGGGGGGGAGGTAAAATGAGCGCTCCGTTGGCTTCCTGGGAGCATACCCTCGCTCTATAGAGGGTAAAGAAACTACCCACGTTAAGTAAGGTGTAGTACCTTTATCTTTACACGCTGGAATGTTGCGTAACAGAATAAAAAGTGATGTTCGTCGATGTTTACTTATTGGCGCGGAAACTAAAGATATGGTCTTTCGAAGAACGAGAAACTCAGTCTCTTAACCCTTTGGTTGTAACCACTAAAAATGTAATGCACGAATTATTTTGTCAGTACACTTCCAGCATCAAAACAAGTCCACAAGTTATCCGTTCGTCACGCAAGCAATAAACTGATGCCGTAGATGGTCAATCTTATTTTTTATGTCTGATAGGGGACTGAAACAGTTTTACGTGTAAGACATAAGTGGTTTTCCGTAAGTTTCTCCGTATTTGCCTCACACCCTAACAAATTATCAGTACGGAAACGAAACACTATTTATTCTTGAAATAGCTTCTTGTTTATACATAATTGTTGCATAAATTAAATTTGGTCGAGAACGTAAAAATTCACTTAAATGCGCATTATATAAGCTTATAAAGTAATATTGCTGGCTTCCCAAATTAACTTCATTTTACACCAGAACTGACTAAACAACCTGTCATCGTTATGAAAACTACTCCCATATCAAATTTCAACCCACGCATACAAATTAGTTAATATTTTAATACACAACACGATGAATCTACAAAGGCAGAAGAATCTTACAAAAACCCTTTCCAGCCTAATTTTTATTGAAACAAACAACATATTTGCTGTTAGAGGCAAGAAAAGCCTTTCCTATTTTATTCCGTTCGTGCAAACAAGAAACACACTCCGTGTCAAAAAACATTCGCAGCTAAATAAATTTCTATGAGTATAGAATTAAAGACTTACGTTATCGGTCTAGGCTTAAAACACTTTGAGTGCGAAAGAAATTCGAGAAGGAATTGCACAAACATTATTACTTTAATAGTATAGCATTCGGCTCCGTTTTTGGACTTCGGACTCTTTATTCATTTATTTATTTATTCATTTATTTTATTTTTATTGTTATAAACCACGGACGACTAAGCGATAGAGCGATGGCGAAATAAGTATTAAACAATTGTGTGCGTGACCGGATTTTCGTTGCATGCAATGCAATATCCGGTCATTGTATGCCAATAACACATCTTATCGGGCTAATTATTGGGTTACGTTTATACAAACGTTGGCCATGTAGCACTCATATTTTAAACAGAGTTAACTGAATAAAGTGTAATGTGAAGGGTTCAATTCCCACCCTGGTCAGAGTTTTTCTCTGTCCTTGTGTGGGCCCATTTCCATCAGTAGGGCTAACGCTCACATGGTTTATATGGGATATTAATCTAGCACTTCACATTACACTCTATTCAGTTAACTCTTTTTAATTATTGGGTTGCCATATGGCAATCGGAAAAGTTGCGCAATTGGGTCTTTCCTGTCACTCCCCTGCTAAGTATTGTTTTTGTGGCTGGATTCTTCTGTACGTATCTATGGTAGGTTTCAGCAGGAGTCCATCTGGAGCGTGCAACTTCCATACATCGTCTGTGAAACGGCGTTTTCACTAGTAGGTTTATTTTTAGACTAGCCCTTCCCGCGAATTAGGTCAAAAAACAAAGGCAGTTCCGGTTCGGTGACCCTATGACGTCAGCTTAATTTCTTATAATTGGTCATCGGGCTCCTGTGGGAGTCTTATTCGCGGGAAATTCAATCTAAAAACAAATCGGTGTGTGAAAACGCCGTTACACGAACAATGTAGAGTTGTAGGCTCATGGTCATGGGTTCCTGGTTTCAGGGGATAGTATAAATGTGTACATTTTATCCGGTGGACAAAGTATAATATTTAATTAACCTGCAATGGCTTCGAAGTTGATGTAACGCGAATGGCGTTTGGTGGATCTTTAAACAAAAAATACCTTTATAGAACTCAAAAATAGAACGTCAATTCGAAACAAGACAGTCGGTGAAAAAGAAACATCTGGCCCCAGTTGTTCAACCGATAGATAGCGCTATCCGCCGGATGAATCATTATCCAGTGGAATGATAAGTCATAGCAAAACCAATTGCTATATCCACTGGATAGGGATTTATCCGGTGGATAGCGTTATTCACGTTTTGAACAACTGGGACCTGGAATTTTCAAAGCGACGAATAATGGAATTTGACAACAATCGCGGTCGTCCACGAGTGATCTGTATTTCTAAATATTTTACTAACTTTTATGTTATGTACAACACTGAAACCAAATGGCAAATTCTGTGGTAAAAATATCGAACACCTTGAATGCATCTGTGTTATCTCTGTTGTCTGGCTATTTATATTCATTTGCACTGAACTCTGCACGGTCTTCAGGTAAAAGAAAATTGGAAAAATAATTGGAAATGTGACTAATTATTGACAGTCAATATTATTTGAAAGAAAGCTCGTTGCCTATTTTATGCTTCATTCATCAAGGAAAACGTTCTGCAGAAAAGGGTTTAGGGTTACCTAAAAACTAAACTCCAGAACTCCGGTGAGAATCCAAATATCCAAATGTAATAACCCTTGGTCAGTATACTGAGACGGAATTACAAATATAAAAAATTGAATTGAACACTCTACAAGAATTAAAAGTTTGTCCTGTTACAGAACTAGCTAGAAGAGAACGTATAAACCTCATGACTCATAAGAGCAGTTAAACAATACGTGAAGAACAAAAAGATGGAGTGGATTCGGCGCCTACGTGTATAATTTTTCTTGAGTGCGTGTCCCCGTGAACGGTAGCGATCAAAAATATAGTGGAATGGTGCCACAATATTAAAACCAAGTACTCCCGACTCCTAGATGGAACAGATGATAATATGATAACTAACAAACTGTGGGCCTTATTCGCGCGGCGGCCATATTGGCCATATATTCGGTGAATTGTTGTTTTAGTATATACTAAAACGATTACAACGATTACAATATTTTCGGGCGCAAATCCCGCGCAAGTTGCTCGGAAGTGAAAAGAAAGGATATTCGGCGTTTGAGTAGCCAATCAGAGCCCGCCTTCAACGCTCTCCACCGTCATACCGTATACTAATAACGTTTACATGTATAAGGTATATTGGGGTATATATAGAGTATATTAATATAAGGTGTATATAAGAACGTTTATAGGACTTTGTAACATAGCTTGAATAAAACGCGCGTTCTGATTGGCCAATTGGTCATGTACCATTTTCCCATGGGTGCACGCCCGCTGACGACAGCTGACGAGCAATCTAACTTTCCGAGATTGTGGAAAGAAGAAAATGCCATCACTAGCACATCAGTCCTAATTTTCCAAGACATATTTTCCTCCTCTTAGAATAGGGGTGAACCTATACAGAGCTCAAAATAGAAAGATATAGCCCTAAAGATTAATCAGCAGTGGAAAAGGAGGATTGAAGGTTTTAAAGCGACGAAAGAGCGTTTCGTGTTTGTACTGCTTTGATTTCCGAAACACAATCTGAACTCTCATCAAGTATTGAAGCCGAATCGCGGAATTGAAATGGATTTTATGATGCTACAGGAAGGTAAATTGTGTTTTGGGATGTCAATTTTCTTTTTGAGATTTATTTCATCGGCCATTTGAGTTGCGGACGATCATATGGAAACCAGGCTTTACACTGAATTAGTTGCATAATGATAGACGAAATTGTTCATTAATCATAGCTGTTGCATTATTTCTTTATTATTATTATTTTTTTGACATTGACATTTGGCATTGAACTGAACAAACCCCAACTTAATCAACCGCAAAGGCTTTCTACCTTTGGGGCTTTCAGACCATTGCCTAATTTATGCAACTCTTAATCTTAAGCTCAAAAGGCCGCCTTCAAACGTGATAAATGTTAGAAACTACAAACAGTTTCAGGTTGATCAATTCCGGGCTGATATTATAGCTGCGCCGCTTCAAGAAGCTCAGGTGTTCGAGGAAAAGGATGATGTTCTATGGGCATCTATCGTTAGATAAAGGATATGATGATGATGATTAGATTTGCAACGTGATGGTGTGTGGGAAATGGGATAGCTTCAACGTTCTCTTTCAGGACTCACTCTGTAAGACTGTCTGTCCTTGTGCACTTGGTTGCAGGATAAATACACCTGTCCATTCTACCCTATCAAAGGAAAAGAGTACAGGGTTGAAGAAGAATTATGCATTGATTTGGCAAATGAAGGAGTTCCTGACCAGGCCACTGAAGTCATTGTTTACGCTACAATTTCAATGATGCAGGCTGATGACCTTCCTAAGATGGAGGCAAAGGCTTTCGAGGAGTTGTTCACGTGGGCTGTCTTCAATTCACCTGAGTTGCAGGTATTGTCACAAAATCGTCGTGAGGTTGAACTGATCCTAAGCACCAAGAGTCCTAATGGCGTGATTGAGAGAAATGTCTTTTGCCGTGGTGGTAAAGGAGTGAAGTCTTGCAATTCAGAAAACATTTCACTTCCTGTACCATGCAATGGCGATAGAATAGTGCGAATCTTTTTTAAAGGTCAGTTCACGTCACTTGATAAGGCCTTTGTACAAATTGCGGGTTATTACCGCAAGTGATAAAACGTACCGTTAAACCCTTAGCGGTTCCACCTCTTATTGACGCTGGGATTCAAGGGTAATTTTTTTTCCATTTGCAGTTTGTTATAGATGTCTTTGCTCCGTTATCGTGAGCACAAGTTTTATATATGGTAAGATTTCAGCTGATATAAAAGAGTGATATATAATTGATCGCGAGGGGCCGGGATACGAACTTTATCCTCTCGTACTTATGGTATATCTCACGAGTGAGCGCAGCGTGGCAACCTATTCTAAGTATTACAAGCTAAGAGTTATTCTTAAGGGATTTTTTCGTGTTGAAACTAGGTAAGCAGAAGGGCTGTAATTCTTTTTGATGGAGTGCGGATAAAACGTTAGTTTACGTGAGTGCTGA
>NC_090877.1:11839770-11849770 GCF_036669935.1 Montipora foliosa | reverse complement strand
TACTGTTAAACTTGGCACCTTTGACCCATCTACCCTCCCCCCTACTATACTACACTGTACAAAAAGGGCAATCTATTAATAAACAAAGAAAACAATAGTTAAGACAAAGAAGGTTAGGATCAAACAGAAGAGCAGTTTTCAATTTTCCATTCTTATGAAATACGTTAAGTACATGGCAAGTGAGAGAAGGGAAATAAAGCAACTGATGGAGCTCTACTGCACTGCCCTCGTTGCCTGCTTTATTATGATTCCTTTACTTAAACAACCTCAGCTACGGTAACCATGGAACAACAACAACAACAACAACTTTTATTGACCCCTTATAATTGAAAAAAAATTAATGTACATGAAGTAAGAATTAAAGCTAAATGGGGTGTTGGCTTCCTAAAATAACTAGAAAGTTAACAAGGCTAGGAAACCAAACTACATAGAATAAATTACAACATAAGGGTCAGAATGATGCATACACACACACACACACACACACACATTGAAATACATGTATAGATAACTATAAAAAGGACAAACAAAATTTACAAGCCATGGGGAGAAGGACAGATAAACTTGGATGAAATCCTGAATATAATAAACGAAAAATCAAATTTAAGGCAGCATATAAAACACAGAATAAATTGAGAAGAAACTCATTACCCTAGGGAAAACAGAAACCAGAATGAAATTAATATTGGCACAGCAATTAATTTTTTAGAAGAGACCAACAACCAAAGTTTTGATGTTAAGTAATGGTCCGGCTAAGAAGCAGGCAGCCCAGCGGCAAAAGTACTTAGAAGCTGCTGCTCCAATCGAGGCATCTGATTGGCTAATATCGGAAAATGTCGAAAAAAGATGAGAAAAAAATGAAAAAAAAGCCTTTTTTGGATTTCTTCTTCCCCATGCCCTTGATCTCTGTTCCCAGCCAAATTTGGGCATTGTTCTATGCGCCATTCGCCAATCGGCAAATGGCGCATAGAATCTTGACGATATTTGCAAACATAGTTTTTGAAGGCATAATGATTTGTTCTACGAAACAGAATCTAATTTTTTAGACGGCAAGTCGATTACATTTTTCATTGAAATTCAAATTTCGCGCTTTTAGCTGCTTACACCAATGGGAACAGCCGAACTTAATTTGATTAAAAATGTTGGCACATTTTAACTAACCGACGCTATTGCCGCGGGCTATTGTTTTTCTGCCTGCTTCTTAGCCGGACCATTACTTAATATTTAATCATAAGTGCAAATCTTCCGCAAACAAACGAAGACGTGAGCATCATTGGCACCTTTATTCACGCAACCCGGATAAAAGCCTGTCAAAACATCTTTCATACAGAAAAGGTACAAAATTTTCAAAATGTATTTACTATAGTAGAAGACAAAAAGGAAAATAAAAAGCGAAACATCGTTCGCAAAAGGTGAGCTACCGGTATTGGGGCCGACTTATTTCTCTCCGTCGCCGCCTTGTCTGGGGTCAAGTTATCTGAAGGGAGCAATGTTCTCCCTCTCTCTCTATCTCTCCCTCCCTTCCCCTCTCCCTCCCTCTCTCTCCCAAATGATCATAAGTGAAATCCTCTGCTAACGATACGAAAACTTGAGTATTATTGGTACCTTGATCCACGCAACCCGGCTTAACATTGCTTTAAAACAGCTTTGACACGAGAACTGTTCAAATTTTGCGATGGCGCATGCGTTATCTACCTTCGTATGATTCGTAATGTGCATACTATGTTAAGTAGTACACTAAGAGAAAAGTTCAGGGGGACAAAGCGTCTGAAAATAGATAGTTTCTAATAGGACTGGGGAGGCTGGTCTCTTTTGGCCTTACACGTAATTTGCTGCTCTTCACAACCGTACCATATGAACTGTTGTCACGCACCGGAGAAACTGGTAGCCTAATCCACTTTTTATTTATCGTCCCAACAGACGTGTTTTGTTTCTCGAGGCATTCTGACTCGTTGGTGACATCAACATATTTTCCACCTCGCAAAATGTACCATTGCCACACAGACGCAAAATTCTGTTCGCCTGCCTTACTGCATGTTAACCAAAGCTTTTATTAAAACTTGAGTTCTCTAGCTCTTTACCGCCATAATTGATCGAGGGCAGGTAGTGACAGAGCAGTTTCCATGTCATGTATTAATCATGACGCTTCCGGATAAATCGATTGAGACGCGCGTTGCATCACATCATACGAAATGAAATACGCCACTTCGGAAAATACCATAAAACTCTTTGTTTGTCCCCCCAAATTTTGTATAAGCATTGTTTTTGTTTTCTCTTGGGGCCATTGTAAGTCCCAAGAGAAACTGGAAACTGGAAACAAAAATTTGGGGGGGCAAACAAAGAGTATTATGGTATTTTCCGAAGTGGTCTATAAGTTTGAAATGAATGTTTGAAGTTTGCAATGGAGACGAGAAACTTGTCAAATGAAATCAGTATAAGGTTTGGCAAGTTTGGCGTGTAATGTACGGCGCCCATATTATGACCCAGAGTCCAAATTGTTTTGGTCACGTGGTGGGAGAAACTCCAAATGGAAAACGAAAGTTGCTTCTGGGGACGAGGATGACCGCAGTCCCACGCTTATTCAGGAGCTCATTTCGGTGAAAATGGCTTAATTTGGTCTGCACTCTACAACAAAAAGCAACACAAGCTTCAACCAAATAAATTTATTTTGGAAAAGCCTGGCGAGACCCAATCCGAACCATTCCCTCCTAACATAAACATTCTCCTACACTATTTTTACAAAATGAGCGACAACTAAAGCTCGGTTATTAGGCCGGCATTACAGACCGCACTAATGCTACATCTCCGAGTAAGCTCGCAGGCTTAAGTAAGGCTGGGGAGCCCCGACATCACACATCACGTTACCTTCATTTAAGCTTGCAGGCTTCTTGCCAGACAGCCTGTGGAACTACCTTTCTTTCGTTACACATCCCACGCTAGTGCTACATATGTCTCCCTGTAAGCTCTAAGGCTACTTGCCAGTTAGGCTTGGGAACTACAGCTCTGTCATTACATATCACATTAGGGACCTTAAGCAAGGACGACGACGACGATTACGAGAACGTTATCTAAAAAGATTATTTCCCGTTACTGTAATAATATTACGATTACTCCGTGTCATGCGGCTTGAAAAGTGGGAACACACAATCCAAAAATAAAATTGATGAGAACGGTGTGGTTATTCAGAGAGAAAATTGAAAATTCATCGTAATGTGTTCTCGTCCTCCACATGACCTCAAATTTGATCATTTCACGTCGTAATCAAGACGAGAACGACGAAGAAATATATCAAAAAGTAAAACGCACGTGCAGGGCGCGCAAAGCGATTGTATTTTCCCACTAAATATGCAAATGTGTGGCGTTCTCGTAGTCGTCGTCGTCGTCTTTGCTTAAGGTCCCTATTATCCCCACGTAAGCACGCAGGCGTAGTGCCAGTTAGGCTGGGGAACCAATTCCGACACATTTATGTTAGTGGACTTGCAACACCAAGTCGAAACAACCTTTATTGTTAGTCTAGTTGAGATACCAGAACAGAGAACATGGCACTGAGTCTACATACATCCAACGCAAAATATTTGATGTTATTCAACCGGGCGTACAATAACGCCATACACTAACAGAACAGGGAGTCAGGGTGGTTTAGTGGCCATCAATCGTGCCTCCCACCTCTGTGACTCTGGTTCAACCCTGGCCTCGGGTCTTATGTGGACTGAGTTTCAGTCGATCTCAACCTGACTACGAGGGTTTTTCTCCGGGTACTCCGGTTTTCCTCCCTCCTCAAAATCGACTCCCAGTCAATTACATCTGGCTGGGTTTGCGGTGCTCCGAGATCAAACATGGATTGTATGGCGGCAGCCGTGGGCGCCTTTACATGCATTCGGTCCGATCCCGTTGAGCCGGTTGATCCTGAAAAGCCGTTATAGGGAGCGGTCAACTAAGCGCACATTTACATTTACATTTACATTTACATTTACAAATCAAGCGCAAGACAGATGAAAAATACAAGGCAAGAAATAAATCACGCGGTAATGCATATGAAATTGAATGGCCTATACATACACAAGGGGAAACGGATGAAACTGATTCTAAAACTACCTGGGCTGAGCGACCGCTCACACAACAAATGCGGTCAGACAGAGGCCAGAAAAAACCTGCTAGCAAAAATCCTGTGACGAATAATTTGCAGGAAATCGGGTAGGAACCTTGGTTCGAGCCCCAAGAGGTGAGAAGCCCATCCTACGAGGCTTTACAGAAAGTAAAACAGACGCAAAACGCAGTTGGTTTCGAGGCCTAATGTGTTATACCTGGCCTTATATACCCCTGTATCACTACCCATGATTCCCCGGCCTGGAACCCAGGCCCTGTTATATCTCGTGCCAACAAAATAGTTATTTCAGCCTTCTTCGCGAGCTCAGTCGTCATAAATAACATTTTTTGTCTCCACCTCACAACAAAAAGCAACCCAAGCTTCAACCAAATAAGCATATTTGGGGAGGGTTTGGCGAGAACCAATCCGAAACCTATATAGAGTGACAAAGAATTGGGAAAGGCAGCGTACAACGTGGACCCTCATAGTCCGAGAAATTTAGAAACTTCAAGCCACTTTGGCAAATCATCATCAACATACGTATCTTTGGCTTGCATCGACGTCCAGCGACCGTGTTGCTGAAACAACCTATCGCTGACTCCATTTTTGACTGCCATAGAAGCGCCTCCCGAACGCAGAGAGCTGGGATTTAATTTGTGTAAGGCGAGCGTTTTTTCTGCCTTCACCTTTACTGGGCTCATTACATTTGTCTTGGAACCAAATATTTTTGTAATTTATTCGATAACTTTATTGATTAAACCGGCTCTGGGCCTTCGCCCTGAGCCATTTCACTCCACTTCGTGATTACTATCTTTTCCGTGCCCATTAAACAAGCTCAGGTAACACATCCCAATATTCAAATGAATTCCTGATTTGAGGAGGGAGAAAGGACATAAATAATCGTGCTGCGTGTGCAGCACGGATTTTAGCAAGTATCTTAGCGGTCCTCTGAATAACGACGACGTGAAATCACCAAATTTGAGGTTTTGACGACAACGTAAGCATGCAACAGAGAATCTTTCATTCTCTGTTTTCACTCTGAAACCGCTCGTACCAATTTATTTTTAGGATACTTCGCCCATATTGTAGGACTTGAAGGAGACTGAATAATCCCGAAAGACTTAGGATAGAGCCAAGTTATATTTTGAGATGACCGTTTTGTCGACCGTCGTCGTCGTAGATCTTAAAGCCTCTAATTTCCTTTTTAGAAACTACGACGGCTACGGCAACAACATCGCCACAAAACAGTAATATTATTGGTTAAAAGAACCAAAATGATCGTGCTGCACGTGCGGCACACATTTTTGTACATTTTTCTCCCGTACTCGTCAAAACTACATCGTGAAATGACCAATTTTAAGGTTTTGAAGACAACGTTGACCAACTACAGTGAATCCTTCGTCTCCCTCTTTACTTCTTGAATCCGTCCGTACCAATCCATTTATAGGACACTTAACCCGTATTGTATAATAATATTGTTATAAACAAGATACAATAATCATGAAATACTCAGAATAGCTCAAACTTATATTTGAAGTGACTTTTTCGTTGCCGTAACAGTCGTGGTTTCTTAAACTCCCTAATATCATGGATCAAACAAGAAGAAGGCCGACTTGACCGCCTCGACAAAAGGATCATCCGTATGGGAGGGAATATCGGTCATACTTTGGGCCCACCTTATGCCTTAAATTTTTTAGTTGGAACTGTTAATGTAGCTGTGTTTAAGTTAGATTCTTAGAGTTTCACAGTCCCTCTCTAGTTGGTCACCACGGGAAACCATTACGGAGCTTTTTTTAGCAACAAGAACGTGGACGCCACAACACCAACCTGTTTAATGACAAAAAATCAACCGTTCCGCACTGACTCGCGTTTTACATTTTGGTAAATTTCTTTGCCGTCCTCTGCGAAACAACGACGACGTCAAAGACAACGAGGACGTCACAAAACAATAGCTTTTATGAGGAAAACAATTGCTCCGCACGCTCTGCACGTGCGTTATATATTTTGGTACATTTCTTTGTCTTTCTCGGCTAAACAACGATGTAAAATTGCTAAATTTGTGATTATGTGGTGGACTTGAGCATCCGATGATAAATTTTCAGTTTTCTGTCGAAACTTCCACGCCGTTCATACCATTTTAATTTCTGAACAGTTGATATACATGTACATTTGATATACCGAATGAGTTGGAATAATCACGAAGTGATTGTGAATAACGCAAATTTACAATTTCAGATTTAAGCAATAGAAAAAGGTTTCCGTGTTTGCATAGCCTGATATAAACACGAGAGGAGCACGAGACACGAGAGCATTCGAGACAGTTATGCAAACCCGAGACGAAGTCGAGGGTTTGCATAACTGTCTCGAATAACTGTCTCGAATTCTCCCAGCCCCCTCGTCATCCTTATAACATATTTCTCAAAGATAATTCAACAAATGAAGGAAAATGCTGGTTTTTTCACTTCTTGATTGAAACAGATTTTCTTGACACACCCTCATATTTCCTACCAACCAATCAAAACGCGCGTCTGGCAATACTTAACCAATCAAAATTCGTGAGACGTCACAGCCGTGTTTACACACCCTCCTCTAAACACAGCTATTGACCAATGAAAGTGCGCGTACTATCTTAATTATTTTATAAGACGTTCTCGTAGCCATCGTCGTCTTCCTTGCTTAAGCTCCCTACTAACGTCAAGTGACAAAAATCAGCGTCTTACGGAAAACACGACAATTATGATTTTTTTCTGTTTCCAAACTCGAATATTCTTGGATAACAGACACACATTTTACACATTGAAAGAGTTGAACTAATCGTGAAATGATCGCAATAATGCGAATTTCTATTCTGAAGCGGCCTTCTTGCTGTTTCGGCCCTCGTTGCTTAAGCTCTCTATTAAATGTCGGGAGTCGGGAAACGGCCCGAAGTCTGGTGCAAAGTAGCTGAGGGGCAGATGGGTTGGAAGACTCTCTTCTCAAACTCATCAATGGTTCAAAAGCCCAAAACAAAAGGAATCACTATCGTGATGGAAGTCTGGGCATGTGATCTTATGAGAATAACATTTCGGCAACTTCAAACTCAAATTTCCCTTTAAAATACTGGTTCCTTTGAGATGCAATGTCAAATACTGAAAAAGGTGTTTCATCCTCTACCCAAACGCGTCGAATTCGGCCTCGTTCTTCAACTCGTTTCTCGGTGTTTGAAATAGATTGATGCGTAGGCCGGAAGTTCTAAGTTTCCACCCCATACGAACCATGTGAGCGTTAGCCCTCCTGATGGAAATGGGCCCACACAGGGACAGAGAAAAACTCTGACCAGGGTGGGAATTGAACCCACGACCTTCGGGTTTGATCACCGCTGCTCTGCCGACTGAGCTACAAGGTCAGACGGGAGCCGGGCGAGGTAACTGAAGATGTTAAAGTTACGGCAATTAACATGTACAAGTACAAGGAAGGATTACGTTTTTGCAAACGTTGGCCGTGTAGCACTTATAAATGAACAGACTTAACTGATTAGAGTGTAATGTTTCCACTCCATATGAACCATGTGAGCGTTAGCCCTACTGATGGAAATGGGCCCACAGTAGGATTTTACAGCTCGACGAGCGAAATTCGAACAAATTATTGTCCATTTTGCACGTTATTTGATTGTTAATAGTGTTATTGGCGCGTTCTTTTATAGCCGAAACAGCTCTCAGTAATCCAAGTAAATTTTGGAGAAATAAAAGGAAGAGAGTTGTTCTAGGCTTGAAGGCTGATCCGCGCACAACACATTCTGCATCCTAATTTTTCTTCCTCAAAGAATCGAAGCACCACCGTTCGACGTGATGTGGTCCGATAAAGACAACTACTCCAAGATCATTATCCATCCCGACATGCTTGGCGACCATTTTCCCGACCGAGTCATGAGAGCCCTAGGGAGGGTGGCCGCTAGTGTACAAGAAGATGCCTTATTGCAAGAAGTGTAGATAGAAGGGACGAAATGTTTGTTCCGACTAAGTTATGGGTAAAATGTAAGGCACCGAGATAAATGTCCAAGGACTACTGCAAACCTGATGAAGTTTTGCGATTGGAGTAACTTCGGCCGGTCAAACATGCCTTTAACAGTTGAAAGTTGTTAGGAAAATTTTCAGTCGAATTTCAAAACTATTCAAATGGAGGATGTCGCAGTAGATAATAGTGTAAAAGGGTGGGGCGGAAACTGCTTGAAGTGATAACAAAAAACATTTTGAAAGTACAGATTACAATTCTCCACGTCGATTGTACACCTTACATAAATGAAATCTGATGAAGTCGAGTGAGGTAGCGTGTGGAGAGGGCTATTCCAAGCGGAATAAGTTGAAGGTTCTCATGTTAGAATGGCTAGCATGACAGAAGGTCTTAAACAGTTTTTGGTTGATTGTACTATGGTGGCATACATACATACATGCTTAATTGACACTCCCGATGGGGGCTTTTCAGGGCCAAGAAAACAAAAAGAATGAAAGAACAGAACAACAGCTGTTAAGAATCCCAACTGGCCGGAGGCAACCCAGTTGACTATTTACAAGAGAGGCCGAGAAGTTGAGCCATTGGTCAGAGCGGGTCTTGAACATCTCAATGCAAGCGCCCTAACCAGTAGTTCGCCGCGGCACTGCCTCCTCGAACGGCTCTTAGTTTCACCGTTGCCTTTGTTGCCTACAATGAGGTACGTCATGGCGTTAAGAGAAACCAAGGAACCCGCCTCTCGATCTGTGTTGTTATCACCATCATTATCATCATCGTCGTCACCGTTGCGTTTGTTTGTAAGAGAATGACAGACAGAGCGACTTTCGTATGAAAAAGTGTTGGCAATTTGTTTCACAGACCAATGTTTGGCCACATTAAAACAAAGCCTCTCCTTATTCCAGCCAAGGAAACTCCTAATATGGGCAGTAAATAGTTCGATTGCCCAATCACATTACTGCATTTCAAATGACGTCAAAGCGAATGCCGATCCCTTTCCAGAAAGTTCCATGGAGAGATGACGTTGTTTGCATTCGCGTTCGCTAAGCCAATGAAAATTCGCGCTCGTTTGTTTTTGTTCGATAGGCCAATTAAATGTTATGAATTTTTGTTTACGTTCTGTTTTTAGGTTTATTTTTCAAGGTCACAGGAAAGGCGCTCTATTCTGTCACTTGTCAATCGCTACAAGCAAGTCACCTGAGAAAGACCCCGAAAAGGAACTCGAAAGCTCGTGTTATTGAGAGAATTGTTGAACCCGAAGGGCATCTCTCTCTTTACTGATGTGAGTTTAATTAACTGGTTCAGATAATTCTGTTTTTGCTGATATCAATATTCTTATAATTGATTCTTGTCATTGCTTTTCACTTTGGCAGGATTTATTTGCAACATTAATTTATTTACGGATTAATTGCGACAAGGGTCGTTTTCAGTTTTAAAAGAAAAAGGCACGATTACGTAAGTTTCGAGACAGAGACTACTAAAGGGACTTTAAAACACAGATAGCTTAGAATATTAGTCATTTTTTTCTTTAAGTTGTGCGCTGTGGCCACATGTCTACATTGCAGGTACATAAAAATAGAATTTTGAGCGAGATTTTCGTGAAAAACGCGACTCAATAAGAGTTGAGGACATAGACCTTATTCATAAATGGCGGCCAATTTATAATTCTTTTGTTGAAGTGCAAATTAGCCTACCAAGCCTCGATACCATACAGTGAATTGAAAAGAATTCTTGCTCTAAAATGAGGCTTGGTAGGCTAATTTGCACGTGGACAAAAGAATTATAAATGTGACCGCCATTTATGAATAAGGTCTATACTTCATCTAGAAGTGGGCCTCTTTTTAACGAAGACTGATTCAGTCATTCTTAGTTTCTTGTCAGCTGTAATTTTAACACGAAGAAGGGAAAAACTTAAATTAAGGGTGTTAC